>NW_008825218.1:496337-520954 GCF_000699105.1 Pygoscelis adeliae | reverse complement strand
GAAGGGAGAGGTAATTCATACACTAAACCCATACATATTATGAATATGTTATTAAAAAATAGCAAGGACACTGAAATGTTGTTTCTCCTGCACTGGTGTGTACCTCATATCAGTAAAGACTACTTGGAGAGATTGCTACTTCTTTCTACTGCTAGCCTTTTGCAATTCAAAATACCATTGAAAATGCAGTCTTTACTTTTCATGATGCAGAGCCACTATCAGTTTAGTGCTAGCCTAATTCAGCAGTTTTTAGAACCATAGCGCTAGTCTCCAAGAAATCAAAACCAAGCACATTAAAAGCAGGTTTGTTAGCAAAAAGGAGAAGGACCTCAACAGCAGTTTGCAGGTCTGTCTCATAAAAATGCAGTCTGTACTGAGAACCAGCTCCTCTTCTTTCTTTATTTTATACCACTTTATGTAATGTATTGCTATATCCACTGACTCTACTGATTTGCCTAACTAATCTATTCTTCGGAAGATTTTTAACTCCTCATAAAAGATGGAGCTAACACACAGGCTATTGAAGTCAGCTTTAAAAAAATAAACTCTATGCTGTGTCTTTGAGTCCATCATTAATGAATGGACACAGTAATTTACTCCTTGTATTGATTGATGGAATCCTTTGTTCTTGTTGCTTTTGGTATACAGAGGAAATTCTGCCATTATTGGTTCCAAAATGAAGTGAAGAACTTGGATTTAAATGTAGAACAGAACAACACACTTTTACAAGTAAAACTTGTTTGATCAGCTTTGAGAAACTCCACTATCCTGTATCTAGAGTCATGATTCTGAGTGGAATTATCCATAAAGATGCTAAGAAAGACTGATTAGATACCGTGGTAAAATTTACCTGTGTTAGCCAACAGCTGAGCTTTATTAGTAGAAAACCACCTTTTTTGACCTTGCATTCATTTGCAGCATTGATGGCTCTTGTAATTTTTCTGTGCTTTTGGAGAAAAGTTGCAGATCTGAGTAGTGAAGTGAATCATCTGACACGTGGACACAAATACATTTTGCATTTTGCTAATCGCAGGCTAACAGTTTTACTGGTTTGGGGTTGTTTTTTTTTTTTTGTGTTCCCCCCTCCTCCAGATTGAGCAAGAGCGGATTGACAAAATCTGGCCAAAGCTTCGAGTGCTTGCTCGCTCATCTCCCACGGACAAACACACTTTGGTAAAAGGTGCGTGCAGATTACCTTCGCGCGTGTGTGTAATTAATGCCAAAGTTATTGGATTATGTTCGGCACATCATCTGCCTTGTAAAAATTTTACTGTTACAAATCTATCTGAGTTGTTACCTTTAATTGCACATCTATACATAATGCAAAGAAGTTTTCTCAGTAACCAAGTCTGTTGTGTTTGTGTTCTACCTGAGCCTTCAAATGGAAAATAACAGGAAACTGGTTGGCAGGAATAACAGAAGTACCAGTAAGATGTCTGGCAAGTAGATGTAGACAATCTCATATTTGCCTTATGACTTCTCATTGGACTAGAAGGAGGCTCTAGCTGGGAAGGGAAAATGAGTGTTTGCTGGTCAGAAAGAAAATATTGTTGAGAAATAGGTTGCTCTTCATATAAACAAGAGCGGGCACAGATTTTGTAAATCGTTCCCTATACCTCTTTATGAAGAAAACAAGAACAAGCTCATTTAGAGTAAATCAAGTCACTCAAGTGCATCTGTTCTCCCACAATTAATTTTAAAGAGTATTCCAAGATAAAAAACTTTTCATGTTACAATAGCAGTTATTGGAGATCGTGTAACTAGAAGCTGCCCTCTTTAGCATTACGTGAATGGAGATATGTATTTTAAGCCAATTCAGTTTTCCTATAGGCTAGGAAATTCATACTAATTGTATGAATTACATTGGCTCCCTTTAGATTTCTGACTGTATTTTTAGTCTGTTTTTGTCCTATAAAAACTGCACCATACAAATTATATTCTCTTACCATACTGTCTGCAGATGGAATGCTCTATAAAAGAGGGATTTGTTTGCAGTTTTCTTTATAAAGCCTTTTTCATATCTGTAACTCACACTTCTTGATAACTTGAAATCTTATTCTGTTGACTTTGAAGCTCACACTTAAAAGACAGCTGATGAAATCAGAAAATTTCTGATCAGGAATAACATAATTTCTGGCCATGGTAAGATGGGGGGCCGGTGCAGGTGGAAGCCCTGTTGGCGGATGGCTGTGTTTGCTGGCTTCCTGATGAAGAACGAACTGGATTATTTTGCTAAGGCCCTAGAAAGTCTGGAGAGACTCTTAGCAATTCTTGGAGGAGCTAACGTTCAGGATAAGATCCAGCTGATCAGTTACATGTTTTCAGCTGGTTGACTACTTAAATAATAATTCACTTTTAGGCACGAAATTGTTTCTGGATCTGTCCTTCTGGTATGGCAAGGTTTTATTGATATGACTCCATATTTGACTGATTACAAAGGCTTTTGAGCAGTATGTAATTTTTTAAAATGCCTAAATGACTTTAGAGCAAAAGTTCCATTGTGAATTTGAAGATTGGATCAGTTGGGTCCTTTGGGATTGGGACCAAGGTATGTGAAGAGCTCTGGAAACATGGATCATTCAGGAGAACGAAGATATCTTGTAAGCCCTGGCATGGTGCACGAGATGGGGCAGCTGGAGACATAGTGCTGTTTCCTTCTCCAGCCTCTGTTTAGACCAGTGGTCTCTGAAGTGGGGTGCGCACACGTCAGGGGCAATCCACTGGGATGCAGGAAGAAAAAATTTTTTACCATTCTTAAATAGAAGAATATTTTTAAAATACTGTTTATTTCATCTCTGTCTCATCCTTTTCTAATGTATGTTTCATAACGTACATAATAAAGTATAATACATATAATTTATACATACATATAATTATTAGTACATATAGTTATACATTAGTACATATAATTTATAAATAATACACATATTTTGGGGGTGTGTGCTCAAAAAGATTTTACCGATAGGTTTTCATGATTGAAAAGGTTTGGAAGACTGTTGGTTTGGACAATGTAACTATTAGCTCCATAGGTCAGTATTAAAACAGCACAAAGTTAGCTGAAGTCTCCTCACTTCCCTAGTGCATATAAAATACTGTCTTCTAGCTCTTAGAGGACATGACTTGTACAGCCTAATAGTTTATTTGTTTCAGAAACACACAACAATTTGTGTTTCATTAAGTGGACTAAATAAGTCCCTCGGGAGTACTCATTTGAATCAATCAGGATTTTCCCTTAAGAGAAAAATGAAACCTTTGCCAGAGAAAACAAAGTCAATAAAGTGCTGAAGAAAAATAAGCAACAAATTATTGATGTTTTATAGCATATGCACTTTGACAATCCAAAAGATATTTACTACTACTGAGTGCCTTATGCAGCTAACACAATTAATGTTTTAAAGATGTGACAAGGTCAAATGATAGAGCAATTAAGTATCTAACGAAGTTCAAGAACAAGTCTGTGGAAAATCATGATGGATTTTTTTGGCTGGTAATACTCCAAGGGCCATTAAAAGTTACAAGAAACTATTTAAATGTTCACTAGTTTTGGGCCTCGTTAAAATGTTATGTTTTTCTCAGACACTTGAGGGATCAAGAGGATTTTCTCTTCTTTGATGTATTCTATCTGCTCTAGGGTAAAAACACACATCACAAAATAAACTTCTTTTATATTTAATTTTTAATGACATACAGCTGCTGGAGAGAATATTTTTTCTCCTTAACATAGCACAATCCCACCCAGCAAAAGGATCATTTTTATTTTGCATTTTTGTTTTTACTACTGCTAAGGGACTAGAGAAAGGCATGGTTCAGCATTTCAGGCTGGGCAGACAGTTTCTCTCAAATATTTATGGCTTTGAAGTAGAGGTAGATTGGAAAAAAAAAAAGTCAAAATGGTTTATCATAATGAACTGTTTCAATGAAACGAAAATGTTAGATATCTCAATCCAACTGAAATACAATTTCTTATGGATTTTATGACATCCATGGGTATTATTTCATATTTTTTACCCTATTTCAAATTATCACAAGTAAAAATGCATATCATATATACTCATGTGTCCTTATAATACTATTGCTGAAATACTTCAATATTGTCATATTGTTTTTTAAAATACTATGGGAAGCAACTGTTTAGTACTGATGGGAAATATCATCTTCTTATCAGAAGGTATAGAGAAGATCAAATAAACATTCAGTTTACCAGTTAAAGAAAAGCTGTGCTTTCCAATATGTTTAAATTAGGCTGGAATTATTTTTCTGTGATATTGAAAACAACTATTCTGTTCTCATGTAAGGCTGATTTATTAACAAGCAGAAAGGGAACTTTAAAGAAGAAAAAGATTTTTAATAATTACCCTTAATTACTGAAATATTTCAAATATTATTGCATGGGATGGTGTTATATTCATGACCTCATTAATGTGGACATGCCATGAGACTAGGTAGAATAATAAAAATATAGAAAAGTGTATTAATTGAAATTCTGGAATTAAATATCAGCATGTCGCAAATTGCAAGTGGTTTTGATATCCATTTGAGAGGAAATTTTAATATTTCTTTTTATTCCAATTCATATGAAGAAATATTCAGAAAGTTGACCCGTTCCACAGTGTAAAAGGTCAGCTTCAACCAACTCTTCCCTGAAGCGAAGAACATAAAAATAGTTTAAAGGAAGCAGGAGGTATACTGCATTTGAATCTAGAGTTTTGTACTCTGTAAATACCATTTAGGTCTCTGTAGTCTGTGTTAAGTGTAACTTATGGGAGGCACTGATGCCTTCAAGGTTCCCCTTTAGTGTTTCAGTCTTACAATATAAAGCACATTGGTGGTGCATGCTTACTACAGAAATCCGTGCGTTTTAGCCATGTTCTTCTCTGCCATTCTCATACCAACTTTGTGGAGCACTATTCACTTAACAATTACCAATGCTGTCTGTAATGTTATATATAACACTTTTACATTAACCTTCAAAGTTCTATTCCTGCACATACTTAAGCATGTAATGAAAGTGAATTTAAATTTTCTCTTTCAGACAGACTTTCTAAATTCTTGTTAAATTAACAGGGAGCTTTGAAAAGTTCAGGAGTATTAAAAACTATTCTGAACAGAACATGCCTGTGAAAATAGGCATCTGTCTATGTTTAGCTTGTCAAAGAAATATAAATATGTGTAAGCATATGGGATGATCAACTTTCCTGCGTCAGTAACACCTGAGTTGGTGTGCGTCTTTGAAATGCTCTACTCTAGCTAAGTTTTTCCTGTCTGCCTTTTTTGAGTTAATCAGTTGAGACAGAAAGAAATATCCAAAAAAGGAATTTTTTCTCCCAGAACCAGCGGTTTCTTGCTGATGCGACTCTAAGGGCGACAACACAAGTAAGAATTGTTTAAATAAAGCGGCATTTGTTAAAGGGAGAACCTGAGCTATACTTGATGTTTTTAATCTGAGCTATGGGTACAGATAGCTCCTTATAGAAGAAGTGGAAGACACATTGTTGGTTAATATTCTTTATGTTATTATCCCGAATGGATTTGATTTAATGCTTGCTTAATGTTAGATGGGAGGAAGGTGGAAGAGGGAGGAAGGTGGAAGATATAGGATATATTTCACTTTCAGCTGTGTATGCAGTGCTGGTACCTTTTATAGTAAGCTTGTGCATATAGTGCCCCTCTTGATAGCTATACATAGTTGTTTTAAATATGATCTTGTCACTCATTAGAAACAAGCTGCTTGCTCTGAAAAACGTCTGCACGTTTGCTCTGAAAAACGTCATGCAAGCTACATGACTCCTCCCCAAATTCCTGCAGCATCAGCAGAATCTGTGTGTGGAACGCACTGTAATGTTATGCTCTAGGTGTATTCCTGTGGCTGTTGAATAAAATTCTTTTTGACAGAGGAAAGTCACGGCCAAACAGCTTAAGATGAGGGAACAGACCACTGAAACAGCAAAGGCTGTTTTGGGAGGAAGCTTTGCTGAGTTTTAGGAATTCCCGGGCTATACCTTGCAGACCTGTTTTTATTAAAATACTGTATGGAAGCATTCAACTGGAGTAAAGCAGTTTATTTTGAAGAAATTTCCTGGCTGTTAGACATGACTAATTAATACAGAAGTTTCTTTATAGCTGTTTTGAATGAGTGGAGAGGCCAGTGAATGTTAAAGAAATGGGCGTTCTCTTTACTGGCAGTCTGTCAGGTCATGCCCTTATTTAAATTTTTCACTGATCACTGAAGCAGTTGTTCTCCACAGCTCAAGATTGCAGAGGGAGAACCCTTCCTAGGCATCCCTCTTCTGTTTATTTAGTAATACCAAAGGCAAATCACCCCAACAAATTGAAAGCTCTAATTATAAGATCTTACCAGAATAATGTGCCATTTATCTGAGCTCATACTGCCAGTGGAAAGTGAATAGGGTTTTTTTTCTGATTTTCATAAGACTGAAAAATACAGGACACTAACTGCTTCCATACTGCATGGCAATCTTCTGGGTGCCTGATAAGCCTGAACCTTGCCAAGAGGCAGCTATTGCTTTGTAATCTGCAATTTCCTGTTTCTGGTTAGTTATCTGATATGCGAGTTATTTTTTTCCAGAGTAGAATGTAAGCTTTTCACACTAGGTAGGTTTTGATAATTGTTTTGAGAGGTTATGACTTTGTGCAAAATGTGTTAGCAAAAGGAATTTTGTCATTCCCCTCCCCCCAAGTTATTAATATCGAGAGGTGTTCTTGTATCCTACACAACAATCCTGTATTCTGGACTCATATTCAAATGGACTCTGACATGGAAATAAAAACATGAGTGGTGAATGATCCCCATCCTATTAAAAAACAGGGCTGCTTCCGTAACCTTAGAAAAATTCTTTATTCTTTTCCTTACTTTCCCCATCTGCATAAGTGGAAAATACTTCCCTGCAGGCTAGTTGCGCGAAACTTGACTCACCAAGTGAAAAGTGCTTTCTTTTCTCAAATTACTTCAAAATGAAAGTAGAAATTATTTTATTATGTCTATTTATTAAAATGTTTGGCTCCAGAATTTAAAGAATTATTTTATATCTTCTTAATCATTGTTTGGCAGAATTGAACGTGTCTGTTAAAATGCTAATTTGGCTCCAGCTAAATAAAATTCATTGATGGCATTTGTTACCTTCAGGTTAAACTGATTGCCAGAAGGTGTCCCGGTAAAGCAGATATTACAGTTCAGTCCCAGTTTAGGAGAGCTTTAAGCATGAACTTAAGTCTTTAGCAAATCGTTTCCATTGATGTTTAATCAGAGAGCTGATTCACTGTGACACGTAATTTTAAATAGTAGAAGTCTTCCAAAAGAACATAATGAGCTGATCTCATTCCCTTTGAAGTCTGTGCAAGTTTTATGTTTTGATGGTGCAGGATCAGAACTTTCCATGTAAATTCTAGTAGTGATGTCTAGTAGTGTGTAGTAGTGATGACACTGCTTTCATCGTTATTTTCCTTAGAAGTCAACTCTATTAATCTCTGTAAGACTTGTGTGGTATTACGTACTCTCTATTACACAGACCCTGCTATTTTTTAGAAGGAAGTTTTATCTTTCTAATTATTTTATATATATGTATGTATATACACACATATACATTTTTTGCAGGTATTATTGACAGCACACAGGTGGAACAGAGGCAGGTTGTAGCTGTGACTGGTGATGGAACCAACGATGGACCAGCACTTAAAAAAGCTGATGTTGGCTTTGCAATGGTATAATCTTGAGCATATTGATTGATATTTGTGTCGTCATAAATTTGCTGTAAGCGGTTTTTCATTAAGTGCTGAGAAAGGTGGTTAGTTATTACTTGTCAGTGAAGTAATATACTGGAGGGGGTGAGTTATGTTGCTTCAGAATCCTTTAATTTAGTATGTTAGATTCACTGGTACTGCTTGTTTTGATACTTTTTCAGTATTTTGTCTAAGGTAATTATTGGCTATATGCAGAATCCTGTGGCAATACAGAAAAATGAACTCTGTGTTCTTCACAACAGTGGAGTACTATTTTGCTTTGGTAAAATCCACCACTAAATGTAAAGATGTCTTTCCAATGTACTCTGACTCTGAAGGCATTAACATACTAGACTATATATTAAGATACGTAACTCTAATTTTTGTTAGCAATTCTGTTCATGTATATTAATAAAATATAATCAATGATAAAAATAACTCAGAAGTTCAGTAGACATTAAGCTGATAATTTAAAACACTCAAAACTATCGTCATGTGAATTCCACTGCGCTCTATCAATTCCCTTTTCTGCATCCTTATTCACTTTCAAAAATAGGCCAAATTAGCTAACTTCTTAGCAAGTATAGAATGTAGAATATACTCAGCAGTCACTGCTACTATGCTGGGGAGTCTCTGTAACTGTGGACTTTGAATGAGTATGCAGAGATTTGTATTCTAACTGTCTGTGTACTTTCTAGTAGGTAATTTTATTCATAATTAATTTTTCCAGGGTATTGCTGGTACAGATGTTGCAAAGGAAGCCTCAGATATCATCCTAACAGATGACAATTTCAGCAGCATTGTGAAGGCTGTAATGTGGGGACGTAATGTCTATGATAGTATCTCCAAGTTCCTGCAGTTCCAGCTCACTGTTAACATTGTGGCTGTGATTGTGGCTTTCACTGGAGCATGCATTACGCAGGTAAGGTTAACTTCAGGGGTTGCTTAAAGTACGGGGCCAAATCCTACCACGCTACATTTTCTTTTAAGTAATGGTGGCTTACATTTAATTCTTCCTTTGTACAACAGAAAGCATGCTTTCTGAAATTCTTCCAAACATTAAGAGTGTATTTAAGATCAAGCTGCTAAATGTTAAATAGCTGTTGACATAAGAAAGTGTATAATCCATCTTCTCCTGCAAGTACGTTGCTTTCAGGAGCTGCTAATTTTTGTGCTGCCTCCATACAGCTCCCTGGTTTTGGTTACGTATTATTGTCATGACTGAGCTTGTGATGATAGGACAGAAAATGTCAAGGATTGGGAGACGGAAGAGGTTATGGGACTTTGCTTTTCCTCTCAGAATATTTCACTATTAAATATATATTTCTTGATGGATTACAGGATGGGATTATTATTTTCAAGAGAGCAGTACTGACACACAGAAGTAAGCCCAGCAGGGGAGCTTTTTGACTGATAAAATTATTTTGTTGCTTTCAGGCAATTCCTTTTAATTTCAGATGCAAGTGACAAACCAGTTAAATGACACGTACAGTTGGACTTTGATCTCTTTTTCTCCCTCTACATTAATCCATCACTGCAATCCTGGTGTACATGCAACATGTTTAGGTCTTTTACAAAAAGCATATGTGAAAGCAAACCACATTTTTTTCCCTTCAAATTACTACTTTGTGATTAATAAAATTAGGTTTTCTTTTCCCTAGAAAGAAAACAGGATGTATTTAGTACAGTATGAGGTTTTTGTCCTTCATTAGAAAATAGCAAAACATGCAGTTTTTAGTGTTGTCACTCTCTAAAATAATGTATATTTCAGATGCTGCAGACAGGTGCTGTTGTTGATTGCATCTCATTGATTGAGACACACCATGGGAAAGCTGATGCTTCCCTGTCTTGTGCATCATACAGATGCACATACCTGATTTAACAGGTAAATTTCATCTCAGGCACACCTGAGCAAAACAATGAATAAGTCATTAGCTCTGCTCCAGGGTAAACTTACATTGTAATCCTGGAATTGATACTTGAAACCAGAAACCCAGGTACCTTTACAAAACCATGAGGTCAAACTTCTCCTAAGCCTTGACTGATATTTAGAGGCCTTTTTTTTGTGCTGTGTATGAGGAGTCTGCAAGCTCCCAGCTTCTGCTAGCACCATGCAGCAGCTGGGTAGATACAACTGTCATCATTTAGCTCCTCTGAGCTAAGTGAGCATAAGGCTAGTGCTAGGATTCTTCGAGAAGTCAGAAATGGCTGGTTTTGAAGCAAGTAGAAGTGATCTTAAATAAAATAACGATTTTATTCTGTACAAAGGAAACACTGAAACCTAAATTCACTTGTTTTCTGAGAAGTAAAAATTGCGAGCTGCTAAGTGCTAGGTCCCTACCACACTGCCCCCGGGTCTCGATGATGCCTTGTTGTCACAATTGAGCCTGTGCTGTGGGACAAAATTATTGATGTTGAGGCAGAAGTTGGATAACTTTTCCTTTTCCCCTGGGAAATATTTTCAAGCATATTGAGAAAATGTTTAGCTGTAAAGTTATTGTTGCTGGTAACAGAAGGTATATGAATAAGGACTAAGAGTCCGGAAGGTCAGTCCTCCTGGATTTTTATCAGTGGTACAAAACCGTATCGAAAAAAAGTGCTAACAGCAATGTAGTAAGAATACCATAATTGGAACTGAGGCGAGTGCTTCCTTTGAATGTCTATAAAACAGGGTCTTAAATCACTGCCTACTAACATTTATTTAAGGTGATTTTTCTTTTGCTTAGCGTCCAGCATTTTTTTAATTGCTTTGTGAAAACATGAAGGGAAATATATTCTATTTGTTAACTAAGGAATTTCTATTTTTTTCTTGAAGAGGTTAAACATTACTGAATCAGTGCAAAGCCTATTTAAAATCAAGTCTAAGTGCCTGTGTAGTGGGCAAGCATATTCCCCTTTCTAATTCCGGAGCTTTCTTCATCCTTTGAATCATTCCATTGGCTTCTAGAAGGATTTGGATCAGGCCCAGTGCATTTGTATTGCCCCGATGGTCTGTAAGACCACCACTGAGCCTGCAAGTCTATTGTCCCTGTTTACAGGTTTTAATGTGCACCTAGAATTCTAGGTGTATATTAGTATATATAATAGTGTATCTATATACATAGTATATGTATAGTAGTATTTCTGTCCAAATAGATTCTTATGCAATTCCTTAATTTGGCAGTAAAAATGCAAATCCAAAGGAAGAGGTCTGAAAGGAGCTAAAATTGAAGTTGTAGCAAAAAGGCAGCAGTTATTTCCATTGTAGTTCTGTTTACACTCAACGGCCTGACTGCTGATAATCTCAAGTAGCTCTCAGTTCTGTCTCATTCAAGAAGGATCTTGCCTTACGAATGAACATTATTATGTTAGGCTTTGACTCAAAGACTCTAGCCAGTGAAAGGGCATTATGTTTGTTTGGCTCATAAGCTTTACTAAAAATTACACTTGAGAACATACTGTACCCTCTGGTTGTTATGAAAATAGCTCTAGCACAAAAAGCATGAATATACCAAAAAATCTTGCAGATAACAGGTTAGGTGCACACACATAGATCTAAGTCTGCAAAACTGTACACAGATCTTAAAGTACTATTTTGACTGAAACATTTAAGTTCTTAACAAACAAATGAAGCTAAAATCTGTAGTTT
The DNA here is from genome assembly GCF_000699105.1 of Pygoscelis adeliae. NCBI lineage: Eukaryota > Metazoa > Chordata > Aves > Sphenisciformes > Spheniscidae > Pygoscelis > Pygoscelis adeliae. The sequence continues at coordinate 509,589 of NW_008825218.1, read as the reverse complement.
CCAAAAGGCAACACAGCTTTCTGTGACCTTCAAAATGAATATAAGGAAGGTCCACACTGGACTGAATTTTACTTTGCTTTTCGGTAGTCAGTTTGGTTTTCTTTGACACACAGAATATAATTTTAGTCCACAATTAATATTCAGGTTAATGACTATTACACAGGCTGTCCTTTTGGTGATATTTCATCAAATCTAGAATGAGAAAAATTCTATGTAGGTAGTAACATTTTTTTCATGCTTCTTAATGTCACCTCTCAAAAAATCTGTTCTGCAATTCAGAACCAGCGTACTGGGATGCTTTGGGTATGAAGCTTCTTTTACGCTTACCTACTCTTCTTGGTCTTTTTACTGTTTGTGCTTAAAGGAAGTACAAAGATAATAAAATCTTTGTTTTGACTAATTTTTTTTAAGAATTTGCTTGTGCTTTGCAACTAAATAGACTTAATTTTATTCAGTCTTGATCCTGCAATTGCATCAGTGTACGTGTAAATATGTGTGTGTGGTCATATCACTGCAGGACTCCTAGTGAAACCAGAGCAACTCTATATTAATGAAAGGGTCCAACTGTGTGAGTACTATTATGAGTGAAATTAGACCTCCAAGGAGCACCCAGAGAACGCCTTGCCAAGTAGGAGCTGATTTGCTTGGTCCAGAGCACCTTAGGAGTGCCATGGAGAGGCTTAAGAAAAATACGAGGTAGAACCTGTGACCATTAGTGGTCATTTTAAGAATCTGCCGCTTTTTTTTCTCAAATACATAAATAAAATCAGTGTCCTTGCCAATTCCCCTTCAGGGAACTACTGTTTAGCTTAATTCTGTTAATTTTAAGCAAATATTATTTCATTATTTATCTACCCAATGCCTGCCTCAGCAAGATGCTGCTATTAGAGAGAATACCTACCGTATCTACTATTTCTATTTTGTCCTGGTTTGCTCTTTCAATAGATGTTTAACTACATGTACAAAATGTATGTGACCCTACATGCTACTCCGGTGTTATATAAGGATTATAAAGGAGTAGCAGTGGGCTATTAAAGAAGTTATTATGCAGACTAAACGGGACCAATGCAAATGATCATTTGCTGTTCTTTGTCATGGGTCCCAGCACAAAGTCGTGTTAAGGTGACAGAAATCATATTCTAAGCAGCGTAGGAATTACAGATGCAGTGTCACCTGTTGGCAAGCTTAGCGCGGCTGCTGCCAAAACTAAGCTGCCCCTCACAGGGATCTAACTTACATTGGGCCCTGTTTCGGTTTACAGCAGCTCAATGTATAAGCCAAGAGTTCTGAATTTTCAACTAATAATGAACTTCTGTGTTGTGATTCTGTAATTATGTAAAGCAGTCCGAGATCTAGGTCATACAAGAAAACCAAGCTTAAAGAAGTCTCCGATTAAAAGCTGAATCAGGATCACTCAATCTATGGCTGCAGAGGTGCTCTTAATTTTGTGTCCAGTGTGTACATAGCACCCACCAATGAGATCACAACTATTATTTCTGCTAGTCCCATGTCAGTGCAGTTTGTGTGGCACAATGCAGCTGAGCTGTATGAATTCACTTTATCTTTCAATGAATCCAGTTCATTTACCTCTTGCTTCTTTCTCTCTGTGTTGCCTGATGCATACTTTTAAAATGATCTGTGTGGTTATCTTGACCAGTTTGCATATAATTGTCCTTTCTGTTTAGCAGCCATTACCTCAGGTTAAACCAATAATTTCTTTTTCCAGTGGATTTATGAGACATAAACTCTTATATTCTGAGTTCATTCTCTGAATAACATTTTTGCAGAGCCCTTGATTGACTCAGTGAGGGTTATTCTTTGGAGCTCTGCCTACAATTATTGTGAATTTTGTACTTCAAATGAGTCATTGCTCCGCATCTCTAGGTATCATATAGAGTTCTATATGTGCCTTACAAAGCCGGAAGGTTCATCCTGTTTCCTGTCCCCAACATATACACAGTACCAAGAAAATATTAGGTCATTATGTTTGGAGCTGTTAAAAATAATCTGGGTATGTACAAAATAAAGATTTTAAAATGCAGTTCAGTCAAACGGAAACAGTTTTTTACTGGAACTACAAAGCTAGCAGGTTTGTCTCCATGTCAGATTTTGTCTGTGTCTCCAACTGTTGAGGCAATGTAACCATTCAAAAAGGTTGCATTAAAGAAAGAGAAGACAAAGACTGTGTTTTAACATTTTACATTCAAATTATTGTTCTCGTACTTTGAGAAAGACTTAATGTTTTAGCAGACATTAGGAACTGAAAACAGTGACTCTACAGGACATTGTTTGGAAAATTAAATGTTAATTAAAAAGCACTGTAGCAATGAACTACCGCATGAATCACTTATTGTTTTTACAGATCTTGTTCAAAAAATGAGGATGATCTATACTTACATGTATAAGGCTGTAATTTACGTGGTTATAATGTTTTACTCCAGAACTGTATTTGGCAAATCCTAAAATAATAGCATTGGCAAATTTGAAAAAGCTATAATATAAAATCAAAGTTTGCACTGTTTAGCTTTGTTTTGGGAAGGCTTAGAGGCATGGAAATAGAATTGAGGACACCACTTCCATACAATTAGACAGTGTGATCTAGCAGCAGAAGCGAGGGCTGGCTTTTTTTTGCATTAATGTATATAAAGTTAACCTACCAGAAATGCTCATTTTTATGAATTCATGCATATGTGCTGTGACAAGTGGGAGTAAAGAGGTAAGGGTGAAAATACCTTTTTATTCCCTTACAGGTTGTCATCTAAATCAAAAGTAACAAGCTCTAAAATTTGTGACGCTCTGCGTGTCACAAAAGATTTGTAGTTTATTTCCAGCCTTTGGTGATTTGTACTTTTAAGTGTTTCCAAGATGAAGTGTAACATCACTTGATTAAAGGGACATTTTCCTTTTACCTCTAGGCCAATGCTAACCTATTCCAAGGTCAAGTGGAAGGGAATTTGACAAATAAGTGGTGATTTTGGGTGGTTTGCAGTTCGAACAGCTTTCATCCCAAAAGTTTTCAGAAAGTGAATTAAGAATTATTAGCTAGTCAGTTTGTGGCTAAAATGCAGTGAAAAGAAGACTGACTTTGCATCCCACTTGCATAAGTGACTCAAATCTGTAATGGAAGACTAAGCTCCTTAGCCGATGTGCATTTTCCTCAGTTTCCACCAACTAATCAGAAATCAGATAGAGTTGCAGTGGAAATTTCATTCCACTGCCTGCCCAGACTAATGTGTATTTAATGTTTTGGCTTCAGCTTAGAATGAGCTTTCACACTTGACTGAACAGTGTAGCACTGCCAATAATAGATAATTATTAGGGGCACCATAGCCACCCAAGGTGATTGGCAGTGTGAAATGGTGAGAACATGTTGTTGCCAAAACTGATGACTGCCAATTACAGTTGTGTGATTTAGAGACTGAAATAATCTGACTTTTCATCAGGCTCTGATAGACACCTGAATATTTGACTCTATTAATTAAGCATAACAGACAAATTCAGTTTTATTGGCATAAAAGTCAGTGCATGAAGCGTAAATTCAGCTATTGTAACATCTGAAAGTAGAGAATGTTTCTCAAGAAAACTTACTAACTAGACAGGTAAAAATACGACAAGAAAAATTCTTCAGTAGAAAACATGTTTTCCTTTTTCTCTATATACTATGTCCAAGTCTAGGGTCTCTGAGCCCTAGCAACAAACTGCTTTTAGTGCAAGTGCTCTCCTTGTTTGAGCCATTAGTATTAATAAAAATAAATGAGGTCTCAATTTGGAACAAAGTTTGTCCTGATTGCTTTTTGTTTTTTTAGCCATCTCTAAAGACAAAGACATTTCCCATTTCTGCAGCTGCATACCAAATGAGTGAGCTGAACTCTTCAGATAAGCCCAGTTAATGCAACCCATAACCAAGAGGTCAAGAATCTATTAATGCTAATCTTCCTCCCTTCCCTGATGTAGCCAACCTGTAAGACTTAGAAACAGTAGGTTGCTTTTCTCCATCCCTTTGAACAAGCCAAAAATGAATATAGAAAATATTCATGAATAAAGTGTATCAAAATTTGTGTAAAAGTAAGGGTGATAAAAATATGTTTTCAAGAGGAAATAATATTTTCTCTCAAGGGAGAGTTGGAATATAAACCAGATCCACAAGACACCAAACCACTTGCCCTTGTTCTCCATATGTCCTTGGGATACTGAATGGATATTGGCCCTCATCGTTTGATAATATTTTATTAAGAATGAACATTTAACCCTTTGAAGAAAAGGGCAGAGTCCATAAGGTGTTTTTATTGGCTTTGATTTGGCTTGTATGCTGTTCCCTAAATTTCTTTGCTTCACTACTGCAGCACCATGGTAAAGTAATGCATAAAAATAGCACTCTCATCTTCCAACCTTCACACTGTAGATTAACTCCCTTCCATTATCATACTGATACCTTACTACTTTTGAGATTCTATTTTCCTAATAAAACCCATCTATTTGAAACAGGAAGCAGACCTTACTAATGCTGCCCGTTTTGTATTCAGTCTGAAGGCATAGGATGTTGTTAGATACAAAAAAGGAACCTACTTCATTTTTTCCTGATACGGCTCTTTGAGGCAATTGCATCTATCTATCAATACAGCTGCCCCAATGGAGTACAAATCGAAACTTTGTAATAGTCATCTAGAGTTCTCCTGAGATCTGTATTAGTTTGCTTTATTTATTTACTCTGTTTTTTTTTTTTAAACATGATCTAAGGTCCTCTCCCATATGACCATAGACTCTTTCTAGAATTAAGTGAGGAAAGAGCTCCTTCTAGCGGTTGGCAATCTGCTTCAGAAAATGAATACTCCATCCTGACAAGTAGTAATGTTTGGGTTTTTTCTTTCCAGTTCCGTAGTTTCAAATATGCTATCCTGTTACCCAGTAAAATAATAAAAAAATTCTTACTTTTACACATTAGATATAGTTTAATGAGTTTCAGAATATTTTTTAAATTCAAATATCAGGCATTTTTTTCGTCACTACTGTTTTTAAAAGGTCTTATTTAAGTAAGATATATTAAAGTGTCTCAGTAACTGGTTCACAAATTTTTAATAATTTCAAGCTGTTTCTGAAAAAACAGATAGGTAGGTTATAGTAAAAGGAAACATCACTTTCTAAATTGTTTCAGTATAATTTTTCTTCCAGAAAGAAACTCGCACTTGTATTATCTAGTTACCTAAATTCAGCTGAAAATGTAAGCATGATGCATGAAGGTAACAGAAAGTATTGTAAAATGTTATTATAAAGTGTTAATGTTATGCATTATAAGAATTGTGTGATTGTAAATATTCCTGATTTAAATGACTGGATAGCAATAATTTATCTTTGCTCAGATCACAGTGCTTCCTGTGATTCTCGTCTTGCATAAGAAAGATAGGAAAGTTCATAGTAGGTCAGACCAAAGGTCCATGTATTGCAGTATCCTGTCTTCAGCACTGCTTGCGGTCACACAGGAGGAAATGAAATCACAGTAAATGACCTGACAGCAATTACTTTTCTAGGAAATATGTAACTTTCTAATTTGTCTCCACAGGACTCTCCTCTAAAAGCTGTACAGATGTTGTGGGTCAATCTAATTATGGACACCTTTGCCTCACTTGCTTTGGCCACCGAACCTCCAACAGAGGCTCTATTGCTAAGAAAGCCATATGGCAGGAACAAACCTCTTATATCCCGTACCATGATGAAGAACATTCTGGGCCACGCTGTTTATCAGCTTACTCTCATATTTACACTTCTTTTTGTCGGTAAGAAAGTTTGTTAGGCTTGTAGCCTAGTTTAGAAGCATCTAGGTCTCGTAGCCTGACATGCCAAAATGCTTTCAATGTAATCACTTAATGCACATATATAAAGTCTGTCATAGTTAAACAACTAGCAGGACCGAGCTGTTTCATGAGATCAGAAACAGTAGGGGAAACAGAACAGATGCAATAGAAGGATTTAGTCGCCTTTCATATGTTGTTTACATTGGGAATGGCTTCAGTGAGCTTTTTTGCCTCCTAAAAAAAGGTAGGTTTGGGCTTTGGCAAAAGTTTTTGTTAAAACATAGCGTAGAAGGTTACTTTTTAATCAGATTATTTAGCCTGCTTCTTCTATACTGAAATTTCATTTTGAGACTTGTGATCTTTAGTAGGCATGTAACAACAAAAAACCACAACAAAAATCAAGATCTATTTTACCAATATCTGGAGAAGCTCTAATCGGGAGCAAAATGTTTGCCATAGTCAAGAAATAATGCTGATCTTAAGCAGTATAGATAAGCAAGTAATCAGTATTAAGTGATACAAGTAACACTCTGTTTTGACATTTAATATCTAGAATGGATATTAAAAGTGGGAATAAAATCTAATTTATTAGATTACTGGACTCTTCTTCAGGCCTTGCTAGCAATGGATGCTTTTTATAGGTTGTAATTTGGAGAGGGGAGGGAAGGAGGAGGAATGTTTCTTGCTGCAGGGAATAGTAGGGGCTAATAATAGATTCTGTTGCTCCACAATAATAAGTGAACTTGCTCAAAGGACTGATAATTTTTATCAGTTGGGTATTGTGTTCTTGTTGCTATGTCATTGCTGTTAAATTACATGTGTTGTCTTTCAGATTTTTTTCTTTATATACAGACTTCCATATAAGCTGTAAATGTCAATTTATGATTCTTAGGAGTTTTTTGAGCTCCATTGTGAAAGTCTCGCTCTACCTTTACCAACAACTGGCAGCTTATTTGGAATGCTCAAAGGAGGTGACGATCTGTTTACAGTGCAGCTATTTAAACCAAAATAATTGCCAGGTTTTGAGGAGAAACGGTCTGTAATATTGTTAGGCTTACAGTATATATTGAGAATGTCTAGCAAGTCTAGGAAATTGTATTTTCAGATTCTCTAAGACAGTTGGTCTTGGTAATTCATATGATACAAATCTTGGAACGAGAACTGTTAACTTTATGGGGAGTTTTAATGGCTTTTTGATGAGTTTTATGGTTTAGAATACTTTATTCTGAGCCCTGATGAAAAGAAAACCAGGCTTTTTCACCCTACTCTAATTACTTCTGTGTGTCTCTGGAAAACCCATGCATACTTCGAAGGATGCAGCCCAACCAATTTTCTGATAAGCCTAGAAAATACAGTCTTTTCCTTTCTAAACTCCACAAGGCTCAGCTTTGCAGTGAGATGATGTTCTAAACTCAGTGTTTCAAGAAATAAATTCCAAATTAATGAGAATTATTTATATTTTGATCAACTAATACTTCATTTTTTGTAGTAGGTTTCTGTAGAGACCAGTACATGAAGTTTTCCTATTTTTTCTATGATGTGGCAATAAATACGTTGTGTTTGAACATACAGTAATGCCTTTGAGACATCAGGCACATCAGAAATCCAGAAGTCACTGTCTAGTTCTCTCAAACTGTAGTATGAAAAATACCTTAACCTCAGCAACTAGGTGTAAAAAACTTAAAGTTGATGTACTATAACGCCTTTTGGAACATGTTCGGAAATAAAAACTACTTATGGGTTTAACCACTGCCGTTCCACAATAGCAGCATGTTCTGCTTTGCCAATGAAGTGATGCAATGCAATAATAGAGACTTAAGGACAGGTACTCTCACTAAGGAAAGTATTCATATATTTGTGTTTGTGTGTGTATTGAATGAAAGCAAGTAGATGTAATGTGTGTGTATAGATATGTGTGTGTATCTATAAAAGATAAAATGATGATATCTGTTTGCTTTCATTAATTTTTCCCTTTATTGTTTATATGTAGTAAGGGGAATGTTTTCCAATACTTAGTTATCTTTCTGGAGATGTATAATCTTCTTAAAAATATTTGCTCTCTCACAGTCTAAGTTTTGTGGCCTCATATTGTGTTACTGATATATTTGTGATGTCGTAGTCTACTTTATGACAAAAGACTGTAAGCCAAATTCTTTCTTTGGAAACACGCTCATTATTCCCAGTGACTTGAACACGAATGACTCAAATATCCCAAGGCAAAAAAACTCTCACTGTTAACTTAGCTGGTGGAATTAACGACCTCAGGAGAAAACCTGAGGAAACCTTTCTTCTTTCTTCAGAAATTCTGAATATAATGCTAGTGGGATAGCAGAATAATGTTCAAGTTTTAATTCACTTTTATTAACAAAACACTGGTTATGAAAATGAGTAGTATTGTGATAATCTTCTTTACTCTTATTTCATTCATTATTTACACTTTCATGTGAATGCCCCATCCTTTCTTTAAGACAATACCTCTTTCAATAAGTGTATGTTACCTGTAAACTTTGCGTATAAGAAAGTGGATGAAAAATTGGTCATGAGCTGGCAATATGCACTTGCAGTCCAGAAAGCCAACAGTATCGTGGGCTGAATCAAAAGAAGCGTGGCCAGCAGGTCGAGGGAGGTGATTCTCCCCCTCTGCTCCACTCTTGTGAAACCCCACCTGGAGTACTGCGTTCAGCTCTGGAGTCCCCAGTAATGTACAAGAAGGACATGAACCTGTTAGAGCAGGTCCAGAGGAGGAGCCACAAAACTGGTCAGAGAGCTGGAACAGCTCTCCTGTGAAGAAAGGCTGAGAGCTGGGGTTGTTCAGCCTGGAGAAGTCAAGTCTCTGGGGAGACCTTATTGCAGCCTTTCAATACGTAAAGGGGGCTCATAAGAAAGGCAGAGAGAGGCTTTTTACCAAGGCCTGTAATGACAGGACAAGGGGCTGCAGTTTTAAACTGAGAGAGGGTAGGTTTGATTGGGCATAAGGAAGAAATTTTTTTCCAGTGAGAGTGGTGAGACAGGTTGCCCAGAGAAACTGTGGATGCCCCATCATTGGAACTGCTCAAGGACAGGTTGGATGGGGCTTTGAGCAGCATGATCTACTGAAAGATGTCCTTGCCCATGGCAGGGGGATTGGACTAGATGATCTTTAAAGGTCCCTTCCAACACAAAGCATTCTATGATTCTGTAAGAAGAGAGTCCCTCAGGTGCAGGTATCTTTTCAAAACTTACCTCATTTTTAGAGTTACTCATCATGGGTTGTATCTTGCTTTTTTATTGGTTAGATCTAAAAGTGATAGTCAAATTATCAAAATAAAGAGCAATGCCTGATGGTGTGCTTTCAAAGCAGACTAGCAGAATGATTAAAACCAAATCTGTTTAAAACCAGGAATGTCTGTGTTTTTTATCATTAATATCCTTGAATGCTTGTCAAGAGTTATGCCATACTGGATTAGCAAATGGGTGAAAACTGCTGAAGGGTGATTGCTTCTAATTATTGCAAAAAATCGCAAACATACTGTCAATGGTCTCGAGTGCTCGGTACATCAGAAAGAATTGACTTCTTAGAATAATTACTACTTGGTTAGAGGAAAAGTACTGCTAAAAACTATTTGCGTAGGTATACTGAGTTATTAGATAAAAGTCATCATTTGAGAAGCTTCTTGCTCAGGAAGTTTAGATGTCTTTTCCTCACTGGTATTATAAATTCTGCTTATATTGTAGTACGTGCAGAAAGAAAGCTGGTAAAGCAGAGCACAGGAGGCAACTAGCTAAAGCAAACAAGGGAAATATTGATTATTCTAGTGGAAATCTTTATTTTTGTCTTATACCTAGGTGAGAAAATGTTTAAGATTGACAGTGGGAGGAATGCACCACTTCACTCTCCTCCTTCAGAGCATTACACCATTATCTTCAACACCTTTGTCATGATGCAGCTTTTCAATGAAATCAACGCACGGAAAATCCATGGCGAAAGAAACGTCTTTGATGGCATCTTCAGAAATCCTATTTTTTGCACTATTGTACTGGGTACATTTGCTATTCAGGTAATGATTTGGGCAAGAATTAGTAACTATTCGTCAGAAATTTGCGTTAAGTTTTTTTTCTGTGTGTTTTTTTTAAAATCTAAATGCTGTAGGAGGCGCACTTAATAGTAAACCACCTGGTTTCACATATTTTCTTAATCAATACAAGTGTCAGTAATGGAAAATGTTACATAGCCATACTAATACAGCATAAATTTTGATCATTATGACTAGGTCAAATCTTAAATTAATCTGAAGATGTACAATAATAACAGCCATCATGATTTCTTGATATTGTAACTGTTTTTTGTAGAAGCAATTATTAAGTAGTATACCAAACAGTAGCAACAAAGCATTTTACATTAATTTCCTACTCCATGAATAGACAAATTGGCCTTCAAATAGCTAATGCTGATCTGTTCTTCTGAGGTTAAATGACACTGCCAAATGCTACTTGATGTTCTCAGTAATACTACTTCTTGGTAGTAATTCTTCACGTCCATCTTGTGAGTTTGCTGTCCCAGTCATATGTGAACATAATTACAGAAATACACGCTTTTCCCAAACAGTTGTAATTTTTCTTCCATAAGAACTCTAATTCCTCCTTCTGCTCTTGGATCCATCCGTTTGCTGGCATCTATCCTGTACTTGATACCATCTGACATTACCTTTTAGAAGTCTACTGCAGCCCTCGCAATTGTTTAGAGTTGAGCTATTTCTATCTTGACATTATTGCTCAATTCTGCAGTGGCATCCTGGAAGCTATCAGTAATGGGACCTTTCTCATGGAAGGAGTAAGGAGGAGGATACAGCTATCTGAATCTGGGCTATAGTGGTTTGAAACAGGAAAGGGGAACCACTCAGTAAACTAAGTATGGGAGAAAGGATGCCAGTGATTGGTAGTAGAACTTGATGGTGATGATCTTTCACAGCTAGTTCAAAAACATGGGTTTACTACCATGAACTAAAATGCCTTTAGGAGAGGCCTGACAAACTCACAGTCATCTCTGATTTGTTTTTTTAATCATGGATAATGTTTGAGGATGTTTTCTTAGATCTAGGCATTACTGTACTCAGTTGTCTGGCTGCAGGAAAAGTGTCATCTAGCTGCTAGCCACATTTCTGAATCGGCTGCTGATTTTACTCACTCTTCCCTGCTTTCCTAGTAGCTGAACTACTTAAGTGCACAGTTCAAAACACTAGGTTTGCACTCTTGACAGTGAATCAAAAAGGACATTGTAGCATAAGAGTACTTAGGCTGTGACTCTTACTTGCTTTTAAGTCTCTTTTTAAAATCAGATAATTTTTCTTGGGACAACAGAAGGTTAATCTTACTATTAATTTTCCATGTTGTTTATTATGTTGTGGAAATATAGCTTTGCATCATGTTGCTTGCTGAAGCAATGTCAGAAGAGTATTTATTATTTTGTCTGTGTGTTTTAATAGCTGGATGTGTGAGCCAGGCATTTTATTCTAAAGAGAAAATGATTGTCTCCAGGAGCTTGGATTATGTAGATGGATATGAGAGATTACAGAAGCGTTTTTATTTCATATTTAAAACTTTATTAGTTCCATATGTATTTACTACACTTTCTGTGAAGTACAGACTAATTGGCTGTGATATTTCATCTTTGAGTGCAATAGTTCCATTAACTATTAGTTAGTTTAGTTTAGTCCTTTTTAGAAAAAAGTCAGCAGCAGTGGCCAAATTTTCAAAGTAAAAAATATGGAGAGTGCTAAAATGCATCCTTGATAAGGATCAGAAAGTGCTTCTGTGAGAGCTACAACAGCTTGAGAAATAAAAGGGTAGTTACCACTCCTGTCCTCAGACAAGCAATAGCTTTATTTTATTAATTTCTTTCTCTGCTTTCAGAATAAATAAATAGTTTTCACAGTGAAGGAAGATGGATTAAAATATGCCATACCTACCGTACAGCATTTAGAAATTCCTCAGTGTGGAGTTGCAATTTCTTTCTTATAGTTCTAGCATCATATTCATAATTTTTGTTTCATCTCCTCCTTTTTCCTTACTCTCTCCAGTCATTTTCCCACTTCCTCTCCACTGCCTTCCATTCTGTCCCCTTCCTTCCTCCTGTGTATTTGCACTTTGTGTGGAATGAGTTTGTGTTCACAGTTTGTGTTTATTCACTCACACAGGAAAGCAACCGCTTTATGTATTAGTGTTATTTTGTATCTTAGACTGGACAAATTACTTGGAACTTCTGTTTTGCAGCCATTGACAGATTAAATCTCTGGTTTGTGATTTCAGGTCCCTGCTTTTGCAGCAGCACTACTAACAAAAAATACCAATAATATCTGATTTTCAGTTAGCAAAACCTTCTCAATCTAACCAGGCTTAGAAACTTGCTCAGATTCTCTGCGTGTTGGTTGTCCTGCTGCAAGGTGTGTGGTTTTCCCGCACTCTTTCTCCAACAGGACTAGATTTTGGTATACTGTCAGTCTACCCATGATAACATGTCTTTAAGTGTACAATAAAATGTTAATTAGAGGGGAAAAAAAATCTCATGCAATGGACATTCCAAAATAAACTACATCAGGGTCAACATATCCCCAGCTGAGAATACTCAGAAGCTGGGAGAATACATGGGGACAGTGCTGTTTTCTTTCTTCTTGGGCATTCATATGTGACTGTTGTTAGATATGAGGCTAAGGAAGCCTTAGTCTGAACTGGTATGGCTTTTTCTGACCTTTAATTCAGGGTGCATAAGTTTGTGTGGTTTGATTTTTAGTGACCGAGATTCTGCAGCTTTTGCTGGGATGTGTCCCAAAAATGTACTTCTGGTAGCTTGACTTAGTGCCACCTAAGAGTGTCAAATGATGTATTTGGAATATAACACCGTATTTTGATTTTGAGTGCTCTTTAGATCCAGTCCACTAAACAATAGATTGTTAATAATACATTTGACTATTCTACTGGTAAAATATGTTGGAATCAAACCAGCACAGCTGTAATATGTAGACAAACAAAGTAAAATATGACTGGAAGTTGTTGGGGTTTTTTTTGTGGGGTTTGGGTTTTTTTTGGGGGGAGCGTCTTGTTTTGTTTTTTCCCCAGAAAATATTTACCCCTTTTCTGCTCTGCTTTTCTTTGTAGATAGTAATAGTCCAGTTTGGAGGAAAACCGTTTAGCTGTTCTCCCCTGCAGCTTGACCAGTGGATGTGGTGTGTATTTATTGGATTAGGAGAACTTGTATGGGGTCAGGTAAGCATTCAGGAATATGCAGATTTCTTTACTTTGTTTTTATAAACCAATCAAAAATTTGATATTGCTCATAATCCTACTATACTGTTGTCTCCTTGATCTCTCACAATGTCATATTGAGCACACATTGAAATACAGGGTGCTCTCTAAGTACCTCAAGAATAGATATAGTAGTAAGGATAATTTATCCCACTGTTCCTTTTGATTTTGGTTAATTTTCATAT
>NW_008825218.1:480460-496315 GCF_000699105.1 Pygoscelis adeliae | reverse complement strand
TTAATTATCATATCTTTTCGTTCCCTAAGCAGGGCGTGCTATCACCAAGGTCGTCTTCAGTTAGGCTTTTTCATGAAAGACGTTTGATTCATAACCTAGTCCTCTAGTCACAAAAGAAGTATAGTAAGGGCAAATGCACTGTAACCTTCCCTGCAATAGAGTACCCAATGTAGCATGTGTATGTTTAACCGTGGTAAATTTTGAAAAGTGAAAAGAAGTTCCAGTTCTATGTCATTCCTACTCATTCCCTTGCTGAAACTGCCATTCTATCAATCCATGGTAGCCTTGTTACTGGCATAGGACTAAGTCCAGTGCGTTTAATATACACCAGCAGTGATCCTCCATCCACCTACTTCTGTGTGCGAAGGATGGAAGAGAGGATGAAAGAAAAAGGATTTTTTCCTGTAATAGTTGCAGGAAAGTGCAGTTTAATTCATGTGTCATTTTAAAATTCTGCTACAACCTGTGTCATCATTAGCTAATATAGAATTATATATAAATGTAAAAACAAGTGTCAGTGAGATAATTAAATAAGTTATGTGATTATCTGTCTGGAAGTAATCATACAGATACAATCAGTATTGTTGAAATACTACATTATTCTTTTATGTACAAACACATATTGCAAGGTGTTGCGATAATTGCAACATTGCATAATAATGTTAATTTTTTTCATCTTTGAATGAATTATTAATGTATTTAAGTTGATGCCACCTGACACAGTAAAAAAAATATGTGAAAAATATGAAGTTACATTTTGCCTCTCAGATGTAAAGATACATATAGATCAACTAGTTTGCCACTATGAAGAAACAGGCAAGAAATTGCCAACTACAATTGAATACTGAAATGGTTCTGATGGAATTGTAATGAGTAGATGCTAGCTATCAAAACTGATTATTTGTTCTCTTATGTAAAAAATTAACTTTCTGGACAGTTGGGCCTCAGATTTTTTTTAAGAAATAGGCTCAGAGTTGTGACAGCTTTTAATGCATATGTTGCTGAAAACTACCACTATTAGATTGTTCTACTATAATTATTATCTGAAGATGGGATTTGATTTATGACCTTGCAGGAGGAAGACCTAAAATCAGTTTTATAATTCTTGGAAAGAAAAGATTTGTTTTCAACTGATTGGAAAACACCAACTTTGGGAAGGGGGAAGGAAAGCAGGGAAAGGGAGAAAAATCCTAGCTGTTTTCTAGATCATTCAGCTGTGAAGAGTTTGCCACAGCCTTTGATCAATGTACTATTTGGCTTCTAAATTTTGTTGTATGTGGTTATTACATAATCATTAAAAACTAAGAATAATATCAGCATCTGTTTTCAATTTAAAAATGGGCATAGTTGCCCAAGCCTTATTGCAAGAGCCTAGCCATTAAATTAAAGCTGGTGTTGGAATACCTCAACAATTTTATCATTGAAAAGACTACAATTTTACATAAAGCAAATCCAGAGGAAAAAAAATCTTTCTCTTACGGTTGGTATTTAATGACCAGAAAAGAAAAACACAAGCTAAAAAAAGGCATTATTTACATATTTATGTGATTTACAGTCTGTGGCAAGTCCTCTCTTCATGGAGCTCTACAGTGAGAGAGACTTCCATTAGAAGAGGTGCTTCTCTTCCTTCTCAGCCTTTTCTCTCCTGCTATGACCAAGTCTAGTTCAGCACAAAACACATTTGTTATCCCTTTATCTTATCAGTCTCCTGAACCTGATGTTCTTGTGAACGACTAAAACAAATAAAGATTTTCAAGTTTAGATGTTAAAGTTGGCACTTTTTAGAAAAGTGATTTAAGGTGTAATTTCTAGGAAGCCAACCTGAGATGCTTTGAGGGACAGTTTTCTAAAAGGTGGCCCTCATCACTTCTGAAAACCAAGTCTTTCTAAAATATTTCATGTTACATTCCCAGAATTATTGATCACTTTTTAAAACTGCGATAATTTTCCTGGGAATAATATTTAGTTCCTTAATCTACATCCAGTCTATTGAGTCTGCCATTACCTGAACTGGGCAGGTATCTGCAGATATGGAAAAGAAATGAACAAACAAAAAAACATGTAAACACCCTAAGAAAAGAATTAGAGCAGAATTTATCTGCCTAGCTGAGAGAGGTCATGAAGGAGAGGTATGTTCTATCGCACAGAATCACTGCCAAATACAGTTGTTTCTATGTGTACTGTCTTGCAAGTACTTCATCACCATCAGTTTTATCAGATACCAAACAGTCTCAAAGAGCTTCTTTCTGTAGAGTGCTTGCATTATAGTGTTTTGAAAGCTGGGAACTAGAAGGAGTTCCAGTAAGTATTTAAATGACTAGCACTTACCTTTTCTTTTTTTCTCCTGTTCTGTCTTTGCTCGTGCCACCAATTCATTGATTTTCCAAGTTTACATCTTGTTTTGCAAATCCCAAAATGCATTTTAAAAAGGTTCTGTAGTAGTGTAGAAACTGGGGGGGGTTTTGACATTTCTTTATCTGTCTTTAAAAATAATATAATAAAAGTGGAATTGTGGATCATGAAGTTCAAGGAGACCCTCAGCAAACTCAACAGTTTATTTTCATCCTGAAAATATTTGGTGCCTTTTCATGTGTCTTCACTAGATCCATTGCAGTTTTCCAAAACTGTAAGATAACATCCTCACCAACTTTCCTGCAACTGTCTGATTCTCTCTCCATCTTTCACACATTTGGGCTTCAGGGATGTGATTGCTCAGTGCTGAAACAAAAACAGAAAAGAAAATTGCAGTACTTTTTTGCTAAATGGGTCTAATAGTTAACTTTGTAGGAGGTTTGTTGTTTTTTTTTTTTTTTAAAGCATTCAATATGTTCCAGGTAATGTCTTGTTTAATAGCCATCTGCTAATATTTTTACTCAAGCTGACAAAAGAAATCAGAACAAAGAGAAAATGACTGCTCAAGAGGGTAGCACTGAAATGTATTTAAAATAATTGTGTTATAACACTGTCTAACTACAGTATTTGCAAATTTTTAAGATTATTAGCTATCTCCTGTAGTAATTACTTGCAAGGACTACTTTGGTGGACAAACAGAATGAGAAGAGGGGCTGAGTTAATCGGAGTTTATTAGTAATAAGGACACAGAGTAAGAGAGAGCCCTAGAAGAAGCCCAACAGGGAGACAGTCAAACCCACGCCTTTCTGAAACCTAATTTTTGATAAATGCTGAGAAAAGCATTTCAACTTGCTGAAACAAAGGGAGGCTGAATACATGAACCAATGTGGTGTGAGAAGATTTATAAGCATGAGATGCAACTCATTTTCAGATCACATTGACATATATTAGATTATTATCAGTCATTAGAAATACCCAAACTCTAATTGCAGAAGTATCAATTTTGCTAAGTTTTTTTTTAAATAATTGCATTCAAATACTTACATCCTCTTTTAGTTTTTTGAGAAAGGACGACATTTGTCCCAGCCTTAAACTTGTTCCATAGCTGTGTATTGCCAACGTGGTTTAACAATGCAAGTAATGCTAATTGTTTACACAGTAACCTAGGTATTTTTGGACTAAAATGGAGTTGTATAAGTGTAAAGTGCTATTATGAATATGCTTATCTTAGCTTTCCTGAAAGATCATAGATCTCATTAAAATATAGGTGTTCTTTTGTAATTAGCAGATTATTATACTATTGTTATTGAATGAGGCTTATGTTTTCAGTACTTTTTTGTAATTTTAGGTCATTGCAACCATCCCAACAAGTAGGCTAAAGTTTTTAAAGGAGGCAGGGAGGCTCACTGAGAAGGAGGAGGTCCCTGAAGAAGAACTCAATGAAGATGTTGAAGAAATTGATCACGCAGAGAGAGAACTTCGACGTGGACAAATTCTCTGGTTCAGAGGGCTCAACAGAATCCAAACCCAGGTATGCTAAAAGTAAATGCCCATATGGTCTAGAAAAAAAATGCTTTATCTTTGATCAAGGTTATAAGGAAAGCCACAGAGTGTTTGTGCGTGTGAACGATGGTACTTGTTAATTGCTTTACTGTTTTCAAAGGAGGAACACATGAAAAAGTAAAATAGGTGAACTGAACAAAGGGGGGTGTGTGTATAGCAGAAGAGATAAAGTGAAAAGATTATAAAATGATAACATGCAGAAATAGGAATACTTTTTTTGAGACTACTGTGAATGGACATTCTTTTTCTACTTCAGTGATGACAGCTCATAAAATAGTGCTGCTTGGAAAATGCAAGCTGTGACAATGGCTAGCAAAATGCTATGAATGCTTTCTAAAACATACTGTTTTATTTGTCAAAAATATACTGTTACTGCCACTTCTGCAATAACAGAATAATTTAAATTGTTGAGTCTAAAGTATAAAGTACCATTTGATTAAAAAAAAGAATGTTTTTTCTGTTTGGCACTACCATATATATATATCTATATCTATATATATATATCATGATTAAAAGCAATTGATTTTCTTTCCTATTAGGTAATGAAAAATGTGGTTCTGGATTTATTTTTAGTAGTAAGGGCCTAAGCATCCATTAAATATTGAAATGTATGTGTTGGCTACTATGGATGATTTCTTAGAAATAGCTATCTTTTTATTTAAAAAAAAAAAACCCACCCAAATTTTGCTAAATACAAAAATCCATGGCATTTTTTTAATATACTAAATATTTGCACTGAATCATGGTGCTAAATATAGTACGGATTAGGATATCTAGTAAAATTTATCCTGTAGTGCTAAAAAAATTATTTGAACTATTTTGCCTTTTTCATTGCAGTAAAGTAGCATGTTTTATAGCACTCTAGTGCTCTCTACTTGATCTTTCTAAGATCAAGTGTTTGTGCCAGCTTGCAGAAGAGAGCAGCTCTGAAAGACAGATATGTACTCGCCATATCAGATGTGAATGTTTTACATGATGCTTACAAGAAAGAGAGGTGAACAATTAAGAAAAATATTTTTTTCTTTAAAGAATCTTTTAAAGAACATTTTTATCTCAAAAGATTTTAATTTTTGTCTTCATTCAAGATACACAGTACTTTCTCCCTTTTCCCATCTACAAATGGATACATTTTTTCCTGGAGAAAGACATGCAGCCATGCATTTTAGAAAAAATGAGGGAAAGCAGTTAACTGAAACTAGGACAGTTAGGTCTCTTTAGTGCATCTGCAGAGCAAAAAATAAAGAGGGTGGAAACTGCTGTTAGAGAGATTTAAGGGTTTGGGTAAATTCCCAAGGTTCTGTGGTAAGTAATTAAATACGGATCTTCAGCTTTGAGGTTGTGTGTCTTGACTGTATTGAGTCAGGAGCACTCATCATTAGAGAAAATTCAAATTGTCACAGTATAAAGATGACAGACAGGTGCCCAGGTAATGGTGATCTTCATGAAAAGATGACCTCTAAATGTGCATTCTTTTCTTCCTGATGGCTGTAGGAGGAGTGTTGTCTGTGGGCATTTCTGTCAGGATGTCTTTCTGGTTGTGGTGAGTGTAAACAACTACAAGCACAAAAAAGCAAATTACATCCTTTCAGTTCTTTTTCTAGTCTGAGAGGCAGCTTTCCTGCATATCTTTGTCCACTTAATTCACAGATAAATTATTATTCTTTTATACTATTTAAAACAAAATGAACATTAATTATATTTCTTTGCTAACAACCATCTTCTTGGTTTCCTTTCTGCTCTTACTTGTAGAAATATCTTCGGTAGGATGTATCGTTTCTCTCCTGCCAAGAGGCCTCTGTGATTTTTTTCTCATTTTGTTTATTCAGTGACTTTGATTTTTACATCCATTTCACCTCTGTGGAATGATAATGAAAAAAGGAAATGGGCCAACAGATTCAAAAATAGTTCCAAGGTGTCCACTGGAGAGCGATGAACTTATATGCAGGTCAAATTAGATCCATTGTTGGATGGACCTGGAGTTGAGCGCATTTTGATGCGCTATGTGTTGTGGCCCATCCAAATGAATTCATACACTTGTACTACATTTCTCAGGAAGCCAGCTAAAGAAGAATTGATGGAAGAAGACGAGGATGTCTGTAGCATCCTTGGGGAGCTGGAGGATTTGCAAGAATCCTCTGATGTCTAATGCACTTCTGGAGATGCGGAAGAAGAAGGTAGAGCATCCCCTCACTTTATATATATGAGGATGACAGTAAGATTAGGAATAAACTCTAGACTCTCTGACGGCTAGATTGATCACTCAGATCCTAACAAGACCAGTTTCCACCATCATACGCTTGTGCTGTATATTAGATTATCTTTATTTTTGCTTATTTTCTATTCAGTCATTATTGGACAGATAGCCACAGCACTCAACAAAAGCCTTCACTCCTAAAACAGTTATAAAGAATCTATGATAGGTTTTTTTTTCCCCAATAACTGACAGATCTCCCTTGTAATGCTCCAATAAAAACTCATCCAAGCTGACAAAAACTTTGCAGTAGTAAAGATGTTTTTTTCTTTTTCATGCCCTCTCTCAAAACAGAGGGTTCAAACCTAGACACCAGAGAAAGGATTTCCACTGTTGATTCTTCGTACTGAAATGTCAGACATATGAAGACATGCATGAATTTACTTTAAAGAAAGGTGTATGAAAAATGCACATAACAAGTCAAAGAGACTGGCTATCTACTTCTGATTTTCTTTTTTTGTCTACTTTTGTTCATTTAGATATTTTGCTGTCTTATAAATATACTATAGGGCTTCTCTGGATGGATGCATGTTCTCCTTCTCTGAATGGAAGAGTGTTTCCTTACTGGATAGCTCTCTCAGAAGACCACTGACATATGAAGTTTCACAAATGACTCTTCCTAGTTATGCAAGTTTCAGAAAGATATAAAGGTGGTCTCAAATTGCATAAAAGACAGGACTTTTCAACCTCTGCTAGTTTTCAGCAATTTTTTCCAAGTCTTTGTTGCAGTTCTCACAAATGCTTCATTCTGAAGGAAGAGACAAGACTGATCATACCATCTTGGCAGATCTAATAGCCTTTGGAAAGTTCAGCAAGTTCACCTTCAGGCAAAACGGCGTAATCTGAGTAACAACTGAAAATCGTTGCATCTTTTTTAATTGTGTACTGAAAGATTTCTCTAGTTACCTCACATTTGAGTATGGAAACGTTGTGAAGTGTGGAGATTTGAAAACTTCCCAAGCAACATGTCAGATTTTTATAGCGCTGGGCCCGATTCTTTCCTCCTCTGCTTCATTCATCCTGTAATTCAGTTTGCTTTCTCTGCTTAAGGTGGGAAATAACTGTCTAGAAATGTTTTGAGAATAAAAGTAAAAACTGAAAAATATACAGGTGCCATGTTAACTGCTACTGAAAAAAGATTATTCCTCTTTAGATACTAAAAAATACATAGAGGTGCTGTACTGCATTTTGTTTCCCTTCCTTTCTGCATTAAAACTTTTCTCTTGAACCAATGCAAACCCTATAGCAGTGAAAGTCACTCCTGGCAAGTGGTTTTGAAATTAGATAAAAAGCTAGCACCTCATTTTATGGCATTCCATATAGCTTTTAATATAGAAAACATTGCAGTAGCCCAGTGTAAGTGGAATGGAAACTGTTTTGCATCATGCAGAATTTTTTTTTTTTTTTTTTTTAAATAATGTCCTGGTTGGAGATTAGGTGAATGAGACCTGGGTCCTGTTAACATTGATGACAACAGAAATGCGTGCTGAAAAGCTGTTCTGTGTTAAACATCAGTAAAATATTTGTTCTGCCAGGACTATTCTGCTAGTATAAGATACTTTTTTTTTTTTTAACTGCTAATCAGTGATATTTTTGTTAGCTGTGCGTACCTCAAAAATATGGATCTTCTAGAGTATAGAACATACAGAAAAATGAGAGAGAGGTGAAAAATTCCAGCCTTACAAATAAGCTTCAAATGTAGGACAGTATTTTTTTTTTCTCTACCTGAAGGCCTATAATCAAGACATGATTGCATCCTATATTTTGTTGGAAATTTTTCAAACTTTTCATGATGTATGACTTATCATTTGATTTCTCCTTTTTAGCAACTTGAATTGTTCTAAATAAATGCATTCTTTTGTTATTTAAAAATTACATCTTAATTTAAAATGCATTATTTATTTATTTATTTCTGTGAACTCTTTCTTCTTTGTTGTTTTCTGGTTTTGGAAGATAAACTTTTGAGCCAAGTTCTTCTCTCCTTGCTTGGCTTCAGGCAGAACACAGCCCTGTATGTTCAGCTTTTAAGATTCTGAAAAGGTTGTCATCCTCCCCCTATGAATTATATCCATGAAGATCTGTAGTTACTTTCTTCAGGAGAATGAGTAAATTACACGCCTGTAATTCTTGTTCTCTGGAGAAACTATTAAATACAGATCTTCCCTTATCTTTTCACTCTTACACTAAGGTCTTTCCTTTCAGTTTATTAGGAAGACATTTGTGCATCTAGAAATGCCCTTTGGCTTAGGGTTTATCATCTGTGTCTTCCACAGTGATACGCACTTCATGCTCTCAGTAAGAGTCTTTAAAATCTTTTTTGAACGGTCTCTTTTGAAGAGTGCTCTGTCACCTGTGTTAGATCATGAAAACCCAAGATCTGTATTTAATTCTACTTTTGTACAGTGAACATTTCAGGTGAGTATTTAATTGCCTTCATATATAACCGATGGTTTGAGCCGTATGTTTTTTTTCTAGATGCCAATGTGAACCTTAGCTAATGATTCACTTGCACCCCTATTCCACATGCTAACTCATCTCGTATTGTATTTTTTTACTGTGATATCCGTATTGGACATGTAATTCAAAATAAGTCTGCTGCAGAAAACACAGAGCAAAGCTGTAAAATGTTGTGATGACTGCTTTAATACTGTACATCTGTTAGTGTGCACATTTAAGTGGATGTTCTAAACAGGACTCTCAAACAGTGGGTCAGTGAACAAATCAGCTGTTTCATGTTTGTATGGTAAAAGTTCAGTGTGACAATTTTACAGCAGTAACCTTTGATCCCTTTTACAGCTGGCTGTGATATGATTATTCCCATAAAAACATGCAGGAAGATAAACAATGATGTCCAAAGATGAGATTATGGGAGGGGATACATCCATACTATTAAAGATGAAGCCATATGAATTTTTTTATTCCTAAGACTGACCACAGCAGAAAATGTTAGCCAATTTATTATAGTGCTTTCAACTTGGAAAACTTAGGAGGCTTGCACCAAGATTTGTGCTGTTTTCATTGATAAATATACCACTTTACCTTCTCCCAACTACTTTCTAGGCTGTGTATCTTCAGAAATCTGAGTTGCAAGATACAGATCTGGTAACAGTGGGCTACTTCAAATAAGTAGTTGGTTGAATTCTTCTAATTGATACTACTGCTGCGCTGCTTTGTCATGTTGTGGTTGTACTAATGTAACAAAGAGGACATTTTGGTGTGTAGGGGTTTGTAGCGTATATTTACTCCTTGATATTATCTACTGCCAATCGCTGGCTTTACGTTTGTACACAGCCTGCTTTTCATTGGGTTATCCTGGTGACAAAGAATGCCTTGAAATACTCAGCTCTTTTTTTTAACTCATCTTCTGTGGTGATGAATAAAGCACTCAGGAAGGTATTCAGGATGGATATATCAAACAGTGCATACAGTAGACATATGAAAATAACAAGTAGAAAATTGTAATGTTATTTGCTGCAGTAGTCAATCCAGTTCCACATCATTTTCTGTGTGATTTTAAGTGCTCTGTGTAAAGATAAAATATTAATTTTTAAAATCTGTGGTTATAAAAGACTGATATTCATTATCACTATGCTTAATTTATACAAACTTTCATTATGAAAAAAGTCAGATAAAACATTGGAACACTTTCTGTTTTATCAAGCTGGTACACTGACAACCCTGTTTTTGTAGACAAAATGGAGTCATATTTTGAATATTTTAAAGATTTTTTTGGTTTGGTTGGGTGTTGTCCCCGTCTGTCGTCGTCCCCCCCCCCCCCCCCCCCACCCCAACTCAATTAAGTGACTGAATTTTCCTCCCTCTGGAAGAACACCTAGAGAGCAATAACAAAGTAATTTTATTCTCAGTAGGAAGAAAGTGGAGATTAGTTATATCAAGTATTCCAGTTTATTTTATTTACATATAAATAAAATGGTTTACATTTTAAAGATTGTTATTTCAAATCTTCTAGTTGTTGAAACTGATGCAGCTCCACTGCCTCCTATGGAGCTGTTTCATTATATCCAGGCAGAAAATTTGGTTCATTTCATATCTAAAAACATACAAAGGAACACTTAAAAGTATTTATTTCAATTGAAGTAAAACTGTGTGCACGGTTGATTTATTGCTTATCATTATTATTCCTGTCAGTTATGCAACTGTATCCATACTTTAAGCAACTTGTCTCATTCTTTCCTCCATTACAGATCGAAGTAGTCAATACTTTCAAGAGTGGCACTTCCTTTCAGGGGGCTCTAAGGAGACAGTCCTCCGTCACAAGCCAGACCCAGGATGTAACCAATATTTCTAGCCCTAGTCACGTATCGTTATCCAATGCTCTTTCCTCTCCTACCAGCACATCTGCTGCTGCGGCTGGGCGTGAGTGTGTATTCTTAATGCATCAGACCTACAGAGATGCCAACTTATGTAGCAGTCATTTCAGACTAAGCTACTTTGCCCTTTCCCATTTTGTCCTGTTATGTTTATTAGTTTATACATACCCAGAAACACATTACATGATTACTTTGTGTACAGTAGATACTCTCCATGATTCAGTACAAGTTTTGTTAACTTACTGTTAGGACAGGAATTTCTAGTCATTTTTTATCCAGTGTATGGAGATTCTGGTTTTATTTGAGGCTTCTGTGTCATGTTTTCTCAATCTCATTGGATATACTTTCTACTGCTTATAAAATATGCACTTTAAATGATTCTACAAATATATTAAGCAATACAGCTTGTCAGATAAAAGATCATTCCATCTGGAAGACTGTGTGTAATATAGGTCACTCGCGTCCAAGAAAGATGTACTCTGATTAGCACAGGTACAGGAAGGATCAAGGAAATAGAGAATCTAGTTTATGATGCAAGGCTAAGGGATTAAGATTTACATGAATGGTGAAAGAATAGATTTGTTATCTCTAAATTCACTGGGAGGTAAGCATTAAGGAAGGAGGGAGCTAGACAAGTTGAAGGACAGTGTTGAAACAACAAAATAAATGTGGTAACAATTTCTTTGCTAGAAGAAGCAGGTTTCTAAACACTGAAATCCTGACACAGCTTTCTTTTAGATGCAAACAAAGCATCTAGTGAAGAGGTAGTGAAGTGAATAAAAACTTTGGAGCAGCTAATAAGAAAGGGCTGCTTCACTAACAGAAAAATTCCAGTTGCTCAGGAAGACTCTTGCAGATCTAACTTTGATTTTATATTTTTATTTATTCAGGACTGTAAGTAGCTATTTTGTTTTACAGCATAGACAGCATTAAAAGAATATTTAAATTTATAGAACTGAGTTTGCAAGCTTGTCACTTAATTTACAAAATAATGTGGTATATTCCTTATGCAAGTTTTAGAGAAAAGCTGGCCAAACAGACAAGAAGCCAGTCTTGTCTGTCTGGCCAACAGACAGAGGGAAGGCAGAAAGAGACAAGGCAGACAAAAGAAGGAAATAAAATTCCAGAACTCCTGCAGAAAAAAGGAAGCTTTCCATTCAGTTTGAGTGCAAACCCCTTCAGTATTTGAACATCAAGCAGACGTGCATTAGAAGTTTTGTTGGAATTAAAAGTCAAAGGAGAAACTTCGCTTTTGCTAGGAACCCAAAGAGCCATTAAGGTTCCAACTTTGGCAGTTGCTCCTTGGAGAAAATTTGTATCTTTTCCTGTCTTTTCTTGGGAAGCTTGACCTGCTAACTTTTACTCCAACAGCACCAACCGTTTCAAGGGCAGCAGCACGATCAAGAGAAGCAAAGTCACTGAGCTGAGTGCCACTGCTGTGTCACAGGCACTGTAACCTGCATCTCAGCATTCAGAGCCCAAGTTCACTGATTTCCACACTGAGCAGGACACAAAACACCACACACAAACCATCCTTTCATCCAGGGAACGATTTCCCATAATAGCATTTCTACATTTGAGCAGAAAACAGAGAGCAACTCATTCTGCTGTGGTAAATGTTTCATTAACATCCTGTGGCCAGCAGTCTGAAAGGATAGAGCTAATAAAATTAAAATAGACAATATATCTTCCCTTTCTTCTCTCCATTGCAGCAAAGCAACTAAGAATTGGATTGTCTTGTGTCTTGAGAAAGGCCTTACTAGGTTATGGGCTGAACTTAATTAATAGGAGAAAGCATAATCTGCAACAGTCTTTGATGTCTCTTTTTATTTGGAAAAATAAAACAGGTCTACTGAGCTCATCAGTTATAGCCACATTTATTCAGTAAAATAAAAACCATATGATTGATTTGTTAAGCTACCCAGAGATATGTATCTCCATTACAGAGGACAATTAGAGATTGGGCCTTTTGAAGTGGTTATTCTGGACTGTTGGTATTTTATTACTGCAGTATAATGTCTGTTTAGTATCAAACCAGTGTGTGCTTCAAATTATAACCCTTAGGGAATGTTTTGATTTATTAATACAATGACACAAACCTAATGAATGACAGTGAAAAAGAAAAAAAAAAAAAGGGTTTTATTTTTAAATTGGGTATTTACAACTGGTTGTTCATCTTCCAGAACTTGGAAAAACTTTCCTAATTCAAATTTCGTAGAAATGGGGTATGTTTTTGCGAATTGGCATTTTCTGAGAAAATTTCAGTTGCAAGGTGCACACCTAGGTCTACTTTTCAGCTCCTTGCTTAAAATGTGTGTGGTGGGACAGGACTGACTTCTTTCCTCTTAGCTGCTCAGAATGAATTAAACCCTAAATCATTACCTTCTTCCTATGGGGTGGAAGGGAATAATGGGATAATTGTACCTCTGACTTTGAAGCCTTTCCCTCTCTTCAGGAATCTTAGAAGTATTGCATATGTAGATATATTATGGGGAGTATCAAGGGAAAACCTTAAGGGTATAGCAAAGACAAAAGGGTCTAATACTTGAAAGGGCCCAATATGAGGTACTGTCAGGAAGGTTTATTTTCAGAGAAATGGTGCTCAGCATGTTGCAACAATCGGGATATTTCAGGTGTCATTTTGGGTGCCCAAAATGCAGAGGTTCTGATATCAATACCTCATAAAAAATACAAGAATCACATGATGCTCTATCAATAAGAATAAGTAAGTCTAATTTAACAGAGCATTTATGCAGTTCTTTACTAATTGTATAGCTTTGTAATATATAGCTCATTATGACACCTCACCAATCTGTGAGACTACTTCTGCAGATTTATAACAACATTTTGGAATTTTTAAAAAAAATATATTTTTTTCTAGTATTTTTGGGGAGATTAATGTTTGATTCAAAGGTTAGTGCGTGCTTAAAAAGAAATCTGCCTGTCAAATGCAGCCACATCTACAGTAGTTTGTGAAAAGAGATTTGCAAGTTATTACCTGAAATTTTCAGCTATTCATAAATATGGCACATTCAAATCTTTCATAGGGTTGTGGAATACCTGACTTAAAAGCAATTTATACAAAGGAATATTTACTACAGTACCAACGTTTCCCTAGTTATGCTGAGACGTTTTAGCTGTCACAGTGTTTCTGCCAATAATAAATTACAAATTTCTGGATGTCAGCATTAATTGATAACAATGAGGTCCATATTATGAGTCTCTTATCTCTCTTGAAAAACGTTGCAGCTTTAAAGAAACATAGTGAAAATTTCTGCAAATTGAAACCTGGCATTTTATATACTCTGATAAAAGTAGAAAATCTATTTAAATGCAAACTAAATATGCACACGTATTTAATATGCACACATTTAAGCTACAGAAAATGAAAATGTGGGAAAAATAAGGCTCTGTATGCAATATGGTCTCAGCCAAGTTCTCAGGTTTTGTCCTGTCATGTGCATGAACACACAGACACACATATATGCACACAATCTTCTATCATTGGAAAGCTGTTACACTACAGAGTTAAAAGTGGTTTTAGATACCAGGCTATCCCATACCAGCTTTGGTGGATATGTATTTTATATGCATGTCTTTCTACGTTTTATTTTGGGAAAACAAAATCAGATCCAGTGGGGCAATGGAGCATCTTTTTACTTTTGAAGCTCAGAATTAGTAACACAAGATGTTAACTTGTGCTTAAAATTAAGTATATGCTTAAAGCCTTTGTTACTACATTGCTTAATTAGGTAGAGGATGAGTAGATCTAACTGTACACAAAGTAAATAAGTTATTCTTTATCCTAATCTGTTTATATCTGGTTCTCAGATGTTGTTTATATTATCAGTAGGTAACCCTTTCAAAAGAACATGGTTTCAAATTTTCCGAGACGCACGCACATTTAATATTCCTTTCTACTTGCTCTTTCTCCTTCCTCTCCTTCTCAGATATAGTTAATACTGTGTTCCTAAGTGGAAGCAGCCAGAAATTGCAGGTCCCTTACAAAAAAACCTCCTTTCTTTCATAAAAGGTTATAATTAAAAAATATCGTTAAGTGTAGGAAACACTGGGGGAACAACAAACAAACAAAAACAAACCCCACCAAAAGGCAACCTCCCAGGTCAAGAATCTGCTGTAGTTTCTGTATTTGCAAGTTCCTTTTTCTTTGTTCTGTTGAGGTCTGTCATTTTTGTCTGAGATTTTTGCAAGTGCATATTTAATGGTATCACTTACAACTTTTTATTATATTAACTGTAGCAACAGTGGCCTCAAACAAGCCACTTGTAAGGATGACACAGGAAAAAATACACAGTGATGTGTCCAAATTTTATAGCAGCCAATTAAAATCTCACCAAGCAATCACAAAATATTCTTAGAAGTATTTGCCCATCATACAGATCTCTGAAGGTTTTTTGGGGTGTTTGGTTGTTTGGTTGGTTTTTAAAAAGTGTTGTCAAGCAAAGGACGAGCATAGCACCCTTAAGGCTGTATTTTTGCTCTGGTTCACTTTTTGGAGGGGGCTACAATCTTCAAAAGTGGGGCTAATTTTCATGGAAAGACAACTTTTTTCATTTTCCCTTTAATTAAGAAATAGTTGAAATTTATCAGAATTGCCAAGAAACTGTCATTTATAGGTAGAAGCTTGACACATGCAACATTTGCCTTGGAGTGGCACAAGGGCATAAGCATCTGCAAATTGTGTCAAACTAATGTAAGACATTCAGCAAGCTTAATTGTAGTGCGTATTATAGTCCATTTACTAATAGATAATTTTAAAGAGATAGCTTAGTTCAGCTATTTGTAAGCTGTTGTGTATGAAAATCAGATTCTTTTGTATCAAGAAAAGTTATTTACCGTTCCAGCAGCTTTTGCTTTTCTAGATTTCTTACATATTTAGTTTCCTATAAATGTAATCATCATTCAGCTGGACAAACTTTACAACTAAAACATAAGATAAAATCTTCAGTTTGGATCAAATTTTCTAATGAAGAAAAATGGGAACAAATTTCTTAAAATATATTTCTATTTTAATAAATGTTAAGGCAAAGATTACCATCCAATATTGATCTATATTCAGATCACAGACCAAGTCAAGTGGGCATACCAGCCTTAGTGAAAAAGTCAGTTGCTTTCTGTGGCAACATGGCATAACCATCACATGAGGAAATGGAACAAGCAGAACTTAAGCGAAGTCCACATCTAAAATTACGTTTATAAAAGTTGCACCATTTCGGAACATCATTAAACTAGAGACAGAGGTACCATACTAAAGCTTAGAAGTTCCCACTGGTTATAACCAAGATTTCACAATCCTGCTGGGATATGCAAGATCAAAATCAACTTCTGTATATCTTC
>NW_008825218.1:479538-480437 GCF_000699105.1 Pygoscelis adeliae | reverse complement strand
TTTAAAGTCTAAGTATAAAGCCAAGTCCTCAACTGGAGATATGGCATGGCAAGAAGGTTTAGACTCCTAACACAGAAATATGTTCTTTCAAAGGGTTGTATAATATATTTAAACTTTGCCAAATCTGATACAAAAATGTCAGACTCCATAATTTTGCAACAATCCTATAATAAAGAAGATACGCTACAGAAAGCCCTGCATATGGTTCTGATCTCATGCTCTAAAATTCAGTGGAATAATAGCCATGTGAACCTTTTGTGAAATGAGAATCAGGCCTGAGGATTTCACAGAATACGTAGGTATTCTATTTTCCTCTTGCTGCATGTGGTTTGACTTTTCAGCAGCACTTACTGGATTTACTGCGTATTTATTTAGAAAGAGAGTAGCACAGATAATGTTATGCATCTGTTTCACTCATTAAAGCAGAAACCTAGCAATTATAATTTTTCTAAAATTTATTGTTTTTTTTTTTTATTTTATCTGTGAATTTGCTCAACTTCTGCATCATACAATCCAGAACATACTAGCCACAACATTTACAGGTGACTCCAATATATGCAATATCTCCTCCTGTGGATACCTAATCTGATTTTACTCACCTAAAACTGGGAGGATTCAAAAATAAACAAACCCAAATATACTGAAGATTTTCCTTCTATTTCAAAGCTTTACATATGAGAATAGTACTTGGCCAAACTAATTTACCTTTGTGTATTTATAGTCTTGATATAGAATAGTATCAGTTACACATAAGAGTTGGCATCTCTTTGCAAAATTGACCTCTTGTTTACAATTTTATACTAATCACCTTACTGATCTTTCAGTATTGAATTTATTTGCTTTTGCAGTGCCCTACTCTCTACTGTCTGAATATTAAATGTGTTTGTTTTCCCAGAGGG
>NW_008825218.1:477891-479516 GCF_000699105.1 Pygoscelis adeliae | reverse complement strand
AGAGAGTGAAATAAAAAGAGGTTGTGAGTCTTTAACCTTGAGCCTGAAATGAATGTGAACCAAACTCAAGATACTTGGCTTATATGAAGCCAGGTAAACATTCGAGTATAAGCCCACACACTACCAACCATAATACATCTGTTGATGCTTAACAGGCCTTGTGTATTTTGCCTAGATTGTTGTACTTAGGAGTGAGATTCTGAACTTCATCTTTTTCTTCTGATGGGAAAAATCAGTAGTATCTAAAATTCTATTTCTTTTATTTTTCTTGCCTGATGCAGTATAATAAATCTAACTTTCAAGGTGGCATGAAACTGAAGAGTTTTTTCTATTACAGCTACAGAGAAGAAAGAAGTGGAAACTTATAGCAATGTCAAAAATGTCCTGAAGTGTTGTCCCCACGGTCTTTTGTTTAAAAGCAGTTCATTTTTTTCCGTTGTCTCCATTACTGTGAGAAAAGGGAGCTGTATCACACTGTTTGTCTTCCCTTGGCATTGTCAGTATCATAAAGAAATATCATTACATGAACTCTACATAGTTCATAATAAACCAACACTTTCTAGGTTCTATCCATCATGGGTATGTCCCTGCTTTTACATGCTGTACAACCATAACAACATTCTATGAAGTTCATCCGCTTTATTTTATCTTCAAAAAAGTAATGTGGGCATTGTTTCAGCAGAGCCCCTAAACATTTTTACACCAGATATTACTTCAAATCTTGAACTTAAGCATGTATTAAAAGAATTTGTTGCTGTTGGGCCATGTAACTCTGGGTAAATAATATTTTTTCAGTTCTTAGCTTACATATGGTAGTATTATTACATAGAAATTAAAATGCCACCTTTGTATCCAACAAACCCTCTAACTTTGTTTCCACTAACATAATGAAAGAAGAAGGTTTTGTTTTGTAGGCAAGAATTTGATACATTGGGGGACAGACTATGAATGAGATTTTGAATTATATTGTAACGCAGAAATGCTGTCACTGAATGAGGTGTGACACCAAAAAAATAAATGTTTTCTTCTAGATGCCAAGCTAAATATGCAAAATTTAAAGTTGGGGAGGGAGTTTCTCCTTAAGTGAAAAATTAATGGAAAACATATATACATCTCTGAAACTGTAGAGAAATTTTAAGAAAAGAAGGTAGTTTTCTACAGCTCCTTAGTGAAGAAAACTTACTAGAGAGCTAACTTTATGTATTTTCAGCTTTAGGGATTTGCCCAAGTTTGGCCCTTACATTACCATTGCATTCAGAAGATCAACTACTTTAGGTATCAGCAGATCTGAACTAGTTCTAAGCTAATATTTCCAGTAAAAATCACTAAAACAAGTAGAAGCTATTCTAGTAACAGCTAAATGTTCCTGCAAGACTCGAACAGTCCATGCCAAAACTTTGGCACAGATCTTCACACGAAGTGATACAACTGCTGGCCGATCGTACATTCTGCAATTATATCTTCAGATTGTTGTGTAAACACATCTAAGCAAAAGATGTTAGTGTAGTGTTTTCTTTCAATGGATCATTTAGTTCCAAGCAGTCACTGCGGATTACCAAATTCAGGTCATGGCAGGCAGGTTTTCATAACCGATGAATGCCAAATTTTGTTTTTAAATGCAATAT
>NW_008825218.1:456385-477781 GCF_000699105.1 Pygoscelis adeliae | reverse complement strand
TCCCTACGACGGAACTTGGAGCCTCATAAACTGAAATCAGTTCCTCCCTTGCTAACCCATAGAAGCTTAAATACAGTTTGTGCGACTTGAAGAAAAGCTTTACTTTCATTGGGTTCTGCTGGATCTGTACAAGCATAATATCAAATTGCAAACCTTTTAATTAAAGTAAAAATTTACTTTACCTTTTTTAAAAAGAATCCAGCTGGCAAGCAGAACCTAAATCTATGCAATAGGAAGTGGCTGTATTCAAGAGAAGGAAATTATTTTGTGAGTTGATAAGATACAGCAAACAGCTGCAACTGAATGAGATTACTTATTTTTATTTAGGTAGCAGAAATAATAGGTAGCTTTGCAGAAAATGTCACCATATCAGCCCATACTGTAAAGTAAGCATGTTACAAAAAGCTTCCTAATTTAAATAGGACAATATAGTAACATGTTTTTAAGATTGCCTTGACAATACATACTATTTTTTTCATTGTTTAGACTAATTACTTTGCACTTTAAAATACAAGATGGAAAGGCATAGAGAATGAGGGAATTAGTATGTCACCTCTTCCCCATGAGTTCAAGTCCTATCTTTAGTAATGCAAATGAATCTCTTATCTCAGTCTGTTTGTTCACTATACAGAACCATCACGTAGCACAGCAGAACTCAAAGAGATTCAGCTCTCATAAAACCCTGGTTTATAATTCCAGGTGCTCTGTCAAAGAGGTGTGAGGTACACTATATGACTGTAGTGTGTAAAATTTATTCTTCTTAACTTCCTCTTGTCTTGCACCTCTGCCAACCTCCTAAAATCTTCTAGTATCCCAAGATCTGGACAAGCCGTTCTGTACCACTCCAATCGTCTTATTTTGAGGATAAGCAGTCACATGAACTACTTTTTGTACTGTGCCCTGCTGTTACCAAATGTATGTATAATGAGAAGGGAGAGTAGTTGGCCTGACCGAAGGCCATGTATCTGAAGATGGCATGACTTACTTCTGCTATTAGGATTTTTGAAAGATGAAGAATATCCAAATTTAGAGAACGTTAACGAGGACAAAGGTCAAAGAGATCAAAATACAAGTCAGCCTTTTTCTCAAATGTGCTGAAATTCTGTACAACATGGACAACTCCAACCACAGGATCAGCTAGATCCCACAGCTGTATCACTGTGACCCTATGCCATTACTAAAATGCAGTCTGCCAATTAAAAGAGGAATTAAAGCTTTACAAATTAGTGGTGTATTAGGCCAACCAATAATGTGCAGCATATTTACATGTAAAAAGATACACATGCCAACCACCAAACCATTTCAAATGTGTGTGGAGAAGCTTTCACAATGCCTGCTTGCACCTTTTCTGCCTCTGCCTGTGTTTTGGTCTCCCCTCTAAGAAATGCTAAAAATTCGCTCATGGACTACGTGGAAGTAGAAGGATAGAACTCATACTTAGTCATAAAACATTTGCCAACAGATCACGTTTGCCATTCTGTTTTTTCCTCTCTGCCCCCCCACCCCCTTCCAAAAAATTATGTTTTTTTCAGCAGTAAACCAGCACAAACCTTCACTTCTTTTCCGAACTGATAGGTCACTGGGATATAGACAGCATCCCTCCCTTTGCCCACCCACAGAGGACTTCGTATCCTCACTCTGCAATGCTCCTCACTCTGTTCCTCTCATTTCCTACTGGGAAAGCAATTTGCATTGTCCCTGACAGCCTAATGGGCTGAGTCTTGCAGTTTATTTTCACCTGTGTTCTTACTGTCAGGTGGTTAATGACATTAGATTGACCCTGGCACAAGTCAACTAACCTAGTTTAAAGACTGCATATATGGCATAAATTGTGTCGCTTTCAGCATTTAACTTCGCAGTTTTACATCTGAGACACAGAAAATGAAAAAGCTTGCTGTTTAACAACGTAATTCAATTCAACCCAACAATCAATACATTATTTTATTACATGTTTTATATATATTAAAAAGATAAATGGCTAGAACAGTGGGTCTATACTCGAGTGTTTACCTCACATATGCATGAAGGAAAAATAAAAGTTGGTTCAACAATACTATGTTCACATTATCCAGGCTTCCAAGTGTAGTTGTTGTGTGCAAGTTATCTCTGTTCATGTGGTAACCGTGATTTTTATTTTTTTTTCCCTGCGGCAGCATGATTATGCTTAGTACTTTGTCTGCTTGGCTTTTTGTGCTCTTGGCTGCATTCATTTAGATTTTGCTTTAAAACATTGATATTACTTATCGTTTTTACACTTGGCTCCTGTGTGTGTCTCATACGTACCCATCCAACTGTGTCTGTGTTCTGTGCTTTTCTGTTTGTGAAGTGTGATATGTTATGTGTAATGGTTTTTTAACAATACAAAAGAGACTTTTTTAATTAAAAAAGCCTTCCTACTTACTCACTGCAAAACTATCAACATGCATGGTTTTACATTTGCATTACAATTAACATGGCTTGTCTTTTACTAGGGATGTACCACACGAGTGGACGTTCGCTTTCTTTAACCAGTACTTCCCATCAGTTCTTTGATGGCTTTAAACTTAATTTATTTTAATATTGCAGTTGATACAGATATTCAAAATGCACATAACTGAGCCACTCGTTTATGTATATAACATCCAGAGACTATGGACTTCAGCTGCCTGCACTGCCCTAACCATATGCTACATTTTTCACAAAGTATTCTCTAACACAGTGTTGCCCTTTGAAGGTGCTACCTCTGACACCTCTTTCCTTTTCTCCCCCCAGATCCGCGTCGTGAAGGCATTCCGTAGCTCTCTCTATGAAGGTTTAGAAAAACCAGAATCTAGAACCTCTATTCACAACTTTATGACTCATCCTGAATTTAGGATAGAAGATTCCCAGCCCCACATCCCACTCATTGATGACACAGACCTAGAAGAAGACCCTGCTCTCAAGAAAAACTCGAGTCCACCATCTTCGCTGAACAAGAACAACAGTGCTATCGACAGTGGAATAAATCTTACAACTGATACAAGTAAATCAGCTACCTCTTCTAGTCCAGGAAGCCCAATACATAGCCTGGAGACATCACTTTAGCTGAAAAGGTCACTGCAAAAAAAATTGAAATAAAATAAAATAGAAAAACCCACAGCAACCGAAATATATAAATATATATATTAAAAACATTGCTGGCTGAAAAGCTGTTTGAACTCTTACTCACTCTGAGATAAGTGAATGAAATGTTGATCACAATGGTTTTGGGGAAAGAATGAATGGCTGATTTACATACCCCCCCTTGTTCCCTTTCAGAAAAACAAAAACAAAAAAATCCTCCTGCATGAATGTACTGTACACTTCTGGCCCTTCTTTCTCTTTTTTTGTTTCTTTTTATTTCCTTTTTTTTTTTCCTCCTTAAGCAGGAACTGCAGAGGACTTCTTTCTGAGGCTATTTATCCAATTCACTGGTCTGTGAGTTTTTTGAAATGCTTGTGTGGCATGGACTCAATTGTATAGATTAATTTAAATAACTTTTTTGAAGTTGCAAAGCTTAACTTGCACAGTAGATTTGCACCAGTTGGACGAGGAACTTAAACATTTATGAGATTATATATAGAGATATATACATATAAGTATATACATAATTAATTATATATATGTATATATCTATCTATATATATAGTTATATATATATAAAGTTTCTTTGTTGGCATGTTGCCTTGTTTCTGCTCAAATTGCTCTGACTATTTTAACTTATTTATGTCCTAAAAAAGAATGTAATTTGTTTACAAACCTGTAGATAATATCCTTAACTATTTGTAGGGTTAAGAAAGCACTTCCTGCCGAAGTAGTATAAAAATGGCTCGGCTCAGCTCAGCTCATTGAAAACATCTGTACTGTCACACCCTGGATATTTTATTACAACCGTGTTCTGATTTCTGCCTGATTTTTTTTTTTTGTTAAATAATGTAGATACTGCTAGTAAATAACAAAAGAAGCCAAAATATAACACATTGGATGTAGCATTGTGATCCTATATACAGGGAGGTAAAACAGGCTTCCTTTGTTTCAAATAAAAATCAAAATGATCAGGTTCTCTCTTTTTTTTTTTTCCCCTCTGATAATCTGCTTGAATTTGTGTTGGTGCAACTTATAATAATGGAGGCTATTTCATTCTTTAAACATATGGCAATGGCTTCCAAAAATAATTTTAGAGAGATATTATATGAAACTGAGTTGAGTTTATAAATATAATTTAAAATAAGTTATATTTGGTTTGTCTATATGGAGATAAAACTAATGTTAAAATATTGTGATATATTGTGTTAATCCTTTTCAGTTAGTAATTTAGGCATTTATTTCCTTATTACTGGCAAAGTATGGGCTGTTGGCATTTTGGATGAAAATCACTGTAGGTTGTTGCTTTGATTTTTT
Source organism: Pygoscelis adeliae (assembly GCF_000699105.1). Taxonomy (NCBI): domain Eukaryota; kingdom Metazoa; phylum Chordata; class Aves; order Sphenisciformes; family Spheniscidae; genus Pygoscelis; species Pygoscelis adeliae. Next base: position 473,383 of record NW_008825218.1, on the reverse strand, counting down.
TTTAAAAGAAAAATATAATTTCTGCACTATTAGGTCTGAATGAAACTTTATTAATTGTATATTGAGATGTGCTTTGTGTGATTTTTTTTTTTTTTTAACCAAGCTTGTCTTCCTGTAGTCACAAGGTATACTGTAACACAGTAATACATTATTTTACCTTGAGCTTTCTACGAAGAAAGCTATTTTGAAAACCTGCAGTATGGAGGGTGAAAAATATTTTTCAAGATGGTAACAGCCCTGATAACTTAAAATTTATGAGCTTATATAATTGCTATGTCAACCACTTGAATGCTAAGCACTTTGTGGATCACAGATTTTTCATAAATAATTTTGTATTTAATATAAAGTTTGCTTGGAGACTTTTCAGCATATGATCTTTTCCATAATTGTACAGTGCAAAAGACATTTTGAATTACACGATTGATTATGCCAGATGTGTTGAAAAACACTCTCAAACTAGCTTGATAAATTGATTTGTTAAGGTATTACTGGTTGTCTTAAAGTTGGCTCATAAAGTGGTGCATCTCTGCAGTCACAAGAACTAAACCAAGCCAGAACTCTCCAAAACAAGATTAGACGCATGGCCAAACTGCAGACTGAACTGACTAAAATGTTTTCAGGGTGCATCAAGACTATTCAGCCAGGTAAAGCTCTAATCAGCTTGAATTGCCAGCTTCCGGACTTTTGTGTAGAAGCTTGAATGTTTTTGGCTCAAACTCTTAGTTCGCTATCTGATCCAAACTTTTCGCTGAACAACAGAACAGGTCTTTGAAGGCATATACAACTCTCTTTTCAACAGATAATGTGACCCGTTTCTTAACAGTAAAAAGCTAGCATGAAAACATAATTATTTTAGCTAACTCCTAGCAACAAAGTGATTGAAACTCAGTCAGGATTGTTCGCTTTGTAAATATGGTGATTAACCTTTGTATAACATGTATTGGGTTTCTATGGCCTATTTGGGATATCATATTCAGAAGAAAAAAAAGTGTTATCTATTTACAGGGAAGCCTCTAGCTTTGGACTTGAACATCTACAGAAGCTATTAATACTGGAACAATTTATTTTCAGCATCTTAACACTGACTGTTTGCCTTTTTATTTTCAAACACTTCATATTTTTTCTTGGTTTCATTTTTTTTAAATTTTCCTGTAGGAGTACCCCTCTCTAAGGTACCATTTGCAGACTTGAAAACTGTTAAGAAAATGAACACTGCATTCTGTGTATATATAGTAAAACATATATAAACTGAGATGCATAGAAAACTTGGGCTTTTGTGAGCAGAGACTGTGCTTTATGTATATGATAAATGATAGACTTTGGTTTTTTTTTTAAAGCAGAATAGCTATGACCTTTCAACTACAAGTCGTGCATCACAATTCCTTTCTTTTATTGCTTGACCTCTCTGTGATGGGAACAATGGATCAAAAACCAAAATGATCAGTTTGTTAAAATTCCCTGCAATATATAAATGCTCGCTCTCTACGTACTGTACTTAGCAGCATGAGATTTGTGGACAACAATACAGTGGTACATTGGCAATCCATCCCACTAGGGGTTATTAATATATGTTCATTCATCTGTTTTTATGAATTTTTTTATCTAGACAATAATTGTAAATAAAGAACTTACTCTGTCTGTTCATTTAATACTATGCAAAAGGTTATGCTTTCTATTGTTATTCTTATTCCTACAGTGTGATGCTGGAATGTTTGTGGTTTCAAAAAAAAAAAAAAAAAAGACAAAAGTAAGTAAAATATGTGATGTAAATTATTTTATAGTTTGAAACAAAATTATAAAGTTTTACTCTTGCTGCTTTCTGTCTAATAGATCTCTCTTGGCAGGAGCACAAGTGGAAAATTTAAAGAAATAAATTCACAAAGCAGCATGAACAATAATGGTCTGAACGTAACAGCTTTCTTTATTTTCACCTGAGGTCATTAGATCTAGCTCTGGATTCCAGCTGGGATATTTTAATGTAAAGGTGTATGTAAATCTTCTGGATTGGCAGTAAGAAGCCTGCTCACCAGTCAGTGGTTACACTTTCATTACACCCAGGCGATGAGTCAGCCCAGAGTGCTTTTAATTCCTGTCTGACTATGGGTCAGTGTAATGCCTAGAAAGATAACTTGGTCCATGCTGTGGTGGTGCACGGTGGTGGGAATGGCTGATGTGAATGCTGCAGTGAAGTCGGCTGAAATTACTAAGTACAAAATAAGTAAAATGGATGAAGCCCCTGTGAATTTGCATGTGAAACAATTAGTTTAATCTTGGTCCTAAGACCAACAGACGTCAAAGTCTGTTTTCCTGTCACTTTGGCCCACATGACATATCCCTCCATTTATATATATTTTTTCATCTCTTTCCCCCCCTGTCACGATCAGAAAAATGATCTTTGAAACTTTCTAGAACTGGGGAGTTCAGTCCAGGACTCGTTCCCCGCCAGGGAAAAATGAGGGAATTCCCATTCTGGTGTTCAGACCCTCAGCCCAGAATTTCCTTCTTTTTATTTCAGCTTAGACTAATGCAGTTGTTCCATAAACTGCAATACAGCCTGTGATCATACAGTATTATTGCACTAGCAACAGCAAGGTTTAGAAGTTAGCCAAACAGGCATACTGGGTTGAACGTTTCACAAAAGGTGTGGGGTGAGTAACTCTCATATAATCTTTTTTTTAAAGGGAAAATGCTTCAAATGAGAGATTTTCCTGTCTTCTCACCTAGATTCCAAGCTTTTACCCACAAATTCTGTATGACAAGAAATATTTGATAGCGGCCAAAACTACAATGAAATAGTACTACGCTGGGAGAAAAGTTACTGATAAATAAAAATGTATTCAACACAGTAAATTCAACAAAAACCCTACAGAAAACTGTTCTTAGGTAGACAGCAGATTTCTTGGATTAATTGAGCTTTACAACTACTTTGGAATTAAACTGTTTTCTGCTTTGATTTTGTGAGCTCAGTCTAGGTAGCAATCTGCAAATACTTTTAATTCTCTGTCACTCATTTACCTCCCTCCTACACACACATAACTTTATTTACAGCCTTAGTCCAAGTGCTTTTGGCAGGACTCTTCATCTCTGCAAAAAAGTATGTGTGTGTTGAGGTGTTAGTAAGAAAGAGGACTGGGATTGTTAAGTGCGTTTTGAGCACTGTGTACATGTTAAGCTTCTGTCAGCTTCAGAGATCTATTTTATGAGTTGCACCTTTTCAACAGTGTTTGTGAAATACTTTCTTAGCACTGCATGGATGTGAGTCGTACCCGTAAATTTAGAAGAATAAGAGGGATGAAATTCCCCACTACGCTAACTTCTTATTCTTTGCATCAAGTTGAAGATTCAGAAAGATACGTAGTATTTGAAGTTATTAGTCCATCACAGCGAACTAAGACTGATGTCCTGATTCAAAATAAGAATGCAGGTTTTATTCTTGCCATTCTTCTTTTATCCATACTAAATATACTGCTAGGAAGACAACGAGGGTAGTCATGCATGCCTAGATAGAAAAATCAGGTGCTGATCATGTATGCTGATGCTACACTAAATGCCACTATATGTATTTGTCATGAGATGCTGTACTGATACGAAATAGGGGAAATGGTTCATAAATAGTGGATGAAGGAGAGGCAAAAAGAGAAAAGCAGGGAGAAAGAGGAAGAAAATGCAGGTGCATATATAGTTCACTATATACTGAAATGAAATAAAACCCTAATTGCTTATTATTGGCTTGATCTAGGCATTGAGTTCTAATACAAAAGATACTCAAATAGTATTCTGTGTCTACCACCCTTCTCCAACTAAAGTCCAAATTCATGAATAGGCTGAGGTTCCCAAAGTGAAGTCTAGATCTCTGGCTGGAAAACACTGATTTACAAAACTCTTGCTCAGCTGTTAGCCCAAACCTGACGTCTGTTTGACCAGACGTTGACCAGAAGTAGATGATCTCCAGCACTCCCTTCCAACTTAATTTTTTCTATTATTCTATGATACGAAAATAAATGACGCAAGTTGTGGTACTGGTTTACTTCAATGTAGTAGCGCGCTACTCACACAGGCTGTGAGAGGACCAGGGTTCAACACTTCAAACTTCCTGTTGGTATTACAGTATTATTATAGTTGCTTTTGAGGAACCACAAACAGGTAAGCAACAGACATTTCCTGTTTATGTTTGTATTCCTGCAACAGTGCGAGACATTGACATAATCAAAGATAACAATAAAAAGTACATAATAAAATTTATTCATGGCCCAGATCAGGACTAGGCTCCACATGTAAATTGCCCTGGATTATAAAGTGCAAATCCATAGTTCTAATTTTATCAGTACATGAAATCTGTTTAGGTAATGCTCACTTTTGTTGACCCACATTGATATAAGAGGTACTGAATAAGACAGAGAAGTGTCTGATTTTGTTTTTCTTTTTGCGAACAGGTATTAACAGGCATATTATGATCTAACCTGATGGAAACTGAAGAGATGTTATTAAACAACTTATTTATTAAACAAGGCAGACTGTTGAAAAACACAAAGGAAAAATTTACAACAACATTTTCTTCCGTATGTTCAAATAAACTTTGATTCTCTGTGTATCTGGGACACCATGTTTGCCTGGTACCAACTGAAGTGTTAAGTTCCAAGTAAGGGAATGTGCTTTTCCACTTACTGTGTCTGTGATGGATTTGTTCACTTTCTGAGCAAATTATAAAGCACCTCCCTCTATCCCTTGTGTGTGTGCATTTAAGAATCATTAGGAGTTGAGCTGGTATAAGCAGTGTTGGTGCAGAGCCAATGAAATTACTTTAGATTTTACAAATAGTCTACGATTATGAAAATTAGAAAAGTTATCTAGTTTTCTTCAAAAAACTTTATAGAACATTTATGTCATCTGTTTAAGATGACCCTGTATGTATTTGTAAAGCCTCCTACTGCTTTCATCAGCGGGTTATTTAAAATTATTTCAGATTCAAGTTTCGCGAGAGGCATTTTACATTATTTTCTAAAAAGATTAAATAAGATAAACAGTATTTGATGACAAATCGCATGAGTAAGTTACCAATATTTTCTCATCAAAGCATGTCAACTAGGAAAGCTTTCTTATGCTTACTTTGCATAGGTGTAATTAATTATAATTGTTAATCTGACCCATGTTTGGAGTTCTTTTGTAAAAGACAAAGATGACAGGAGTTATAGAACATGGCTACTTGTCATTGTGTACATAAATAGCACTTTATCTTTAGGAAGTAATTAGAATAGAATGCTTTCTGTCACAAATGAACATGCCAAATGCCTAATACTATTACATAACTACCTATGATAAACTTGCTATTCCACCAAAAAGCATCATGCACTCTCTTCTGTGCCAGCACTAGTGTTTATGTAGTTACGTGGTCTGGAACAGACTGCTTATCTACTTTTTTTTTTTTATTGTTGCTGGATAATTTCAGTTGCTTTCTACCCAGTTTCATGACTGGCCTCACCACATGATTTGGTGGGGGCTAGTGCTGGGGCGGAGAAACAGCAGCAACAACTGATCAGAGAATCAAGCCACAATTATTTCAGATTAAAATGACTGTTCTACCAAGCCTGCAACAAAGGGAATTGAACAGATGCCTCTAGAGCTCCCCATCCCCCAAAGACAGAGCATTCAGTGCTTTTGACTGCCTTTCTGTCTTACCACTAAGGTACCAAGCCTATCATAGAGAATTACGGTTTCAGAAGCAAAAATGCAGAGTCGCTAACATCTGCTCAGTGGCTGCTGTAAAGCAAGATGATTTTCTGCCAGACAGATGCTTGCATCTGACAAAATACCATCACGCTTCACATTAGCTGACATTCTTGCTGGAAGTATGAGCAAGGGTGCGGAGACTGACCTCTTTACAGAGCTGTAGGATGTACAACATTGGCTGTATCTAGGGGAGCCATTTCGGATTACATATGTACCTTTTTGGTGGAGTTTACCATCAAGAATTAAAATCACTTCTAGTTGGTTTTATTATCCTATTTTCTCTGCTTGTGAGGGATTTGGATATTTTCAGTATTTTTCTATTACATTTTCTGTGCTATTACCCTATAAGCCTGAGGTGATAAAAATGGTCTTAGCAAAATACGCCTTTTTACTTATTTCCTTGTATTAATGTCAATAGCCTCCTATATCCCATGACTCCCTGATATAAATTGTATTTTCACTGTATGAGAAAACACAGAGAAAACCCACATCGGTTGAGTATGCTGTAGGGATGATTCAATTGCCTTTCTTTTCATTTTCATGTTTAAGGATAGAAGCACTACCTAATAAAGACAAAGCATTTTGTCTCCTCAGTGTTCCTGCCCACCTGATGCTGCCAGTACATTTTGTTCTTGAAAATTTGCAGGCTGATCTATGGTATGCCAGTGGCAGAGCATCCTTATGCTAGTAGTGAGCTAGTATAGCAGCGTGGAAATCTGCCATCCCTCCAAACACCAGACACTGAAAATAATAGCTGATACAACTCTTCTGATACAACTTTGAGTTACCTCACATCAGAGGAATACTTTGCTGCCTAGTTATAGTCAATAAAATGTTTGCTTAAGATTTACATTCCTTATCAATGGAGAACCCCAGCAGTCTTGCCATACTTCAGTGTTCGTTTGTATTCTTGAATCCTGAAATGGGATGAAACTGTAGTTGCAATTTGAGATTCCTTTGTTCGGTAGTCCATGTAATGCACATGCTACATTGTACAAACCATATCTTTATAAAAAAATTCAGAAGAAACTTTCTGCAGGTTCCCCAGCAATCTGAGATTTGGTTAAACCTCATACTGAATGATCTCTCCTTATAAATTAGTTCCGCTAAACACAATTCAAAAAAATCTTATCAAAGTAGAAAAATATTGAGCCTGCTTTTGGAAAGTAGCAACTAGTCATCGAATTATCCTGGGCTCAGAAAACACCTACTTTTGATGTTAAGACTTTACAGGAATTCTCACAAAAGAGAGGAGAAGAAATCCTACATTTACCATGGTAGCAGCTTTAACAAAATACTGTTTGTTCCTGAGGCTGCAACTAAATGGTATCAGAACGGCAGAAAAGTCAGTATAGCTCTCTCCTATTGTTCTCATTACTATGACCCTATGAAACCGAGCTTTGAAAATGTCACATGAAGAACACTGAGAAGATTTCTATTAAGATCATTTTAGTAAATAGTTACAACATTCCTAAAATAATATGCAAGCTTGCTAAAAAAAAATCAAAACTCTATATGCTTTATTTGAAAATTAGTTATCTTTAAAAGACAGGTCTCTCTCCCTTTTTTTATTTCTGAGAAGTCTTTTTTAATAATATCTTCATAGAATTTATAATTTCAAAGACTACTTGCAAGCAGTCATAGTGAACTAAAAATGAAACTACTGCACTTGTCCTCCCTTACAACACATAGAGTTTTACTATGGTTATTAAGCTTGCAAAATTGAAAAGCAAATTTTTCCTCTGGTTTAAACAAGTCTTCTCAAAAAGTCCTGTGTTATTTCAAAGCCACTAAAGCTCAAACACTGATCAAAATAATTTCAACACAGAAAAAAGGTTCATTTTTTTTAAAGAAAAATGTAGCTAACACATTTTAGAAACTTTTTCAAGACTTAAGTGGCTGAAGCTCAATTACAGGCTAAGCCAAAAGGTACAAGTGTTTGAAATCTTGTGATGAGAGGGACTGTTGGCATTTGCAAACCAACGAAATCAGCAGGTGCAAAAAGGAAATCTTTTGAGGTCCTATTCTGCAGAAGTACTAGGTGTCCAGAAAGCATAATGTTGTTAACAGTCGTATCTAACCAATTATTAAAATCAAACCTCCGAGCAATATTATTTCTACTACTAACTATCATAGATTTATCTAATTTGCAGATATAATGAGCATCAAAACCACCAAAAGTTGAAGGTCAGCTTGAACAGATATAGTAGTTGCAGGTGTGTGAGCTACTCGAGATGAAGCATTGATGTAATAGCAAACAAGCACATTAACAGCGGAGAATACTTCATGGGGGAAGCAGGGGAGAAAAATTTTGCTGTGTGGTGGTGTTAGGGGACAAACTGCAGCTTGAACAGCTACGCACTGGTTTACTGACAAGGTAAAGTTAATGAGTTGAGAATGTGGTAAAGGAGAGTGTACACCATTTTATTTCTTGGGAATGCTCAGTGGGCTAATTCACTTCTGTTCAAATATTATGTCCTTCAAGGTTATTTTGACCTGCAGTGTGTTACTAGGCAAGTTTGGAAGAGACTAATGTAGTGTTTCTGGTGAAGTTAGTAAGTGCTGTGTACTGTATCAACAGACACTCCCCCCCACCCTACCCCCGCTTTGATTTATAGTCTATTATAGTCTTACTTTTTTTGTTTGTCTCTTATTCTTCTGCTTGTTATTAGAGACTTTCAGAAACTTCCTGGTAAGATTTGGGCCTTTATGGGTCAGAATAGTGCAGCAAAAGCTCCACTGAGGAAATACTGCTTTTATTCTCTCGTCCCAAAATCATGATTACCTTTGATGGCAATGAGGAGCATTTACAACCTGGATCCACAAAAAATATTTCACTTCTTTGGAATATGATTTAATCTGTTGTCATTGCTTCTCACTTTTGTTCTAATCTGTTATTTTTTGAACTTGCACTTGGAGACCTCTAATTGAAGTAATGTCTATAAAGAAAAATTACAGTGTTCCACATTTTAATACTTTGTTCTTTAGCTTGCAATATCTCACAGTTACTATTACTCTACATTTCACATTTCAATTGATAGACCACAGATATCTTTTACTTATTTCAGTAGCCATCTTTTCTCTGCTGTGAGTTTGCCCAAGGATAAGCTTTCTCATCAGTACTATCAGTGGCTATCGGTGCTTTTTCTATGTTGCTTGATAGACAGAAGGCCAATTAAGGGTGCAGGAGAACTCTGAACTTGTACTTTAATTTTGTAGTTTTTTGCTTTTTAGGATATCTTCACTGATGTGGAAGTATCTCAGTGTGAGAAGCCATGTTCTGTGATTAAAAACAATCCTTGATTATAAGGAAGGCATAAATTAATGTTGTGATGTATTGCTGTCGAAATAGGGAGGCAGAATTACAACAGGAATTACCTACACTGGAAATCAATCAGATTTTAAAGATCCTTCTGACACATCTTAAAATTCATTGAAAAACTAAACTCCATCAGACTCACTGCTCATTCTTGTGCTTAATCTTAATCTACCTATATCAGTAAATGACGATGCAAGCAGTAGTGTGTTTAGTATTGATGTTAAATATTTTAAAATCTGTTCATGCAGAGAAAGGACACTAATGTGTTGTTTTAGCTTTAAGGGAGATTTTTTGGGGTGTTTTTTTTTCAGAACCTCCTCTTACATAGTGGATCTCTGTTTCCCTCTGCAGTGATAATTTTCAATTTCAATCCATCAAGTCATATTCTATTCCTTGGAGTAACTTCTGTGTTAGGTTTTTCAACCTATTCTTCAGATTAGAATACTGAAATTAAGAAAGCATGCAACTCATTTTTATGTGACGCTCATTTTCTTATGGCATTAAAGGCTGAGGTAACACTATAGCAATGCAGTGAATTGTTGCCACAAGATTATGATGTTTTGGTTTCAGACATAGGGAAATGGCAGGAACAGGTTTTTGAATAAAAAATAGCTAATTTCCAGTCAGAGTACACAGATGTGCTTTTTGATATGGAAAGCTGAAAAAATAAATAGCAGTATTACATTTCCAAAAGCTGTGGTGATCTGTTCTTGTCCCTACAATCTCTGACAAACCTTCAGAGGTTTGTGATTCAAAAAACTGATACTGTACATGTACAGTGTTGCACAATGGCTTGTAAACGTGTCAGATTTGTACAATATCTATTAGCCTTCATAACACATCTATCCAGAGAAACAGTTGCCACAGAGGGATGACAGAAAGGACATTGGACAGAATACGAATTAGAACAGGATCTTTTAGAAACTTCTTCTCTCAAGATTTGGATTGCATTAGTTTCTAATGTTATAGAAAGGCTGTGCTTTGTATTTGAAAGTCACAGAAGAAAAACATTATGCTGCATTGGAAGAACAATGCCTGAATGATGTATTGTACAGTATAACACTGCTGGAATGCTCCAGGATCTAGGGACTATGGTAATGCATGTGATAATAACTGTAATGATTCCCCATACTCAGTTTTCATGATGCAGATGCAATCCTCTGATCTGGTACCAATGGGGGGAGAGGGCATTCTCCACGACGTTAATGGTCCGTGCTGTAAGAAATACTCTCTTTCAAATTGAGTTGAAAATACAGCTGATACAACCCAGATTTGAAGAACGCATTATGAATAACAATAGAGGGCAAGAGTATAAAATCAGTAGGGCTCAAATTCTCCACAGGTCCTCCAGCCCACATTGGTGACACCATGCAGTAGCGTTGTGCAAAGTGCAAATATTTCTGTCTGTTCCTCTGTGGGTTTAATGAATACCCTACACACAACAGTTACTTCCACCACATCAGCACTTTTGTGTGGAGAATGAGTAATTTACAAATTATCTAAACTTCATCTTCAAAATGAATTTTTATTTCTATAAAATAGAAATTGTGTTCATTCACCCATTCTGGATGCCCTCAGCATAGATTAAAATACAGCTATAAAAGACATACGACATTAGAACTGAATCTCATTAATGTCATTTTGTGCAATCCACCACCACCATGAAAATAGCAGATTATCACTTGAAACGCACTCTCTTCAAGCTTCAATAATTCCCAGAAAGCTGCTGAGCTTTGAAGCAGTCCCTTATACATTAAGTTATTCTGATCAAAAGGAAGAACTGTTTCCAAGAATTGCTTTAGTTGTCTGATAAGTTCTTCTTTTTTTCTTTTCCTTTTACCTGTTTTTTGTTATTGGTTTTTGGTTTTTTTTTTCTTTTTTCAAAAAAAAAAAACTGCTGTGGGTGGTATTTTGGTTTTGGCAGCTGGATTATCAAAATAAAACAACCAAAAATTAGACCATTAGATTATGCACCTATTCAGGAGGTTTTTTGGGGGTTTGTTTGTTTGTTTTTTAAAAACCCCAAACAAACCACGCTTAATAGCAATGCAGATGGTGATATAAATTTCTTTGATTTTTTTTTTCTTTTTGGGGATTCTTCTTTTCCATTTGGCTTAAATATGGTTGCAGGAAAGGTTGATAATAATCTAATGACTGAGTAATGTATTTTTAAATCTTTAGGAATAATACTTAAAACTTTTCTACACAAAAATTAAATCATCCATCTTGAGGATAAGAAAGATGAACAAACAAACAAGTTCATCAAACCATTCTTATTTTTACATTGAGCTGAAAGACTAGTCTTTTTCATATCCAGCAATTCCTGTATGTGATTTGCGATCTTTTGCAGGAGCACTCAATCTGCTGATAGCATAGATAAGCATAATTAATACACATCACAAACTACTCCAGAAGAGGGAATTCTGTTACTTTCCCAGTGAATGCATAGGACAAATGACAGAAGAACATTCAGAGGCATGACAAGGAGGATGGACTAAGAAGTTGTTTGGGAAGCTGCAAGTTGTTGAGGCAGAGGATCTTTGTCAAGGTGGAGAATTCTTTATTGGCTTGCAGAGTGTACAGGACTTGAGACTGTAAATTGGGTTCCTATAGCCAGAACCTTGTGCCCCAGGTACAAGAACGCAATGTTTCTGCATATCATATAAATATAGCTAGGAGCTCAGAGCAGGAATTCTTCTGATCTCTTTCAAAGTAGGGGAATAGCATGCCCTCCAGCAGGTCCAAATTAATTTCTAATCACTTAAACAGGCCAGCTCTCTTCTGATCATCTTTTCATTGTATTTTCTTATCATATTTTTAAACGCAGACCTTCAAATCTCCTCATTAGTCATGCAGATCGTCAAAGCTTCATTTAACAGCTAAACTTCTGATTTCACACCTTTAAAAAAAGCAATCAGGTTGCTCTGGAATAGTTTGCTGCAACCATTGTGACAAGGAAACAGAGGGACGATACAGCTTCCTTCTAGTGGAAAACACAAGACGATACTTATTTGTCCCATTAGCGATATAGTCCATGTGAAAAATTAGGAAAATTAATTGTTGGGCTTCTAGCATACAGCTTAAAGTTGAAGCTCTAAAAATGCAGTGGAACGTGCATCCAGAAAAGGGCCTGAATTAGCTACATTTAGTTCTAGGACTTGAAATGTCCTTGAGAAGCCTACCATCAGTGTAGGTGGTGAGTACATGGATTGGCTGTAGAGGGTTGAGATGAAAACTTGTAGGAGAGGCTGCCAATCAGATAATAATGACTTGAAAGACAAATTGACAACTGATCAATTTACTTGGCCTGTCACTTACAAATTATGATCAGCAAAGAGCTTCAAGGTCAATAATGTTCCGAGAGTTTGTCAAAATTGTGTCAGAACTTGAATCTGTCCTTACAATAGCAAAAACATCTGTTTGTGGGGAAGACAGAAACTGAAAACTATAAGCTCTGTAAAGTACATTTCCTTGACCACAGAAATGGATTAAATGATAATTCTAGCTGGCTGACTGACTAGTAAGCAGGATCGCCTCAATTTCTAGAACAATAATGGGGAACATAATGGAGTGCTACTACTGAAGGGAACTGGACAGAAAGAATCCTTCCTATTATAAGACAGCACTTGGATGTTCTTTTATTGTCTTAGTGAAAGCCCACCCGCCAGAGATTTAGGAGGCTAAGCTTTAGGGGATAAACTTTGGAGGTCTACCTTTTCCTTATGCCTTGGATCAATGAAATAGAAATGTTTTGTCCCAGCTAAGAAAATATGAGACCAGATCTACTTCAAAAAAGTTAGGCATTACTTCTACCTGACCCCCTCCCCCAGCTCCCATTAGAAATAGGTAGGTCATCTTAAATGTGATTGCAATATGACAATGACTTACAACTTTTAAGGTCTAATTTTTGAGGGTCAGTGTTAAAATTCAAGTGAGAGTTATAGAGAACCAAAAGAGTCAGGTTGCTTTTTACTATGTAATAAATGCAAGGAAAGGTGTCTAGCAAACTAACTGTAGAAATTCCCTTTGGATAAACAAATTGTTTGGAAAGGAGCTGTTCTGCTGTAAAAATATTATCTAGGGATAGAAATTCTAATAGCAGCAGTGATAGCTAAGGAAGTGACTGAAATCTGGTTTTTGAGAGTCAACATCTCAGGTGATCCTTAACCAGCAAAAACTTCATGGCTCTGAAGGAGGGGTAGACTTATGGTTGCTGAGTCTCTCTGACAAGCTGAAAATAATGAAACCGGGAACCGTGGTCACAAACTGCATCAGTGGATGTGGTAAATGTTGGTATACAAAAAAGCCATGAAGGGACAACAAGGAACATCCATTCCCAGAAGTATTATTAGATTTGTTCCTGCTGTGGGTTTAGATATGGGACAAGTACAGCAGCTGAGGAGACAATCTGGTTTAGGACAGTCTCTGAATTCAAAACTGACTTATGTTGGTTCTAAGGGAAACACTCCAGCAAATTGGGAAGAAGGCTGGGCAAGCCTTTGGAGAAATTGCATCGAAGAAGTATAAACACTATTAAAATTGCTTCACTCATAGTTTAAGTCAAGAGAAGAGGGGACGGGAAGGAAGAGCAGGATCTAATTATGCAGACATTATACAAAACTGCTTGAACTAATTATGAAAGTCCTTACTCGTTGCTGCAATAGATGATACCTGGACATTGTAGCAGGCTCAAACTGTTTTCTACCCTAAATCTTAAAAGTGGATACCTGAAAATTGAGTTGCATGTGCAGGACAACAAAAGAGAGTTGCGTTCATAGCAAGATAAGGCCTGAGGCAATTTAAAGTGACGGTTATCTGTCAGGTTGAGACACTCACTTGGAGGGTGCTGCACAATATATCACACTCAGACTGTTTTTCCCAGATGATATGCTGGTGCATGCTGAAAAGCTTTAAACAGGAACTGATATATTTAGAGCATTGAAAGCTTATGGTTGCCACTCCGCATTCAACATTGACCTCATATAAAGGGAGTTTTCCTTGGACATGGCATAAGTTCACAATCTGATGACTTTGAATTGTTAAGGTGTAGAACTGATGAAGCCTTGCTGAAATCTGTGGAATTATGAGCTACATTTCATTCAAGATATATGAGCTGAAACAGACTGCCATCCAAATATGTGTGAGGCCAGCCATGAATATGAACCGTAGGGATAAAGAAGTTTGACAAGTATCCATGCAAATACAGAGGTCTGGTATTATTTGCAGAATTATATTGTGAGTGTACACATCCATGTGAATGGGTGAGACAGAAGCAGTTATTCCAGGGTGGGGAATGGGGGGCGAGGGCGGCAGGGGGCAGGTACAAAGAAAACAAAATGAACTTCAAGCTAACAGGAAAAGATCAAGATGTTGGACTAGGAATATTGCCTGCTGTTTATTTCCTAATAGCCTTAGGAAAACACAGCTGATGATAGATAAAGAGGAGAGTATCAATGAAATTTTATAAATATTTTTTCTCTTTCTAAAAGGGTTACACCACAGGCTAACTCTTCTATCCCTTTTAAGGCAGAGTATATATACTTTCAGTGTGATCATGTATTTCATTGTTGCATATATTTAAGTCAAGTGGTTCTCCGTGAAGGTTACGGTTAAGAACAGAAAGTTCAGACATGCTCACGACTTCATATGACATATTCATAAAACCTGATACGCTCTAACCTTGCCTGTTTAGCATTAGAATTAAGAGGTTAGATCAGTTTTATTCTGAGTTATTCCAAGAGATAACTTGCAATTGATATTTCAGTGCTCAGATTAGCCACATAGTGTCACCCTAGACCATCAAAAAGTCTAATAAAAGGCATTCTGCCTAATCACTAGCTTTTAGAAGTTGAACTGGAAATAGTCTGGAGAAATGTTACTACTTCTAAATAATTAACAAGATTCTCAGGGGAATCTATTTCATCCTGTATGACATATCTGTAGCCAGAATCTATCCGTCTTCAGGTGTTCCTGAAATTTTGGACAAGAGCCATCTGCAATGCTTTATGCTAATTGTCATCAGCAAAGTGCATTTTGGTAGTTTCTTTCTGCTTAAGGTCTTGGCCTCTATACTTTTCATATTTAAAGAGAAAGTGCTAACTCTGGTGTTTCAGAGTTCTAGTGATTACATGTCAAAAGCATATTTTTCCAAACTTTTGAAATATAATTTAGATTCTGAAGGCATACCTATGTTTCAGAAAAAGCACAAGTATTTAGGTTTATTCCACTAAGTTACTCCAGTGATGCTTCAAAAGAGGTCCCAAAGCAAAACCTCATATTTGACTTCCTGATCCGTGGTTTCTAAAAGTATTTGGAATAGAAATTGATTTATATTCCTGGGCTTACATTTGCCCCATATGGCTTTCATTTCAAATGAAGTTTGTAATGTCCAGATTTAGACCTAGATAATACAGAAGTCTTGAAAGAGCAATCATTTTTAAAATCTATTTTTTTTAAAAACATAAAGCAAAGTTACAAAGCATGTTTGAGATCATAGATCATAGAATGGTTTAGGTGGGAAGGGACCTTAAAGATTATCTAGTTCCAACCCCCAAGAAAAGATCTAAATCCAAAAATACCAGAAAAGCTTCCTCCAAAACTACAGTGGCATTAAAATCCAGCTGCAGGCAGAAGGTTATGGACATCTGGATGTGGAGTGAATTGAGATTCAAAGCCTATCCTCACTCTCCACAGCAGATTAAATATTAAAAATACTAACAAGAGATACTACTTATAAAAAGTAATAGATACTCATAGCTAAGGTAACTGGTATGTAATAAATAACACCTAAGGCACTCTTGATAGCAATAGCTGATAACAATCAATTACTCACCAGGTATATTTAAGATTGTGTTTTTGCCCATATTTCATTTGTGACCTGTTGCATCTGCTAACTTAATGAGAAGATTAAAACCATCACCATAGTCTGGCAGGGAGACAGATGAGCAAATTTCAATGCTTAAGGACTCCAGCCAACCACAGTAAGAAAATCAGAATGTTGTTAGTAATGGGGGAATTCTAGAACTGAGATTTATCTGGATCCTGTTTCCACACTATGTATGATCACACAGACCAATGTAGTTCAAGTCTAATACAGTGATTGTACTGGATAACAGAAGCTCCAATTGGTAACTTCTTCCAGAGTGACGTGAATCTCCTGAAGAACAAGTCTTGATATTAAACTCTTAGTATTTTACACTGCAGGGCCCCATTCAAAGCTGTGCCTCACTACCAGGATACAAAGTGAAGCGGCAATTTGGAAGTGAATAATATCTATAAAAAGAGTTCACCAAGCTTCAGCTTATATTTTGGACAAGTTCCATCTTTTGATAAACAGTGCTATAGTAAAATAAATTAGTTAAGACTAAATCTGACTCAGGGGTTCCAAACAATGGGTAATGATGGATGTGCAGGTTACTTTCTCAAAATATTTCCTAGTAGTCTTAGAAATTCTGGATTTTGCTAAATGTTCCTTAATTATATGCTCAAGGAAATAAAACAGTGAAATTGGTTCAATTAATTTGGGTGAAATTAGAGAAAGCTCTGTTAACCTGTTTATTCATTTTTATAAATGTTAGTGAAATAATGATGCCATGGAGATATGAAGTCACCTTTATCTTGATATTTTAAGCTGCTTTCCCTATGAAAAATACTGATAGTGATGATAGCTAGAATTTAAATAGAAGGTTTTTTTTCCTCCTTTCAGCAATAAAACCACTCTCTTCATGAATAAACAATCACATTACCATGTTTACCAGTTCTGTTATAATTGCTCCTGACAAAGTGCAAGAGATGACAAAGCCAAGAGGCAGCAAAATAGTCAGCTACTGGGCTGCTGAACTGTGCTCCAAACAAAAATGAAACCATTTTTAGCACATCCCAGGGGTTCCAAAATTAATTGATCAAAAGCCTGCTGCAAAATTCAGATTTAGTTTGTGCTCTATCTTCTTCCT
>NW_008825218.1:435010-456312 GCF_000699105.1 Pygoscelis adeliae | reverse complement strand
GTTATTTGGTTTTGTTTAGTGGGTTTGGGATTTTTGGTTTGGCTTGGTTTTTTGAGGTATTGGATTTTTGTTCCCTCAGATGGGATATTTTTGGTGAAAGAAAATTGTGTGTATGTTGAGTTTGTAAGGGCAAGGGCAAAAGACCAGTGAATGATGGTTAACTGCACTACTGACGCATACACCACCATGAGATATTCTTGAAGTCTGTTGACAGAGTTCAACTCTGAAAAACTTGGAAAACTAGAAAAGCTGCAAATGACAGTGAAAAGCTTCTTGTCTTACTCTACTTGCTGTCAATCCCACCAACTTCTTGTTGTCTTCTCCTTATCTCTGGAGTGCCTGCTTCATTTCCATTCTCCACTCCCGTCTGAGCAGCCTCCTTTTTCACCATAGCTCACCTCAGAACCCACAGCTCCTCCTTGCCTCCATATTCCTCTCTCTTCAGCTCTTGGTTGCTCCCTGAACTTCACACCTTTTTTTCAGGGACTGGGCTGGGCTGCTGTTGAAAATGGCTCTTTAAAAAGTCCTTTGGTAAGTCCTAACCACACTGAGATTGCTGGGAACAGTGTGTACAAAGTCTGAAAACCAGGCTGTGAGAGGTGCAGGGATCTCTGCAGGGACTGGCTTGTCCCCAGAAATTGTGCCCTCACTACTTTTGCCTCCTGACTGCAGAACCTTCGTTCATGGTATATCCCTACATTCTTCCAATCTACTGATGCTAAATAAATAAATAAAAATGCAGTTACATAAGACTTAAATCATTATGGGGTGGCAGGTGCCTGAAAGTTTATGGCCTAGATAGAGCAATGAACGGGCTATTGAGTTCACCTAAAAACTAATTAATACTTGTAAAACGTGACGTATGGAGGGAAACTGGAGAGCATAGATTTCTAATACCTAGAGGCATGCATGTCCTGAAGACCATTCAGCAGCTCAGAAATCTCACACAAGATTAAGAGTTAAGATGTCACTAGAAGTGTCATATGCAAGGAATCAGTATAGTTCATTACCAGAATCTGAGTTTCAAATAACATGAAATCAGTATCTTGTACAAATTAGACCTATACTCACAGTATTTGGTAGGAATGCTATTGCTTACAAAGAAAGATTTCAGGATGTGCTTTGGTTAAATAAATGAACTAGCTTTGGTAATAGTTGTCTCTCTAAGCTTTTGTCACTATTCATTTTGACAAAGCTAATTATATACAATAAATATCTACTTATTTTTATTTTCCCATATTTCTGTTTCCAAGCAACAAGCATGAAGGTTGTTAGCTTTCGTATTGACTCCCTCTTATTATCTGTTGGCCTTTCCTAAATTGCTGGAGTGCTCAACCTACTGTCTTCAGATTGATTTGGTTTGGTTCTTTTGCAGCCTGTCCAGACAAGCAGACTGAGCAGCCCTGATCTGTAATTAATATACACAACAAGAAGGGTCGTTTAGTAAAAACAAATAAGAAAACCTCACTATTGGGAGAAAATTCTGAAAAAAGGAGGAGTCTCAAAATTACTTTTCCTAAATAGCTGGAACTGCTAAAATGAAATCTTTTTGTATGAACAGCAGAATGTTATCCTCTTCCTCTCTTTATTTATTCATTTTTATTTAAAAATGAAGCCTCTTTCTAAGAAGTCTTAAAACAACAGTTGCAAATAATGGAAGGAAAGCCTGAAAATTATCTACTATGATTAAAACATACCTTAAAAGAACATACATACACATAAGAAAACAGAACAGCTACAATATGAAGAATAAGATATTCTATATATGTTTCTTTCAGTATTTAATGAAAACAAGACAATCTGAGCATTTCTGTTCTTATCTAGAATACCATACAGCAGGTCTAGTGCTTACAGGAGAACTAAGCAGTTCCTGTCTTGCAGTATATTTGATTTGAGTGGGATTGGGAAGAAACCAAAGCCCCCACTTGGCTCTCTCCTGGGGCTTTCTGGTAATTCATCACCAGTTCTAGGGATCCTCATCACAAACAATCTACAAGAGGAAATAAAGCAGAAAATCTGGATTATTTGGAGTTTGGCTTATTCAGTTTATTTGAAAGGTACAAGTAGAACAGAAAATACATTAAAAAAAAAAAAGTTTGGCATGTCTCCAAACAGGAAAATGCTGTAAGAAGGACCAAAGATGAGTGACGATTTTTTTTTTTAAGTATATTTATTTATGTTTAAGAAAAAAGTGTTAAACACACACACACACAAAATGGACTAGCAGCTTTCTGGCAAGATCAATGTCCAAAAGTTGTAGACTTTTAAACGGAAGATTTTTTTGGAGCACTGTTTTCCTGCCAGTTTATCCATGTTCTCTCCATGTTTTAAAATCGATCCAGGTTCAGTATATTTTTCAAAATTGGGTAGTCTAGAGATCTAGGCCCCACTCAAGATAAACTCAACAGCATAATCTTTTTGACAGAGGGTGTTTGCAAAACTAAAATGGGAATAGTTTGCTGTTGGTGATACTGTAAACCTGGACTAATTCTATTGTCTTCAGTACTGAAAAAGTAACTATTCAGTATTTAATAAAACTGATCAGAGATCCTAAGTGCAGATATTATGTTCTATAATACTTATTTTTGCAGCAGTTCTTTGCTTGTTGCTTAATAAGGCTCATCTTTGATTACAGATACTCAGGATAGTGTTTTCTTCTTGCTGACTTTAAATTAAGTACAGTTAGTTGGATATCAGAAGGAAGGGGGAAGACAAAACATTTGTCATAGAAGGAAGAGAGTTTTAGATTTATCAAGTTTAGTCTTTATTGTGGTACACCCATGCGTAAGATTTACTAAAGGAAATAATTTTTAGTATTACACCATACACAGGCAGGTAAAGTGATTTTTAAGGTTTCCCCACAAAATCAGTTTTGAGCAGAAACACTTTATCCTAAAACCCCCAAGGTTTTCTGTGGAGTTATCAACCCGCAAGTATCTATTTTTGAGTTTGTAAGCAGAATAAAAGCTGTAAGAGTTTCAAACTTTGAAGAGTTTTCTGATTTCCATGCCACTGCATAAAATCATTTTCCTCTTTCAATTAAATTTTTAAATGTGTAATACAAATGTAACTAGCAATGTTGATCCCTTTTTATTCTATTATAAATTGCAAGAAATAGGAAAGAATTCATAGCAAAAGCCCACCAACCCTACCCTTTCTAACGAATTAACTAATGAAGAGAGTATGCAATTCAACACAAAGGGATGGACTCCGGCCTTGGGTTTGGTCTTAAAATGTCCTTAATTCCTGGAAAAACAACAGAAATTCCACTTTCTTTCTAATATGTAGTCTGATGAAACAATCTGTTGACAGTTTTAACTTGAAAAATTACTGTTAAGTATTGTTCTCCCTTCATGTGAAGTTTTTCAAGCATTTTGCCACTAAATTGAATTTTGGGGTGTCTCTACTGCTAAGGCTCATTCTCACGTTCAACCCCAGTAAAACCAGATGAACAAGGCTAGACTAATATTTTTGCCTGTAAACCTCCACAGATATATTCTCATTTTGTGCATGTTTCTCTGCTTATGAACAGAACATAATAAAGCAAGACTTTCTCTGTAAAAGACTTTATATTCTTTATCACACAGGCTTTAAAATAGACAATGAACTTGTTAAGAGATTCTTTTCTTAGAGTAGAAAGATATTTAACTAGATGGCCTACTTGGATCCTGATTCACGCAAACATCTTTACTCAATGACAAATGAAGTGTGTGTTTAAAGTAAATTACATGCTTAAGTCCTGTGACTTATATGTCCCTTCCTAAAGCACAGACATAATTCTCTTCTCCCCTGGCTGCTAGCTAATAGGGGCCAGTTAATATCGAGTACAATATCAGCTTTCAAATTGGAGATAAGCCAGAAAACATTTGCGGTCATATGTGATATACAATAACAATGCCACTTATAAAAATGGAAATTCACTCTGAGGCTGGACAGGTATTAACTTATTTAATAGCCTCTTGTGCAGTATTCACCTTCCTTAGATTAATTTAAAAAAAAAGAATTTAAGGCTAAAGGCTACAAATATTGAAAAATACTTGATCAGCGGGAGTAGGGAAGTGATCATGCCCCTGTACTCGGCACTGGTGAGGCCGCACCTCGAATACTGCATTCAGTTTTGGGCCCCTCACTACAAGAAGAACGTCAAGGTGCTGGAGCGTGTCCAGAGAAGGGCAACGAAGCTGTTGAAGGGTCTAGAGCACAAGTCTTGTGAGGAGCGGCTGAGGGAACTGGGGTTGTTTAGCCTGGAGAAAAGGAGGCTGAGGGGAGACCTTATCGCTCCCCACAACTACCTGAAAGGAGGTTGTAGCGAGGTGGGGGTCGGTTTCTTCTCCCAAGTAACAAGCGATAGGACGAGAGGAAATGGCCTCAAGTTGCGCCAGGGGAGGTTTAGATTGGACGTGAGGAAAAATTTCTTTACTGTAAGAGTGGTTAAACATTGGAACAGGCTGCCCAGGGGAGTGGTTGAGTCGCCATCCCTGGAAGTATTTAAAAGACGGGTAGATGAGGCGCTTAGGGACATGGTTTAGTGGGCATGGTGTTGTTGGGTTGATGGTTGGACTCGATGATCTTAGAGGTCTTTTCCAACCTTGATGATTCTATGATTCTGTGATTCTATTCTATACAAACTAAATATGCCTACCAGCTGTGCAGTGTCTTGCTTGATTTTTAACATGCCAGAAGAAATGATGTTCCTTTTCATTAAGTGTGCAAACATAACCAGCTCAGCCTATTAAAATCCCTGCTGCTAGAAAACACATTACCAGGAAGTAGTCTCCTAAAGACAAAAGGAAAGGGGGAAAAGAAAAGCAAATTCAGAGTCAGTAAAAAACCCTTCTGATGAAACTAGGAAAAACCACATCTCCTGGGAATCTAAACAGGTATTTTTTGGGATAGATGTTAAGCACAGAGGTAAACCGTCTTTGAGTAGATATGGTACTACCTTCACAGCAGTAAATGTATGTCATCAGTCTGGTTCACGAGTTCCAATCAATTCTTGACAGTGTATTGTAATGGGTTATTAGGAATGTTCTAGTCATGGTAATTTTATGCTTGTAAGACTCCTTTAAGAGACGTTCCTGATTTTACAGCTAAAATAGAACTGAGTCTTCTTTACACTACATTACATACAAAGGCTCAACCCACCTTTTCACTGTGGTCACCTCCTGTATCCCATCTAAGTATTGTAGAGTTTGATGAAACCCAGATGGCTTCAACGAAGCTCAGGCTGAGCAGAAATGAAGTGGCTGGATTTTATCTGTCCCTTCACACAGAGGTGCTGGACTGTTTTTGCAAATGAGGTGATCACCCACTTTACTGTTCATTCTGTTGCCAGTTTGAGATGAGTCAAAGACCTGAAGATTTCCATTCTGTACCGATAACTTCTTTTTGCATTTAATTCTGGGTGCTAGCCATCCAATCAGATGTGGCTCTCTGCTCACTCACTAACACTTCTCTTATGGCTGAATTAGAAAAAATATAGTACACTTTTCCTTCAGGGTTAACCTTACAGGACAATCAAGGCTACATCTAGATCTGAATATGTTTGTTTAACTCCATTTTTCTTGTAAGTTATGGTAGCTATTATACCTAATAGTGGCACTTCCTGACCACATCGCCTGGTAACATCGAAGTACTGCTTCCTATCTTTAGTGCTCTGACCAGATTTTTCTGGCAGATGATGCTGACTATTAGGAGAATCTTTACCTCTAGGGCCATACAAACAGCTGTCAGAACTGCAGGCTACACTTGCTGAACAAAAACATTGTTCAGGCAGAAACTTCTTTAAGCCAAAACAGTTACGTTGAGAAGGAAGGTATGGGAAAAGGCATCCTAGTTTCTGTCTACCTCTGCACAGAAAAATTCCTAGTTGTGTGGTTACTTTCTACTTCTGTCTTGGTGCTTTGGTGATCTCCTGAATATTTGTTTCCAGGATGTAAACACATCCTCTGTTAAAAAGATTAAGTGCCTGGATATCTCAGAGCCCTCTTACAAATGCTTCTAACAATAGAAATTATAAATTATCTGTATTTGTCTCTTTTCAGATTTATAGACTTATTAAGGTTTATTTGCACTTTCTATTTATTTCTGTTTCAGTGGATTTCTTCACCTTAATTACAATTTAATTTGATAGTCTGTGGAGAATTTAATAATGTCATTTATTGTACTAGTGATGCTCACACAAAGGAAAAACACCGAGCATGCTGGAAACAAATGAAAAACCACAGTCCATAGCTTAGAATGACTCAATAGGCAACTTGCCCAACTTAATTACTGCAACTCTACAACCATATTTAAACAAGTTTTAACACCATAAAAACTACCCGTTGAGTTAGAATTCAGGCCTAAAGACTTTACAGCTGCTTAGTTGGTGGTTAGCTTACTAGCAAATGGGGAAACTATCCTTCAAGAATACCCTTATGATTGTACTGAAGTGTTTTCTGCAGCTACTGTAAATCCTTTTATTTTAGCAATCCACCCTAACTCAGAGATAAAAGCGCCATTTCCTTCAGGTGTGCCATCCTTTCTACCAAGTTTGTTCTGATCTTTTCAACATTACCACATTGCTACCCTAGGTACAATATCTAGGTGATCTAGACATGTTTGCTGGAAGCAGCTGCTGATGAAAGCAGAAGAATTTGAATAGTCACTCTCTGATTTTTTAAAAATTATAAATCAGCCATAATGGAAATTATCCCTTCAAAGAATCAAAGTAAAAGCACCATCTAGGGACAGCAATTGTATAACACCTTTGTTCCCTTGTAAACTGGGGCAATTCCATCCCAAATATAATTAAATTAATGTGACTGTGCTATATATTTATTGTAGTTAATTTCAGCATAGATTTCTAATCCCTTCTACTCACCATATGTTAAGAATTATATATTTGTAAATATAAATTAATGCCAATCAAGTGCAGCAAATTATTTCAGACTTATGTCTTAAAAAAATTCTCCGAGGACAAAAAAAAATCCTGCAGTTCATGATAGCAGAGTATGTGCTCAGCATCATAGTTGTTTCCTTAGAAACAAGGAATCACATGATGCACAGTGCTACTGGAGCATGCTCAATGCATAAATAAATCAGGCTGATTTTTTCTCTTTTGTTCTGAAATCTACCCCAGATTTCCTGCTGTCAACTGCAGCACTGAGAGCTGCTTAATTTGCCTCATATGTAAAAGCACGGCACAGGTGATTGGCAGCGTTGTGTACCGCTCGTGCTAAAACCTTGATTAACGTGGAACAAAACAACATGCACTTTTTCCTGTGGGAAAGTTCAGCCTCCCTGCATGTAGACTTTCAAAACAAATCTCAGCAAAATGAATTTCACCCAGTTAGAAGGGAAAAATTAGCCAAATGGCAGATGACAGCAGCAAGCTATTATCTGTCAAAACAGATAAACTAGAATTTTTCTCCATCATTTCAACTCTGTTTGTGAACTGTTTCTTTTTCCTTGTTTATAGCCTCGGTATTCTGACAGTACTTTAATTGAAAGAAGAAAAAAAAAACCCCAACCATTAGATGAGGAAAAATTCACAAAATAAAGTACTCGGTCTTTGCAGGATTTCTTTTTAGTATGTTTTTAGAAAGAAAATGACTGCTTTAAGATAGAAAAAGAATCTGATCTCTGTATTGCAGCTCTGTTGGTTGGCATTTGTACATAACAGCGTGTCTTGAATACATGATGAGCCATTCATAGACTCCCACAGGCTGATGGAGTTTAAATCTGAATTTATTCAAGTCCATACCCAATCTGATTTCCCTAAAGAATAAGACCTCTGTTGGAGCTCACTTGAATCACACTTGTTTTGCATCGCTAAACTGAGGTAGATGTTTTTGACAGTACTTTAGAAATAGCCAAAACTGGGACCCTATATATATATATTAAAAAAAAAATATATATATATGGCTTTATATACACTTAGATATAAAAAACATATTTTAAAAAAACTCACAGGATTGAGGTTAGAATTCTTTTGTCCCTGGTTCATGACTAGTGGTGTTGCTGGACTACAGTCTTTCATAACTCTTAACATTGCCATACCATACGCTTGGATCATAATAAGGAAACTGAGAAGGAACTCTTGAAAAGGTTTTGTTTTACTTGAAAAATAATTACCCCTTTTCTTGAGCTGTTTGTAGTTCAGCTCTTCCTTAGAGCTTAAAAGTATATGCTCTCCAACTGCATGCAAATTGCATAGTTTTATAGATAAACTAGGCGTCAGAAGTAAAGTAATCGGGGAAAACTCTTTGTGCCTTTCTTCCTGTCCCCAGTAACCTAACCACAAGGGCTTTCATATTCAAAGGCTATTGAACACGCTGAGAAAGAGGAAGAACTGGGAAGTTTAGTATTGCATAATAGCCACAAAGGAGGGAGTTACAAGAAGGTTACAAGGCTCAGTGTAGTGACAATTCATCAGATGTCTATGTACTTGCTTCCTGGGGGTCCCCATTTTGTAGTACAAGCTATAGCCATTGCTATTCTTTACAGCACAGTGAGTTTATAGTGTAAACTGGGGAGCACCGTGAACTGCTAACAGAAGTAGCATTTCCTTTTTTTTGTCTGACATTGTATTCCCAATTTCATGAGCCATATTGCTCCAACAATCTTGCTCACTGCTGGGCCAAGGAGACATCCAAATGAAATGAATGGAAGAAAATGGTTTTAGATTAGGCACACCTACCAACCCACACAAAGTTCATCACAAACATTGTCTTTTACCATCCTATGTAGTTCTTTCTATTCTATAAGCAGACGTGACAGATATATTGGATAGAAGGAGCTGTGTCTCAATAAGCTATGTCTCAATCAAAATCAATGCTGCCATTTTTTGATTGAAAGCACAGGAAACTAAAGACTATGTCTTTGGGCTATACTGCAGAGCCTGGCAACAGCTAAATGCATACTAGAAAGGTCAAGAACTGTCATAACTCTTTGCATATCCTATACTGACCAGCATAACCCAAACCATGGCCAAAAATATCTCAAAAGTAAAAATGGAGCTAGAAGAAGCATTTTGGGGGCAATGGTAATGTTTGTAAGAAAAAAAATACTTTAATACTCTTTCCAGACTTAAATTTCCTAATAAATTTCAGCTAAAAAAGCAGGTTGTGCTCCCTCCATCACAAGAAAAGAAAGAAAAAACAAGAAAAAGAAAATAGTATCCTAGAATTACTGAGTAAGAGAGAAATAAGTATATTCATCACTAATGTGGATACTGAAATTCCACCACAGCCTCCTGTTGCGGGTGCTGTAAATCATACCTTTTCTAGTTATGAAGCAGGCTGTGGATGTTGAGAGGAGAAACCTCTGAAATTCTTTCTGCTGGAGCAGTCTCACGTTGTGTAAAACACTTCAGACTATCTTGGCCACAAGCAAATGCAGAAAGCCCTTCCAGCCTTTCTTGTAGGACTTTCAGCTGGGAGGTGAAATCTGCCTGTTTTCTGGCCCCAAATGCAGTGTATGTTTGTTTGTACAAAGTACAGTAATGTCAATGAATGACTTCTAGCACCTTTTTTTTTTCTCCCTAGCCCTTCAGAATGCACTCTAGCCTGCAGATTAGGGAGACCACAATTCCCTTAATTTCCTTATTTCCCATTCTTACAGAATATTTTATTGACATGAACTGGGTCAAACCCAGATATTTTTAAATTTTTCTTTTTCCAATGAGGAGCCAAATTTTTTTATTTGGTTTGTTTTCTGTCTGTTCATTTCCATAAGTAAAAAAAAAAAAATTACTGCTCTAGTTATACAATTCCATAACTTTAAATAGAAATAGTAATTGCTTTCAAAAAATTTCCACCCACGATGGCTTGAGACACTTCCCTACTGTATTTATGGATTTGCTACATGCAATTTGCAATGACCTTCTTCTGTGAATTTATGCAGTGGTCCTATAAAACTGATTGTCCAAAGGGCACAACTGAATGGGAATATAGCCCTGTATCAATTCATCAAAAAGAAAAGGTACAGTCTTACTGTTGCTCCAAGTTTCTCAAACTCGCAAAGCTCCATTGCTATACTCAAGGGTCACAAAATACATGAGGACTGATAGCAACAATGTTAATAACGAATTAACAATTTGTGATGCTAGCAGCTCAGCTCTAAATATGAAGCCATTCGTGAGTCTGCGAAGCTCAAAAGGCATGTCTGCTTTTGCAACTGATTTTCAGTTTCATTTCTTATCTAGCTTTAATGATTTGCTCTGTAGATAATTACATTGTTCTGTTCTATCTGTACTGACACCCGTAATTTTACAAAACTATTTTCAGTTTAAACTTGTCATCAGCAACGAAAAATTAAATTGCAGCTATTGGAGGGTTGTGCTCTTCAATACATCAAAATGAAAGCGAAGGAAAATTAAACAGACTGTCGAAAATAAACAACACAACAGTTTGGTTAATGGAACGGTCATAGCCTTCTATCAATGAGTTTTAGCGTAATCTGCAGTTAATTTAATTTTGCCTCAGCATAAGGTAATTTATCCAATTGAAGAATCAAATGTTTTCAAATAATAGCTTACTCTTTTGAGCTTTTTAAATCAAGTGTTCAAGAAGAATATTCAGCTGTTAAATCCAAGTGACATGTTTTTTACTTGCTCTTATCCAAAGTACCTAGTTTTGCACTAAGTAACAATGGAATTAGTACCTGCATTAATAAAGGCAATATAACGTATTTTAAAATAAAGTATGCTTTGTGCAAGTCGATTTCCATTTTTGCAACAAATTTTTTTGTTTTGTTAAGTTGCTCCAACCTACTGATGCTATGAAAACAACCTTTCTATATTCCTGATGTGGTTTTTCTAGCTTGGACAGTATCTTTAATACAAAGTAGGCAGTAATTGTTGCTCATTAAGTTTTTAGGGGATTTCAAGGGTGAGGGTTTACTAGCACATCTTCTTGAGGAAGTTATCCATATATCTAAGCACAATAGGTATTTAAGCTTTACTGCTTTTTCAAAGTGAGAGAGAGCAGTACTTTTCCTTGTAAATCATCTTAAAATGTAGTGAGAAAAAGCATTCTGTAGAGGCAACATAGTGGTATGACTAAATGGCAGCAAATTGGATTGCTTTTCCTTGGCTATTGGTTTCACTGTACTCAGTTTTGCCAGTGCCAGCCAGATCTGCCACTGATCAGTACCGGACTGTAGTCGACATTACCTAAGTCAAAATAACTTTCCAGGACTAGAACTTATCGCAGGTTCAGACCCACTGCTGTAGGAACAATTCTAGCAAACATCTAAAATGTTTGTTTCGTTACTTATTACTGACAAACTGTTAAAAACCAAAAATGGTGGGAATCATAAATAGCTTACATGTGGCTTGACTAATTTCATGAAGTATGGATGTGATTCAAAAATTTCTAAATTTGAATGATTCAGAAAGGAATTTTATGGGAGCAGGAGCATTTCTGTCAGCAGCAAATATCAAGCCATTCTAGTCAAGAGAGTGAAAAAACAGACACGAGACACAATCTTTACTGTGACGAAGATCAAATTTGTGGCTGGCAAATATAGAGATATTTCCCCAAAATATTTGTGTTATCAAGCTCAAAACGTAAAGTGCAGTAAGTTATAGTATACATTTCTTTCATGATTTCATGATGAAATTATCTTTTCTGGAAGTATTATGCCCAAACAAGAAACACAGATTTTTATATGGTATAGTAATTCTTGGGACCCTCTCTTTAACACCTCTGCTTCTCCACTCCATAGAAAACAGATTGGACAATCATTTTTTCAATTATTGTGTTGCTCATTCACTTCTAAATCCTGCAGAGCATCACTGCATGAAATGTAGGGATCAAACTTATGATCACCTCTGGAAAAAAAGAAAATATTAATGTATTAATGAAAAACTAAATTTGGGATTGCAAAAAATGACACTTAAATAAAGGAATAACTTGCCAGTGACATATCAACCAATCTGTGACAAATTCATGAATTTCTACCTCTCTTACATTTGCATGTTTTAATTGGAATAGAATTTTTTTTTTTTTTTTCCTAAAGCTGGTCTATAACTCAACCATCAGTTATTCACTTTGATGCAGTAATTACCAGGAAAAATACATAGCTGTGCTACCCACTTAGGTTGTCAGAATAGATTATCATACTCTGGCCAAAAAATCTATTATTTTAACATTTCACGATATAAATACAGCATTCAAACAACAAACTTGAGGGAGGAATGTTTTCATTCTTGGAAAACTTCCAGATATATTTTTGGAAAGAATTATAATTGTATCTTGGTGCATGCCTGGGCTTGCTCCTAATAGGATTGACTGAGGTACCGTGCAGATGGTGAAGGCTACAGTCATTCATCAGAATAATGTGTTTTGTTGCCATGACCTTTTTGTGCTCCAAGTTAATATGCAGTTACATTTTTAATTATTATAAAATAATTTGTAAATCTGAGTTATTACAAGCACCCTACAAATCAATAACAATTGCTTTTCTAGTGGTATTCTCATCACTAGTTACTGTTCTTATTCCAATACAAATTGAAATAATTAAGATTCAAGCACATGACATAAATTGTCACTGGCATTTGGCAGGTTTGTGCTACTGAGCAGGTGCTGCTGCATAATCAACAACTCTTTGAAAAGCCAGCCTCTGGTAACCCTGTTTTTACTAGTACAGCACACCAATGGAAGCTGCTGCCTTAGTTATACCTATAAAGTATTAAACATTCTTAAAACGAACGTTCATTTATAAACATAACAGAACATTTTATCAGATTATCACATCTTAAAGTGCAAATGTGAACTATGTTCTTATATTACTCAATTTAAAAATTCATTTTAATGGAATGGGAACTCTGAAGACAATCCCAAACAGAAAAACCACTACTGCCACCGCTATTTATCTTGCAACATTTCTGAGAGTGCTATTCCCCCATTTATTGAGCCATACAACTAATACAGGCAGTTTCAGAACAAATGTCTCTAACGACTGGAAAATATTAATAATTTGCTTTGCTTTGTTTGAATTAGTGTCCAGTTCAGGGGAATTAGAGACTGAGTAATGACATAGCTGGAAATTTAGGGATTACACATGCAAAAACCCTGAGCACAACTCTCTACTCTGGGTAGACTCATCTGGCAGCTCTCAACACTTTTACTGAATGGCACTAGTGATACCATAATCAGCCTGTTCTGATACAACACTGTTTTTGTTCTTACTATTACCTCTACTTCCACCTGCTTCTGTTTAAGTTGAATGCTGTGTAGAGTAAGTGTACATTGGAGCAGGAAAACTCAGCCTCTTTGATATTACTATATCTGCAAACTCTCAGTGCCTAACTGAGTTTCACAATGAAGGTACTTCTCACCTCATCTCTGCTTCTGCTATAATTATTATCTGTTACTTTTTCACACAGGTGGGATTACGTAATGATAAAATATAAAATTTCAGCTGCAAGGTCTCCTTTATGGCTCTAAATACTGAAGCATAAAAAATAAAATCACAATAGTCCTGAGAGTTCTCAAAGTGAATTGCAGTCCTTTATGCATGATGTACTTTCGATTTTGATTTGGCAGGCTACCTGCCTTCTGGGTGGTCTTAACATCTCCAAGTCCTCTGGCAACTGAATGGACTTTTTTTCCCAATGCAACTGGCCATATCCTTTTTTTTTTTTTTGAAGTTATTATTCAGCCACTTAGTCCTTTCAGTTTCACTCAGAAACTCTATTCTAGAGAGACTTTTGGTGGTTCTTAATTCAGATAGACAGAAAGTAACACTGCATTATGCAAAATCTTCAGCAAATACAGAGGGGAGGAACAAGTTAAATATGTTAAAGGAAGAAGGATGTTTTTAAAAGTCTCTGGAACGAGCTCAATGGAAACTTCAATTCTTGCACACTCTGCCTCTTAACTGTACCTCTGAAAACTTTCTTTTATATTTTGCTTGTGTAATTCCATCTCTTAAACAAGAGAGTTGTTAAGGTATTAATGTTTTTATTCTGGTGCTGTTTTGTGCTTACAGTGAGATAAGAAATATCACAAAAGCATGATATTTTAGCAAGGAGTACTTTAGCACAGAAACATGTCCTGTGCTAAACCTCACAGGGGAATTCAGAAGAGGGATCAGGAGCACAGGGGAACCAAGTCTTGTCAGGTGTTGGCAGTTACAAGCATACCAACAAAATGGTTGAACAGACTTCTTACTGTGCAGATTTCATTTTTTCTTCGACAAGGACAGGATATGCAATACAGATAGAGCAGCAAGTGAGGTGATAGCTTGAATGCATTTGCATACTACAGTCCTCCTCTTTCAGAAAAAAAAATGTAGAGAAAACTCCTCTTTGGCCATACAAGAAAAAAAAAAAAAAAAAAACCCAAAAGTTTTCATCCCTTAAGAAGAAACCCCTGAAAACACTTCAATGTTACAGGTCTTTTTCAGACCTTCTTTGTAAAGTTCTAACACCAGCTTCTAAATAGGGTAAAAATGAAACTAATTCGTGCTGGAAACATGAAATACCATGAGGCCAGATTAATATTAATTTTTTCCCTGTTTCTACAGATGTTATACGTTTAGTAGCTTAGCTGTGTTCTGAGGAATGGGAAGGTATCATCTTAGTAGGAATACCATAGTTGACTCTTTCAGAGAATTTGTATGAGATATTTTTTAAAATTATGATATAAATTCTAAAACCACAGCAAGTGTTTCCCCTTTTCACTGTGACTCTAGATTGTGTCAGCACATTACTGGATCTAGAGAAAATGTTTTCTTAGCATCTCTTAAAAAATTTCTGCCAATAATCACCGAAACCTTCAACAATATCACAAAAAACAGGTGATTCCTTTGCATCACATTCTGATTACAACAGAAAAGCACTTGATAGTGTACAGTGGTGGTATCACTGCATCATATTTTTAAATGGTTTAATGCACAGTTTCTGCATATGCTGTTTTCTGGCTACAAAAGTATCCACTCCTCAGAGAAACCCAGGTATTATTTTGTTATACTTACGTGTGAACCACCAGAATTTCAACAACCTGAAAACTGTTATGACTTTCTTGTGGGAGGATATACTCATATTATTAACATGTCAAAGCTTTTTCATGAGCGTGTGCTTTAAATTCTTAGACTATGGTTTGCAAGTTAAGTGAGTCTTAATATCTGCATTGCACATAATTTTTAGGTAATAGAAAGCAATGACCTTCTAACAAACTATTTAGGTGTAAATTAGCTTCATTCTTCATTTTCTATTAAAACTATATCTGTATTAAGACAATGGTGAAACATGGAAATCAAGAATACCACAGCAAATAATCAAAGGGAATGATTATACCTCTGAATAGATGTATTCAGCCTCACTGCAATCTACCTCTCTTATGGTTCAATACATTCACTAATAACGCTGCTTGGAGAAGATTTATAGTGTGATTAAAACTGAAGAAATTTCAACAGAACAAAACAGGCTCTCAAGTTATGTTTCCTAGTAGGGTTATTGTTTTCTCATTTATACTGAAATCCATTATCTGGTTGCAAACTGTGAGATCCTCCCAAATCTTATTTCACATTTGTATACAGAACAACATAGCTATATGTTGGATTTCACTGTAATGATAGTGCATCACAAAACTGTAGCATCAGGAGTTCAATTCTGGAGAATACGTTCACACTACAAATGCATTCCCCCCCCCAAGACATATCTGATTTTGGAATTATTTCTACCAAACACAAATTATTGCTAAAAGTTTATCTATGGCCATGCTTACTATATTTTCAGGTTTTCTCTTTTCCCCAGGAAAGGACCCACATGTTTAGATAAGGTTAAATTAATTCAAGTTCATTTGCTGTCTTTCAACCTTTTTGACTGAACAAGAGAGACACCAGTCATTTGGATCTTATGATTTTGAGACAGAAATAGATATTCTGAAGAAGAACTACTCCAGTTACCTAACGAATAATTTTAAATTCATAGAGGCTTAATCAAGTACTGTGATGACTTGAATTATTAACATTACAAAAAAAAAAAAAAAAAAAGAAGTCTGGCATATCAAAAGTCTACTTACCCTGTAAAGAATATGTATTCTATTTAATGCCTTCTAAAATGCATGCTAAATGAAATGAGGATCACTACAGGAAAAAAAATTAAACAGTCAAAGTATTTCAGGAACCAGCATCTTGCACAGATTACTATATATACCCTCTTTAAGAAAAAGGCGTTTCATGGATTTTAGAATAAAAAATTTAATGAAATTTTGCTTTATACATAAGAGTTTCTAAATAGCTTTAATATTTTTCCTAAGATTGCTGAGTTCCTGAGGTATAGTGTATTATTCGTTAAATATCTTAAGCTTCTATTTATTTATTTTTTTTTTTAAATAAAGCTGCATGCATTAACCACAAGTTCAAGCAGACTAACGAATACAGTAATTTCAGTAATTCTGGAAACATTTTGCTATTTCTGAAATTCAAGTTTACATGGTGGCAGAATTTGACTATCTGATTCAGTTCTGATGAAAATGTCATTCATCTGGGAGTGTGTAAACCCATAGAGATTTGATTTATTTTAACCTCTGTTATGTGCGATTCCACATTGTTAAAATAGGATCACGTCCACAACATCTGCTATACTGAAATCCTACTGTCAGCCAAGTTTTTTGTCCCAGTATTTCACTAGCATTTGGATGATCAAGGCTGTAGTATCCCTGGCTCCCAAGTATGTTTATTTTTCTTCAGCATTCACGCTTACTTCTAAGATAGTATGAATTTAATAATATTGAATGACCCAGAGCTCCTCAGTTTGAGTGCTCACATATGCCTTAACTGCCCTAACCAGCCTCACCAGAGGCCTCTGTTCACATCTCCTGTCCATCGGCCCGGGAGCTCCATTTAAGCTCAGGCCTGGCTCTTAGTCTCACCCTGAGCTATGCTGTAGGAGTGCTTGTCTCCAGCTCTGTTGTAGTTGTGCCTAGCCATAGATGCTGCCGATCTAAACCCTGACCTGCAGACTGACTTCTCAGCTTGACATAGGACCTGCCTAATTTGCTATGGATGTACCTGCTAATTACTGCTTATGTCTGACCCTGCTTACCATCATTAGATCTGATTCTGACCCTGACTTGGGAACTTGTGTTCCTGGCCTCATCTTGAACACACTTCATCCCCATGGACTTGCCTGAAGATCTGGGCTTCTGGCTGACCCTGACTACCATCTCTGGGTCTGTCTGCTTGCCTTACTTGGGTACTGTGGGACAGGGCCCTGGCTGGTGAGGCTCTTTCCATGTGGGGCATATTTTTGCTTCCCATCCCTTAGGGAGTAGGGAGCCCTTACAGCGCCCTGACACTGGTTTTCTGGAGTTGTTATAAAATGACCTACCTGTTAGACCACAGTACTTCTTAATTCATACAACCTACTTTCCTTTATAAATCTTGAGCTTTGTAGTATTATAGCCTCTGCGTTTTTAATTCAGCAGGTACTCCAGAAAGGCAACAGTATTACTTTCTTTTTTTTTTTTTTTTAACACAGATTTACGTTTCCCGATTTGGCATGTTTGTAATTATCCAAATGTGTTTCCATTCCAATTTGCTGTTTGCTGTCTTTATGCAGCTGCATTTGGATTCTTACCAATTTGCCATCTCAGATTGTGAATAGCCCAGTTCCATTTATGCAGGCAATGATTATGCTTTTTTTTTTAAATTTAGAAAAATAAAAATTACCAAACCTGCAAGCTTATTCTTGCAACTCACATAAGGGTAAACAGAAGAGTAAGAAAAATTTATGGCTGAAAAAGAGTCAAAGAGCTAAATAAGAAAATAGTTACATCAGGGAAAGCTCCTGGTATACATCTTTCTTATGTGAAATATTGTGTATTGACTCAGCTGGAGAAAGGAAATAGTCAAGTTAGGGCAGTATAATAATCTCCAATTCCTTCTGTGAGAAAAAAAAATCCTAATCTTTCATCTGAGACTTACGTGGCATCAGAAGGGGTGCAGAACAAATTCTTACTGGCATCAGACATCAGAATGGAAGTCATGGGAACTGATTATGAAACTGGCAGTATTCTTCTTCCCTTAAAGTTTTTAAAGCTATTTCCTAGCTATTCAGGAAAAGTGAATTCTGACAATTTTTGACAACGTGAAGAAACAGAGGTGCATTTTATTATATAGCATCTGCAGTGTAGACAGCTGGCATGCATTCATCTCTCTTTAATCATGCTCTGAGGCCAGCAACTCCTCCCATCTGTGACTTAACAGCAAGGAGCTCTTCCTACTACATTTTCATGAAGGGTATTGACGTGCTGAAGCTTAACACTCCTCTGTCTTCTGTTTCCTCTAGCTGACCATTAACATCTTTGCAGTAAATATTGTGTAGTCACCTCCCTGGACCTAAACACAGAAATGCCCAAGCTGCCTTGGGTTCCAGAAGACCTCCCACATAACATAGTAAAGGCAAGGGCTATGCTTCAGGCATTATTCAGGGTAAAAAGGAAAGAAGAAAGGGCCATTAATGCAGATGTACTTGCTAGTCTACAAAGCACGATTGCATGCAAAGTTTGTAGGGTCCAGATGGTGGTAGATCACTCTACAGAGTAATGATGGCTTCATTCTTTGCATTAATCTGATCAAAACCTGCATGCCTCAGTGGAATAGGGAGCCCTAAAAATGACGTGCTTTAATAATTCTCATAGCTTTCTGTGAGTACTTGCTCTACCTCAGAGTTAATGCATAGTAGTGACAATTACAGAGAGCTTTCCGTTGCAAGGGATTTGAATATGTAAAAAGATATTTTCTTGAAATAAGCAGGAATTTTACTACACTAAAGATGCAGAAAAATATTCAAGGACTTATTTCTTGTCCGAGTTTGAATCAAGACAACGTATATTTTAGTGAAGGAAAAGCATCTAGATCTTCAGGTTTATTTTTCTTGTTGAATTTTTGCTGCCAAAGCTATCAATGGAGAAAAGCTCAGTAGAACTAAATTGATGTAAAATGAGAATTAAACAGCACTGTCAAAAAATAAGTCTTTCATTGAAGCCTTAGATTCTACTTGGTTTCAGGGACTCGGCTTTGTTCAGCTGGGAGCGCAGTGTTTTATGGAAGACCTAGAATTCTGAAGCTCCACATCCAAACATGGATAGAAAAATAAAAATATCAAAAGACTTATAAATAATGATCAAATCTTCTGAAAACAGCAAGAGAAACTTACCATACAGTTTGGCATATCTTAAACTTGATTCATTAGGGCAATGCTTTAAAATCCTGTATGCCTGTGAAATTGGGGTTCTATTAATATTTTGCATTTCTTTGTCTCACAGAGAAGAACCATGAAATTTTGGCAGTTGTTGAAACTGGATGTTTAACTCAAAAGGTTACAGATCCTTTTGTTTTATTTCTAGTGCAGCTAATTTGCCTTTTTGCAAGTATCCTAGCAACAATTTCCCCCCCTTTCTCCAGTACCGTAAAGGTTAGGTAAGGATTCTAGAGAGATTGGCCTAAAATATAAAACAAACTGACAGAAGAACATTTCTTAAAGTCACACCTTGCTTTAATAATATTCTGACAATTCCAACATATTTTAAAGGGAGAGGGGACAAGAAGCAGAGAAACAATCTGAAATAACTTTTAACAGTTTGTGACGCTATGATATATTAGACTGAATAAGGGCTTAAGGTTCACATAGGGTTACCTCAGAACTAGGAAACATTCCCTACAAAGACTCGGGGACAAGTCCTTTAATATAGTATTTGGCAAGATGAAAACCTGAAGCAAAAAAAAAGTTGAAACGTATGGAAAACCAGAGTTTGTTCTGCTGTAGCAAAATATTTGCAGCCAAAATTGGGTACTATCAAAGCCCTCATTGCTTTTGCAGTTCTGTTAAGATTTATATCAATAACACAGCATTTAGATGACATCATTAACAAATACCATTTCCTCGTCAAGCCTCACTTCTGTTGGTGTAGGCACCAGGAGCTGTCAGACTAAGTTAGACTTCACCAGTGTTAATTGCAGTCTGAAGTAAAATGTACCGGATATGCTCAAGTTACTTATTTCAACGAAATGCTTCCTTCTGACCTGCTAGAAGGTTCTAATACAAATAGCATTTCCTAACTAGGAGGCTATATTCAGCCACGTATGAAATTTTAACTACTTAAGTCAAAATCTGGTACGTCTTGGGTATGTCCACGTGAGATTAAGGATGAATAGCCTAGCACAACTGCTGGAAGCTGTGTAATCATGTTAGTTATACAACCATCTGGGCTTTTGCTTTCTTTTTTTGTGTTTTTTTGTTTGTTTTTTTTTTTTAATTTAGAGATCTTGTCGAGCTACAAGACGTGCTCAACATGGATGCATGTCCAAGATCAGCTTTTGCAAGTATTTATGCTTTTTGTTTGTTTGTTTCAAAAATCTTTTAATCTCGTATTCTAAGCCTCATTTTATTCCTATATCTCTGTAAGTATATAGCTACTTTGAAGTAGTTACAAGGATGGTGATTTTCCAAATACAGCAGGGATGAAACTAAAATTCAGCTTTTTTTTTAACATTATGAAATAAAATTACATTATTTCATAGTTAATATACTTATTTTAAAAGGCTTTAATTTAAAAACTGAACATTTTTCTATGCTTTCACAGTTTGCATAGCAACAATATAAGGCCTGTACAACCCCCGAGTCTTTAAAGTCACTCATAGTGAAAGCATTTATTGATCGGTGCTTTACAGAAAACTTATAACTTCCTAAACCTATGTGCTCTCAAACATAGGTTCTACCTCATCAGGTAACTCCAATCAGTTGGACTACACTGAATCCTTTTTGGGAAAAAACTGTCAGTTATGGAATTAGCCACCAGAGGGAGCCTGCATTGCTGATCTGGTACAGAGTTCCTCTCGGCACCAAAAGGAAAAAAAATAAAAAATTACCTGCTTTACTATCAGAGAGACTGATTTGTGTTAAATGTTTTCCATGCTAACTGTACAGCTATGCTACAAACTGACAACTTCAGCAGCAGCCAAATTTTTTTTTGTTTGTAAAATGTTCAATAGCTATTCCTTTTCTATTCCTAATTTAGACTTTTACCTTTCTCAGCTGGTAAACTAAATACCAACATCAGGAATTGGTGATACTCCACTGCTCCTCCACAGATCATCAGCCCTCCACCCCGTGCAGTAAGCCCAATGCTTCCTGCATGCACTGGACTTGCTTCTTGTCTGCAACAGGGCTGCTCACACTCTGTTCCCTAACCAACTGCTCGGAAGTGGCATAGAAAACCAGCTGGGAACGAGTACCACTGCCAGAAAGGATCTGGAAAACCTTCTCCCCCTCACATGCTTTTTTGAGGCATCATTTGGATAAA
>NW_008825218.1:422365-434973 GCF_000699105.1 Pygoscelis adeliae | reverse complement strand
AGAAAATACAGGTTGTATTTAATAAAGACTGCAGCAAAAGAGGTTGCACTCAGCAGCCTTTTTAAAGGGCATATTTCATCCACGATCCACTGTTTGTCTATCATACAACAAGGTTGCTCAAAACTGCTATGCTGCAAACTTGTTAAATCTCAAGAATATAGAAGAAAACCTCGACTATTAAAGACTACCAGAGTTTGTACATCATGGCTTGAGGAGAACTAAAACCAAACCCACCAACCCTTCATCCTATTTTCCCCCATTCCTTAGGTTAATTGGTGTAATTGCAATCAAAGTAATGATAATGGAGCAGCAGAGGGGACCATCAAATGGGAGCACATGGCCAACTCCTTATTATCTTTAACACACAACACATGTCCTTAAAAGCCAAAGCAATGAGAAGATAAAAACTGAAGTTGTTGCCTGCTGTCTCTGCTTTCCCAACCTCAGACCACCATGGGAAGAAGACTCTACCCAGCCATGCCTGGAGGGAAGTGAGTTTGCAGAAAGCCAGCCACCGAGAAAAAAAAGGACTGAAGGAGCCAACAGAAAGTTTTACCACAAAGAAATACTTGTAACTGCATATCAGGTACAAGGAAATGTTCTCCTTCCCAAACCTACCCTCAGGAAGTTACCTCTGGATTTGGCACTTGGGAAACATTGCAACCAGCAAGCGACAGGAGTGTTTCCTCTCATGCCCAGAGGCCTGAGGTAAGTGTTTTCCCCGGTACGCTTCTAGCATAACCCGACTTCTTCCCTCTGTTATTTTACACAACGCATACCTGAACAATGTTTTCCTGAGAACTTGCATTTTCTCCCTCTCTCTCACGTGGCTTTCCCAGCAGCACTGTGTACAGCCCCCAGGGTCCCGCTGAGGCAGCCCCCAGGTGCTCTCTGGTGTCCCCTGCCCTCCCGGAAGGTTCTAGGCCACTCTCCAGGGGGTGGCTGCCGCCCGGCCCACACAGCTGCCTTGGCAGCAGGAGAAGCTGCACCATTTACACCTCGGATTATAACAAACGTGAGCTCTGTCTATTACGTAGTTAGTTCACCACAGCTGAGCTGGGTGGTTTACAGTGGCTACCCTGGTGAGCTCTCCTTACGGTAGGACTGAGAGGGTATTTTACCTCAGAGTGCTTCACTTGAGGGGTGTGGCGGGGGAAGGGCCTGTTAGTGCATGAAAGAAAATAGTGAAAACAAGACTTCCAAAACTCTGCTCAGTTTTACATTTGGCAAGCAGCTCCTCAGGCATGTTTATCTTGACCAGCAAATATAACTGTTACGAATTGTGTAAGTAAGCTTCTTCCCTAATTCAGCTGAAAAAAAAGATGAGGGAATGCCTCATGTATGTTTGGATTTAGTACTCGTTCCTGTGTGAATGTATATGCTTCTTTGTCTCCCACTTGCAGTATAGTTTGGATTGCACGGTTGGGGCTACACCAGTAGAACTGTGCTAAGAGATGAGTCAAATTAGGACAACTTGGTCGAACGAGGAGGACTGGATCCAGTGGTGGGTACTTTGGGAATTTCAATTTATATTCTTTGTGCAGCTTTGCCAAATAAAGGGAAGAATGGGCGATACTTAATTACCAGCACTTACTGCTTCACAAAAGCTTTTGCCTGTGTTTTCTTGTCCATGAAACATCCTCAACTTTTGATTATAGTTATTATGTAATTCATCAAAACCAAACAAAGATCCTAGTCTGACTAGATAAACAATGGGTCATCACTCTGGAGCACTGAAACTGAAAATGCTGAATCTCCTAGGCTGATACCCCACTGCAAATGTCAAAGAAAGGATGGATGGACAATGCTGGGCATTTTATGCTGCTGAAGTTCAGGTAGAATCCTCTTCTAGGAAGACAAACTGAGGTTTCACTGCGTGTATAAGTGAGGCTAATAAATCCTTCCATTTTTATAGTAGTTTTAAATAATACTTGAACTCCTTGCTAAATTCCAGTGCATGGTTTTCTAAGCATGGTCACTGGAATTCCGCTGCTGCCATAAATGGTAGCGAGGACTGCCAAGGACTGCCTATCTTTTTGTGAGCGAGAGATCTTTTGTTCTTCATAACATTTTTAGAATTTGAGAGACTCTAATCATTTAGAAATGCACAGTACCTCTGACAAGTGGTTTGGCCTTCATTTCTTAGGTATAAAATGGAAAATGATCCTGTCCAGCAATGCTGCATGATAAATAGGTCATTAATTGAGATCTAAACATCACAGACACTTAACAAAACCCACTTTTATTTGGAAGTGTAGTGCTATGATTGTTCATTTTAAGTTTTTTTTAATGCACTGGCAACTGTGCTGTGCATGAGCAACTGACCTAGAGCCAGCGGTGAGCAGAGGAAGTATTCCTGTCAGCACACAAAGTGAACTACCCTAATTTGGAGGGCAGTCAGAAAATTATTTTTTTATGATCTTGTCTGTTTTTCTTTGGCACACTGTCTGAATGGGATAGCGCTGTCCTTATCTATAGGTTGGATTCAATAAATGGGTCTGCATTTTACATTCCTACATTTACTACCTCATTAACTTCTCTTTAGTTATTGTGCTTTGCTTCCAACACTGCAAATATTTCATCTGTTTCAGGGAGGCTCCAATGCTAAAATCAGGGAACAGAAGGCCACCGTGCAGTCCAATAATCCTCACAATCTCTGATTTTGCAGTCTGGAGGCATGCTCCTTTCTAGTCCTCCAGCTAACCCGCTGTCTGTGCTTGTGCGACGCTAACACAGAGGTACTGCTTTTTCCTGTATGTGTTTTTGTTTCCTTTTACTCTGCCTCCTTTGGGGAGCCTGCAGTGACTCCCAAAATGAATTCCTTTTAAAGTTTCTGCGTATCTACCTGCATATCCTAAGAGCAGTCTACAGCAAGCAAAGAGCATACTACAGATAGTTGCCATGAGAGAAGAGCAGCGACTTGGCAAGTGCTGCTGACAGGCATTGTGATCTTGGTAGTTTTTCAGTCTGGTTTCTAAAGGAGAGCAGGTGTGTACCGTCATGTTAGATATGAGTCTGCCTGTCAACCATTTTCTCAATAGTTTTAAACCAATTTACTGAATTCAAACAAATTTAACTTTGAGGTAAAAAACTAAAAGACATTGCTTTTGTAAATTTCTTGAAAACAAATGGAAGAGCAAAGGCTACAATGTAATACACAGAGCTACATACCTCTGTGTGTAACTTTAAGTGACTCAAAGATGGGTGTGAATCACTGAGGTAAGTGAGGGGATGGGAGATCCTGACTGCTTGTATCAAAACAACAAACCTGCTAGTGTTTAAGCTGTAGACATTAATTACACTTAAAACAGTCTCAATCAGAGACAGCCATTAATTAATTGTATACTATAAACTAGCAGCAAAGAAATGTAAAGACAACATTTGGAAAGGCTTGTATAACCTGGACAAAGATATGATAAGAAATGAAATTAGAACACTGAGGATATTTGTGTCACTGGAGACCTGGCAGACTCAACAGGAGAAAGTGATAATGGTGATTACAGTGGTCAGATCAACCTAAGAAAATCCAGTCTGTATATGTCCAATTAGAAATGCTGAAATATTAGTGTAGCAATGTCAGGAGCTGAGGAACCAAATTAGGGACTAGAAACACTGTGTGGGACTTGAGTGTGGATTTTATGAGGAAGCAGAAGCATGGATTGGGGCAGACATACAGTGATCTGAAGGGTCTGCTTTAGTCAGGAATGATGTGGATATTGTTTCACATTAAGAAAGTAAAGTAATAGGACATAAAAATATGAGCGTGATGGGGAAGGGGGAAGACTAAAAAGAATAAAGGGAGGTTCTAAAGTGTGACCCAGTATTAAGTCTGTAGTTTTGCCTTATTAATACACTGCATTAAAGATATTGCCGCTGTTGCCCAAACTCGTAAGAGCATCAAAGATAACACGTTTGTTTTGCAGCCTCTGTTTTCCATAAACAGAACCTTATTGGTTTTGCATTCTGTAGTTTTTACATTGGGTTCTGCTAGGAGCTGTTTGGTTATTCGGACTGGGAATGATTACTGGCTACCATTTCTACAGTTGCTTTCCATTTATTCTTCAAAAAATATTAGCACAGCTTTTTTTTTCCCCAGTCATCCAGACCTTTCCTGTCTTTTGGAGTTATTGAAAAGCTGCATAAAAAGTTTGGCTTTTGTTAGCTCTTTAAGACTCCTGGGTTAAGTTTACTGGACACACTGACTTTAAAATTCTTGATCTAACAACTGTGTGACAGCATCCTGAGTTTCAGTTGTTACAGAACATATTTCCTATATTGTGTGTGTGGTTTTTTCCCAGTGGTAGCTTTTTTGACAACTTAGATTGCAGAAATGCATTTAATTCCTATCATTGCTCACCTTTTTTAAATTAGCTTTTCATTCCATTCTGGTTTGATTCCACTTACTTCACTTATATAATTGGCTGTTTAAAGGAATCAAGTGATAATGTTTGGGATTTTTATCTCTTTGTATATAATAAATCATACCAAGTCCTAGTCATTTGTACTCTCTCATAATAATACTTCTTTTTCTGAGATCAGCTCCTCTTTATCAGTCCATAATCGTACTAATACTGTGATATATTGACATAGTGTTATATTTATCAGTACAATTTAGCTTTAGCCCATGTTACAGTTGATACTTTTTAAGTTCAGGAAGTCTCTATTGTACTGTTCAGAAATAGAAAATACACTGGGTTTTTTAGTACTGGTTGACTGAACAATTCAGCATATATTGTCCAAACTGAAGTTCACTACGATAACAGAACTTTGATTCTTACTTGTTGTGGGTATGTGGCTAAAAAGTTTATTTAGTGTGGTTTTATGGCACAGAGGAGACAGTAGCTAGCCTCCCATCTTGTGCTTCATCCACTAGAACACTGATACCGAAGATACATTAATTTCACGACGTGAAAACAAGAATGGTTGGCTTTGATCTGGAATGGCACTGTCCCTCTACTTCTATCCTAATTATTCTTACATGGTTATAGCAATTAATGTTTGATGTGAATCATTTCTCCATAAATTCATGCTACCGATTATATCAGGACTATTGTCATAAATAAGCAATTACAGAGCATCTTATCTAAGACTGCTAGTATTGTGGGTAGAACAGACAGTTGAACAATTTATCTTCACGTTCATTAGAGCTGTAGTTAGTTATTGTTAAATATCAATATTTTATACTAAATGAGACACTTATGTTTCTTATTGTTATCTTGCAATAAATGATACAACTCTAATGTGTTTGTTTTCAGTTTGCTGTTCAAAGACAGTTGCACTGGATGTATGTTCATATAGCCTTATCTTCTACCCTCTAGGTCAGGCTGAACTTCTGCTAGGAGAGTGAGATGATTCCTCTCCAAAAACAACTGTGTACCTCATAGCTGGAGCGCTGAGGCAAACCCTTTCGGTCTGGGAGTTGCCAACAGAAGGGAAAGGGTTTGCTCGTAACAGGACTGAGATCCAAAGCAAAAATCTCAGGGGTGAGGGAAGAAAGTAGCTTTCCAAAGGTCCCGGAGGAGAATTATGGGTGCATGTACATTAACAAGTCAGTGTGTTGGAGGGGGTTTTGAGGTGCAAATATTTAGCCTGAGGCTATAATTGGTGTCTTGGTGGTAGCACTCAAATGCATTACTGTTCCACTTAATGGAACTGCTCTACTCCTTTGGAACCAAGATTGAAATTGCATGCTGGGCACCATTTTGAGTGCCTGACTTGTGATGTGAATGCAAGGTCCTCCAGTAGTTAATTTTCTTTTAATTTAATACCTTTTCAATGATGCAAGCTGCCTATCCTCTAGATGATTTCTTCTCTTCCTGCTAAGAGGACAAACTGTGTTTAAGCATCCGTTCCTGTAATAAGCTATGTTAAGCTTCTCTGCTTTTATCCCAGTGATCTAGCTACTAGCAGTGTATTCCCATTCTGCCTTTCTTGGTAAGAAGGACAGGAATGAATACAAAGAAAGCCATTTCAACATTGTCTTTTCTCCAGTATGTTTTCTGGCTGCCTGAAGTAATTTTACAGTTTGCACTATAGCCCTCCTGTTCAGTTTCAGTGCTGATATGCACTGTCACTAGTGGATC
The DNA here is from genome assembly GCF_000699105.1 of Pygoscelis adeliae. Lineage (NCBI taxonomy): Eukaryota > Metazoa > Chordata > Aves > Sphenisciformes > Spheniscidae > Pygoscelis > Pygoscelis adeliae. The sequence continues at coordinate 428,890 of NW_008825218.1, read as the reverse complement.
CCTGCCCGCAGGCTTCAGAAATGCATCCAATCTAGTGTGACATATCGTCTTGGCTCTGGGAACGCAGAACAGACTTTTCTGATGATATGTTCAGCTTCTAAAAATAACTACACATCAGGTAGCATTTTTTTTTTTCCCAAGACCTACCTCTAAAACATAGTAACATGATGTACTGGTTCCCTATAAAGCTACTCCATTCCTTCTTTTTAGGAAAAAAAAGAGATGTGGGGAAGAAAAATGTAAAAAGATTAACATATCTCTAGCTTCTTGACAAAGAATAACTTTGTTTAACTTCAGACCGTTTCCTTCAAGGTATTTAACTTTGTAATAGGTATTTATGAACGCTGTGGCTTAAATAGTTTTTAATGACATGAGTGCAAGTAATATAATTTCAGATTACTTCCTGTATCTCATCTCTATAAAACAAACTGTTGACCAATATGGAAAAAAGGCTAGAAGTTATGAACAATGCTAACAAGCTTTATTTTGGAGCATTGAATGGATGCCTGTAATTGTCTAATCATTCCTTTTTTTGTTTGTTTGCTCCAGACAGTGTCTTTGGATAGTATATTAACTGTGATAATAAAAGTTTCCACATAGACATTCTCTAATTACAGAGAAGTAGCAAAGCTTAATGCTGCTTGAAAAAACACCAGGATTGAATGTTTCTATAGTCTGGCCATATATACCAAGGCTAAGCAATAATTCCCCTGTCTGAAACTGAATGCACTCTCTCACAAACGTTTGTCTTTTCCTTTTTTTGTGATTCCTGATTTCTAAGACTCTTTTTATTTATTTATTTTTTAAAAGCTGTGACTTTTGATTTCCATGTCTTCCACATTAAAAGGTCAGATTATTCCACAAAGAATATTGCAAGATATTTATTTTTGTGCTAGATATGTGTATTTTCCCCATGAGGCTACCAGGTGTGTTTATTTCTATAATGTGGGTAACTTCCTTTATTAGTTGTGAATCTTTTCCTGTCCATGGGTATGCTTAAAATTCTTTCAAAGGACTGTGTATTGCTTTGCTCTTCCAGACATGATTTCTATGAAATGCAGTATTTCTTCTCCTGGTCTATATTTAAACACAGTCTTGATTTATAGCTGCACAATGTTCTTTACCCCTTGTTCTTACTTTTGAAGAATCTCTGTGTGGTTTGGGGTACTGGTGCTCAGAATCAAAGATATGACTGAACCACGTTGAAATATGCATACATCTATATAGTGGCAGGTCTACTTTTCCAATAAGTGTGTGGAAGAAAACTGGACAAGAAATGTTAACTTTTATATGTCTGTGGAAGTTAATCTGCGTACTTACTATTACCATAGAGTAGTTCCCACAAGCAAATTCTGCTCTTGCTTGGGCACAAGGAGAACTCTCCATGAAAAGGACTACAGACTTACAAAATAATTAAGTGAAATGCTCACATTCAGACAAAAATTCTGTTAATGAAATATGCAAAACATTGCATATAAATAAATTGTTGGTCTGTGTAAGTCTGGATGTTACTCAGGAGATGGTGTGTTCTTTTCTCAGTTCACAGTGCACAAAATAAGCCTGCACCACCCAATTTAAAGACTTTTGTAATGTTATTGTAACAGTGGATGCTTAAAAGGAGCACCAGTAGTTTCAGAAAAACAACACAGGGAGGGAAGAGGCTCTTTTTAGTCAGGAAAGATAAAACTTTTTTTTTTTAGAGGCAATTAAAATATGGAACAAGAAAGCTGCTCACTCAAGCCCAGGTTGAGGTTAGGATTATTTGGGATTCACAGTAGAAGCTGCAGGTGAAATCATAATGTACTGAATATTTTAGAGCAACATATACATGTTCAAAAGAGACAGTATGAAATGAAGCTGCCTGTTCCCTCCATTGTGCAAACAGTTAACCAGGCTTTGGTTTATAATATCTTGTGATTCACCTCTGTATTCTTGTGGTGGCTATTCTTTCTTATTACAGTTTATTGCATCTCCACCCACAGATTTTTCTGATGTTACTGTAATGGAGTATCATGGATTTCCAAAGCAATCAATGGTGGTCTGATTTCCCTTGTTAAAACTTAGCAGTACCACCAGATTCAGTACACGTATTGTTCGACTGAAGTTGAACATGATCTCGTATACCTTCTCTTTTTTTCCCCAAAATGTTTATCTGTCATAGGGTATTGTTCTTACCAAGTTATACTTTGCTAACTTGCTCTAATCATTGCTAAATAGTGCTTAAATTTTTTTTTTATTTTAATAACCTCTACTTATTGCAGCTGCTATTTATTGGCTGCAAGGAAAATTCTAACTTGCAAAGAACATTATGATGCTGGTTATAACTTATTTTTTATTTGCCAGCAACATAATTTAGAAATATTTCTGTAGTGATGTGAAATTACAGATTAATTATTAAAAATGTCTCCTGCAGCTTAACAGATGTGTTGCAGATCTAGACTGTATTCTATTATAGATAGCCAAGGGTCACTATCCTTCATGAAGTATTCATCATCCAAGCTATACAACTCAACTGGCTTAATATACCTCAGCTAAACTTTTCTAAGCAGTTTGGTTTGATATAACTTCTCCACCAGCTACGTGGAAAATCTGTGTCCTAGTAGGCACAATACCCAGTGAATCCTCACTGAGCAGTTGTTACATTCAATCAATTAAAAAAGAAAAAGCAAATTCTATTTCTTCTTTAAGCACACTTTATCCACATATTGCTATGTTTTCAGCTTTTTTTATAGATATAAAAACATATGTTGCATATATATATGTGTAAAAAATCTGGGTGTATTCTTAAGGATTGCTGCGTATCTCAAGTTACTGTGCTGTGTAAAAGTAAGTTTGGTAACTCGGAAAACTATTACCGAAATAAGGAAACAAATCACAACAGAACTCAATATAATCACAAATAATCTTAACTATGATATAAGTAGATAAATGTAGCCATGGAATGCAATGATGTTTATTGTACAAAAATAGCCCCTTATTGTCTTGTGGCGAATTGAGCTTGACACAGTTTGGGCCAGGGAATAATTACTTGTAAACCTCATCAAGCTACTCAAATATACAATAGGCTGAGAGTATCCCAGCAAATGTGTGGATTTAGAAAGAAAATATCCCTCAAGTCCTGCTCAGCATTAGCAGGATTAACATTGTACATGTTCCAGAAGATTACAGGAAACAAAATTCATTCTTCGTATTTTGGCAGGAAGAAGCTAACAGTTTCTGAAGCATCAAACTAAATGACTCAGTCATATACTCATTTTCAACAATGATGTTTTCTTTAATTGATAGTTACTGCTGGTTTTGCCTCTTTGCTGTATATGCAAACCCACTATGGCCAGAGCAGGAACGTCCCTTTTCAAACTCTGCATTTCAGAACTCTTCTCATGGGTCTCCAAAAGCTTTGGCTGCTTACACAGTCTCTTGTGTGTAGCTGTCCTTGAGGTTTCTGTGAGCCTTACTTTGTTTTCATCAGGTCTTAGCACAGAATGTCTAGCTGTTGATCATCTTGGAGACAATTCCTGTTGGTTGGTAGAATAGGACATGAGGCTTCCACCTGCTAGTTGACGTCCTTGTTCTGCTGCAGACTCTTTAATGCTGGTCTTACTGGTTTGTTTAGTCCTTTAGAAAACCCTTCTGGCATTAATGCCTCATGCTGATAGATTGGATTTCTCCCTGTCTGTGCCATAGATCCTGACAATATCATTGCTCCAGTTTTTAATGATTTTAGCCAGCTTTTCATTACTAGCATTTATTCTTGCATGTCTTTTAGTCTACGCTGTTGTTTCTTGCCTGTGGCCTGTTTGCTTTTTGCCATTTCGCTTCCCATGTGTCTGCTTCATAATATGTTCAGTAATCTGTCTGTCAGAAAGAGGTTGGAAAAGTTGATGTGAGGGTTCACAAAAGTAGCAATAATAGTTGTCACTTTGACCTAGCCAGTATTACAGGAGCTAACACGCTTCTTCTGTAACAATTTTGAGCTTTCTTTTTTTGCCAAACCAAATGAAAATAAGATACTTCAACTGAAAGTAAAACAGGGAAAATTTAGTAGAGGGTATAAATCCCCATCCTTCCATCAGAAGATATTTATGAGCAATGCTTGAAATACATACCATGTTTTAAGCGTTGTTCTTGTTTGACGTTTTTGATCTAGCAATTTTCTGGTTGAGAAGTAAGTTTGTTCTGGCTATTTCCTCTTCTGATTGAAAGAATGTATTTTACCCTGTTTATCCATAAACCAGCACATCCTGAAGTCAGTTTAAATTTGTTTATAAAAATGTAATACCTGAGAGTAGTGGAAACATTTGAGAAGAAGACCATTATTTCTTTGGTATGCAAATGAAGCTTATCAAGGTTATATAGCAATTTAATATTTGGTGTTTAGTAACAAAGTTATTCATAGGTAAATATATCATAGCTGAGGAAATACTTCTCTAGAGAAGTATGATGTATGAATTAATGAATCTCTGAAAAGATTTTTCTTTCCAATAGGATGGTGAGTTTGTTAGGTACTTACCTTCCCTTTGGTAGCTCTAGTGGGAAGCTCTTACTGTTCTTAGCTTTGTAAATTGTGTATAGATATAAAGCGTTCTTCTGCTCATTTCTTCTTGTCAAACTGTTACACATTTTGTAAGCAGCAAGTGTGAGAATAAAATATTGCTTGTTGTACTGAGTCTGGTTAGGATAGAGTTAATTTTCTTCATAGCAGCTTGTATGGTGCTGTGTTTTACCTTTGTGACCAAAACAGTATTGGTAACATACCGGTGTTTTTGCTAGAGTAGCCATTGCTTGTAGACTGGCTGGGCATCAGGCTGGTAGTGCTGCGTGGTTGCTTTTGCATCACTTCTTTGTTCCTGTCCCCGCCCCCCATGGTGGCGGTTTATGTTTTTCTTCAGGTATTAAACTGTCTTTATCTTGACCTATGAGGGTGGCTTTAATCTTTTTTTGCCCCTCCAGTTTCCTCCCCCATTCTGCTGAGGGAGAAGTGAGCAAGAGACTGGGTGGGGGCTTACCTGCCAGCTGGGGTCAACCTACCACACCTGATTTAAATCTGTAAGCTATTAATCCGGGGGGCTGCTTTGATTACCTGCTCTGACCACTTTCCTTGTAATGAAGCCTGTATAGCACCAGGGATGCCACCAAGAATTGCAGCTTTTACAGCGCTGCCAAATTACTGTCTATTCTTCTTTTCAAGATAGTCTAAAATTTTTTTTTTCATTTTTACATACACAGTCTGGGACCAGAGTTAGGATCTCTCTAACTTTTTCTCACACATAGGCATGTTCTTATTGTTTTGTTCCCTGTTATTGTATTGGTATTGTAACTGTTACCCGACAGTTGATGTTACATGCTGCAGAACTCCCCTTGCATTGGAGATGAAAGCACTTTAGGAGATTGCAGCTTTACTCAGTTGACAGCTTCTCAAAGTTGTTTTGTGATGTAAAGTCCAGATCTGAACTTCCTAACTTCTGGTCTGAGTTTATCTTGGTATAATTGCATTTAAAATGAATAGTTATATGGATTGTTAAAAAATGTTTACTTTTTTCTCAATAGTGTTTGCACAACACAAACTTGTCATAGGTAGATCAAAGACTTGAGGCTACAGTCGTCTGAAAAGTCAGGGTGTATTAACGACTTTAATATTTGTATGCAAATTAACTTTAATGCAAAAATCCATTTCGTTGTCATTTGAACTGACACATATTCAAAAACTTGATTTGTTTTTGGTTATGCCAGAAATTGTTATTTTGAAATCTTTTTCTGGTGTTGTGTAAAAGTTTAATCATTCACATCTGGTAGAGGATGAAGCAAATAATCTCTTCCTCAACTTGAAATGAGAACAGAATTGCACAGATTGGCCACCAGTAAAAACTCACTTTCTATTTGTTTTAGCACAGTGATTCCAGAGACTACGATAGGAATAGTTGTCTGTGGGCATTCAGAATAGGTCATGTCTGTGCGTAATCATTATATAACAAGGGACTTTTGTTTTCTAGTTGTTAATAGATGTTGTCATTTGGATTTCTTAAGTGTTTGATGCTAGGCATGTGTTCTAGCCTTGGAGGCCTGAGGCTGCAGTTAGTGGTATCTTGGGGAACAATGATAGTGAACATGCAAAGGAAAGATGGGATTTATACAGCACAAGGCCACAGAGTAATTTGGTGTCTGGAGTACTTGACAAATTCATGATGGTCTTCATGAAAAGCCCTTAGAAAATAATTCAGGAAAGCAGTCAGGGTGAAAGTAATTTCTTCTTATACATTTTTTTTTCTTCATATATCAGTCATGTAATTGGATCTGAAAATGTGGTGAAGTATGTTGTTATGAACATAAAGCACTGGGAAGTCTGACATTATTGCATTCTAGTTAATGGAATCCACGGATATGTAGTTGCTCAGTTTAGACTGTTACCAAGATTAACAGCAGCAACAAAACGTGCAGTATTGGATCACAAGCAGAATTATTGCTGTTTTCCAGTAATTTTATTACTTGTAAAAGTGATAAACATAGAAGCAACTTGTCAGCTTGGGA
>NW_008825218.1:390568-422342 GCF_000699105.1 Pygoscelis adeliae | reverse complement strand
TTGGGCAAAGGGACTGGCTGTACCGTAACTCAGCAGACAAAGTGTATTTCCGTAGCAGTGTACCTACCAGAAAAGTGTTTGAGAATGTTAATGACTTTTAGTTGGTTTCGTTGCATGCGATGTACTTTCTGGTCCGTGTGCAAGAGGAGGCTGGTTTCTACTTTTACAGGCATTTCTGTTTATAAACGCATGTAGCAGCATCCTAGGTGGTCCAGTGTTGTGTTTGGTTTGCATTGATACTTTTATCTTCCTAGGAAGTAGAAAAGGTCAAACAGTTAATGAACTTATTTTAAGGAATATCAAGTCCTGTTCCAGCCAGATATTCAGCTCTGACAACACTGTGTTGCTGAGCCAAGGGCCCATTTTGTTGTCATACACCTCCTGCTGAGAAACCCATTTTCTAGATAATAAGAATGACCGCTCAAGTGTAGAAGGGGGATGGAGGAAGGCTACTGTTCAGAAAGGTCTATTGCTGGAGCAGTGTTAAATAGCAGCATGTAGCAAGTAACTTCTGCTACATTACCAGCATTCTGTGATGTCTGTTAGTATTGCAGCAAGCAGTTTTCAAGGAAACAGGAGTGATATGACCTGTTTTGATAGCTGTTAACTTTAATTAACTGCTGCAAACCACATGCTTAAAAACAAGTATACATTTCCATTCTGTCAACACATGACAATTTGACAATAGGAGACTTTTCTTTTTAAAAATAAATTATGTAACAAAGATTTAGCTATAACTCATAGATCTCAACCCTTTGAGAGAACAGTCATAAAATAAATTTTCTAAGCTGTTACTAGAGTCAGTGGGAGATTTAACCAGACTCTTCAGAAAAGATAACAGGGAGCTAATGTTGAGGCACTTCTGGTTCAGCCAGGTAAAGAATGCTTGTGGGTGGGGAAGTTCTCTCTCCCTTGAGCATCCTTGCTGCTACGCCTCCCCTTAATCTACTGTTGCACATTGTTTTTCCTTGATGAAGTAAGAATTCTGTCTCTACATTTGTTTTCTATCTAGGTGAGGTTTTTAAATTAGTTTAACTTTGATATCTGATAGCATCCAAACACTGATGTGAAAACGCTGCTTCAGCCACTGAGGTGTGCCTGTTCTTGACACAAAATTTACTGTCTGCACAGATTCCCTTGAAAGGTTTATTAGATCACAGCACATTTGGTCAGAGTTCATAGCTGGTAATGAAAACAGGCAAGTTTGACTTGGTTTCTTTTTTAACTGCCAAGATTTTGTTCAGCTCTATGAATCACTCCTTACAGCAATTAGGCATAGTGCTCCCAAACTAACAACATAAGTAAACATAGCAAAATTTTGTTGATGAGGAACGGACTTCCTATTTATAGCATGTTTATATTCTTTAGAAAGCACCTGTAGAAATAGTGTGGAATAGTGTAGAAGACTGTAGAAATACTCCATATACAAATAGTTACATACTACGTTTAGAAAGTGGTGCAAATACACAGCCTGATCTGGAATACGTTGTAATAAGTCAGCCAATATTAATAAAAAAGACAGTGTGAATGGGAGGCCCATTTTAAGCCATGAGCTACAAAATTAATCATGTCTAGATGTAGACCTTGTATACTAACATCCTTTCCCATGACCACAAAACGTAGAGATTTTTTTTGTATTTGTGAACATATTTTGAGGTAATCTCAATTGAAGGAACTAAATGCAAAATTCAAATCCAAGCTTTCATTTAATTTCTCAGGGATTTGGCTTTGGTTTATTTGCAGTAGGAAATTGATTATCCATCTGAGAAAGAGAAGTATTGCTCTTCTAATGAAAAGTACAAGGTTTTGAGCAGATTTAAATATTTCCTAACCTTAACAGTCTAATATATCTTTCCTGTTAAGTGGTTTGTATATTGCCATCATGCCAATATGCAAAGAAATATACAAAGTAACAGTATTTTGTACTTAATCTTGAAATTAACTTGAACAATGAATTTAATATAATTATAATGCTAGAGTTAACATTGCTGGAAAAAAATTAAGGAATATATTTAGAGGTAATATTATTTTAATTTTAATATATTAAATAATGTTAAATAATACATTAAATAATATGTTAAATAATAAGTAAAAATAATGGTGTAAGATAATGTTAAATAATACAGAAATAATTATGGCCCAGAGACATATTTAAATCAATTCATAGAAAAGATGTATCTGATTACATTCAGGAAATTATGCCTTGCAAACAAAAATTAAAAATTGTGCTCTGAGAGGCATTATCAAACATAAACTGAAATGAAGATAAAATGCTTACAGGACAATCCAGCCTGAGAAAGCTGACCTAGTCATCGTTACTTATCATTGCTGCTGATTATGATGGCAGTTTTTATGACTGTGCCTGTTTAAAAAACAAACAAAACAAAAAAACCCTACCCCAAAACCGAAGAGACCCAAACAAACAAAAAAACCCAACCCAAAACATTTACCTGTTAGTATTATACTATGTAACATTATAGTATGTTAGCCACTTCTACAATAATACTTTTAACTGTTGATTTAGTCGGATCATACTCTAACACATTGTCTGTGAAATTCATCAAAAGTTTTTTTAATTTGGGAAAATTAGTGTGTGTGTTTTGAAGGTGGAATGAATGAATGCCCTCTGCACTGGCTATCATATTTGGGTTGATAGGTGACTGGCCGAATGATTAGGCCAACACGTGAGCAGTGGTTTTGTGTACTCATACTGTTACCTCTTGAAAGGACCTGATTTTCCAGAAGTTGTTACATGCAGCTTTTGAAATTCAGTCTTTTAAAAAGTTTCCTGAAGATCTGAATGTCCTGATACTTTTGAAAATCTTTGTCTTTGCTTAAAATGACCTTTAAAAATATTAATATATCTGTGAATAATTTAATAATATTCAAACTATTTTGTTCAAAAAAATGAACTGAAAAATCTTAAAAATTGTGCTCTGAGAGGCATTATCAAACATAAACTGAAATGAAGATAAAATGCTTACAGGACAATCCAGCCTGAGAAAGCTGACCTAGTCATCGTTACTTATCATTGCTGCTGATTATGATGGCAGTTTTTATGACTGTGCCTGTTTAAAAAACAAACAAAACAAAAAAACCCTACCCCAAAACCGAAGAGACCCAAACAAACAAAAAAACCCAACCCAAAACATTTACCTGTTAGTATTATACTATGTAACATTATAGTATGTTAGCCACTTCTACAATAATACTTTTAACTGTTGATTTAGTCGGATCATACTCTAACACATTGTCTGTGAAATTCATCAAAAGTTTTTTTAATTTGGGAAAATTAGTGTGTGTGTTTTGAAGGTGGAATGAATGAATGCCCTCTGCACTGGCTATCATATTTGGGTTGATAGGTGACTGGCCGAATGATTAGGCCAACACGTGAGCAGTGGTTTTGTGTACTCATACTGTTACCTCTTGAAAGGACCTGATTTTCCAGAAGTTGTTACATGCAGCTTTTGAAATTCAGTCTTTTAAAAAGTTTCCTGAAGATCTGAATGTCCTGATACTTTTGAAAATCTTTGTCTTTGCTTAAAATGACCTTTAAAAATATTAATATAATCTGTGAATAATTTAATAATATTCAAACTATTTTGTTCAAAAAAATGAACTGAAAAATCTTAGAAGGTATTACTTAGAAAAAAAAACCCCAAACCCCACACAAAACAACCTAGTGAAAAATTGATAAAATATTCAAAGTAAAAGAAAGATGGGCCTTAATTTGTCATATGAGTTTTAGTTGTGCAGGTTTTTTGATGTGTTGCTGTAGAAAATCTTGGGAAACATATTTCTTGACTTATGTCAATAGGGACTGCAGTGCACTATAGTTTTGGGGTTATTTTTAAATGACCATTGTGTCCTACTACTGCTATTTAGCTTTCAGAGTCATATTTAGTACTGGGATGGAGTTTGCAGGCACTAGTTTTTCCATACTTTAGGGATGCATCAATGAGAAAGGAAAGACTATTATAGTTATTGAAAGAGAATTTTATCAGGAGCTGCTTTTTAAACACCCCACTGCCCCAAATCCTTAAATAAAACAAATAGCATTATATTCTCCCTCTACTATAGTTCCATGGAAGTCCTTTCCATTTGAATAAGGCTCTACTATATAGGGTTTGGAGGGGTGGATATGGTAGGGTGAGGAACAATTGATGAGGAGTCATTTGGGAAAAGGCATTTTAAGGATATCTTAGAGACTGAAAATCTAAGAGGGGGATGTGAAGAAGCTAAATGTAAGCAGAATACACTATAATGCGACCCTTTTTTGGATTTAATACAACCATCGATGTAAGATGTATCTACTTCTTTCTAAAAGTTCTAAATTAAAACTTGGAACACAGGAGGTTTAAATACCTTTTATTTTTTGCAAAATTTGAGAATGGAGGTTTAGCACTGTTGCTGTTAACTATTTTAATTCCTTCATAGTTGTAAAAGCGGAGTAAGACTTAACTTTCAGTCAAGAATTAGAATAGGAAGATGTTTGTATAGTGGAAATTGTAGATTTGGACAGATTTTTGGATATTTTAGCCTACCTGACAAGAGCTGATAATAACATTTATGTTAGAATAACGTCTTGTAGAGCAATAGTCCTTATTATGAGTACACCATCGATGGAAAAATAATATGAATCTCAGAACTTGTGTGTTAAGTTTATTGCATTTAGCTACTGCCATTTCTTCAGGTAAGTTTTCTTGAATGTCTAATTTGCGTTAATATTAAACTGTACTTTATATCTGCCTCAGCTAGGAGTGGAGTGGTAAATTTTGAAGGTGGTAAAAGGAGTTCCTGAATGCTTCTGCTCTGCCATTATACAGATTAGGTGCCATTCACTATGGTATTTTGACCTTTAACATCAGATTTTGAATGCAGCTCAGGAACTTTCTTTGGCCTCTTCATTTTAATGCATCCCAAACGCTTCCTGAGCAAGCCATTAGGCAGCAGCCAAATTTTGTTTTAATCAAACGGACTCATAGATGGGTTGTTTTCTGCGTCTGGCCAGGATTCTGATTTGCAAATGTAAAAAGGGACTTAGAACCTCAGGATGCTGTTAGCAAAATAGCACTGAAACAAATAATTCAAGAAATCATGTAGAGTCACTGTGTTTAAAAAAATTCTGTATACGTGAGCGTATACAGTATGAACACTCTCGTGTAGCAATCAACACAAAATTAAATTGATGTCTTGCTGGAGGATGTCACTCCACTTCCACTGGTTGATATGCCGTGACACAAACATAATCCTGCAATAAAGGTCAGTGCAGAAAACCCAGTGTGCTTCTCAGTATATAGTAACGTTTGGTATACAGTGATTTCTGTTACAGTTCACAAAATCCGTATTTAGTAGGTCCAGTCTGCGGTGCAGATTTATTTGCCATACAGCAAATGAACATACATTATTATTCCTTTGAGTGCAAGCAGCACAGGAGAAAGCAGCTGCTTTGGAAACTCTATCTCTGCCTGTATAAAAACATGTATTGCACCTAGGAGTTTTCTCTTTATTGAAAGCAGGTGGAACCATCACTCTGTCTCAAAGGGTTGACTGGCTCAGCTGTAAAAGAGGGACACTGTGCTCTGTTCCTTGTTCAAGGCTCTTGTCAAACAGAGGACTGAACTGGTAAACTCTTAATAAGCTTAAACAGACTTAAAATAGAAATAAACTTACAATTGAAAATCCATTTAACACAAGCATCTGAAATGTAATACTTTCTTATCATTGCTAACAAGGACCTGAAATTAGTTACATTAATAGCTAACTGCTCCAAACCCTTACTGCTTCTTTTAAAAACAAACCTCAAAAGAAACCCTTTCCGGATTTAAAACCTTTCTTTCTATTACGTATGTAATATTAGTAAAGAATTGAGGAAACTGTCACATTTTCTGGAAAGGTAAATGCACTTACAGATACAGAGCCATGAGATAGAGACACACCGCCTTAGCCTCAGCTCCTTTAATCATCCCAACAGTCAATGTTTAAGATGCACAAAACCCTTTCAAACTGCAAACAACTAATCAAGTGCCATATTCTGGCCCTCTTCAGCAGAAGAGAAAAGACCACCTTGGAAATTTAGCTCCTGAAAACTTTATCTTTAGGCCCCAAATCTGCAAAGTACCTAATAAGAAATTAATTTCAGGCAATAGATTTTGAATGTGCTGAGAGGTTTGTAAATGATGCACTGGTTGAAAATTTCATAGTATTTACCTGCAGCATATTCTGTAGCCAGTAAAAAGTTGAAAGGTTGTGATTATGGATACCTCTGCAGATCAAATTGTTTTCCTCCTCAGTATGCAATTTTCTACTCTTAAATTATATTTAATCTCAGTAACAGGTGGAGAAGCTGATTGCAAAACACGGAATGATACAATTTTTGAGACTACACTTGTGAATACCAGGGCTAATGAAGACCTGCTATTTGTGAATATGTCACTCTGTCACTCATGCTCTTACACGTTCAGGACATATTAGTCTATTTGCCTTGACTCCATCAGCAGAGACTTCCTTTTTCAGTGGGACAAGTAGAGAATGTGACATCTAGTAAGGAGACCTTAAGCTGCTGGTGACAGTTTTATTAGTACTCTTCCTGTTTTAGTTAACTAGAGACTTGTAGTCATCAGGAAATGATGACTAGAACAATATTCAGAAAAAGTTAAACTTTAAAAAAAAAAAAGGTGTTTAAATTGATGCCTAGCATTCCTCAGCATAAGGAATTTTTCCTACAGAAAAAGAAAAATCAATTTTTATCCTTACAGATATTGGAACAAATAAATTCAGCGCATAGTTTTACTGAAACTAATAGAATTACATTATAGTCCAGGATAAATTACAAACTAGCAAGACAGTCCTTTCTGTGTCAGGTGAAATTCCAAACTTTTAACCTTTTACATATTAAGTATTTAAAAGTTCCACACGTTCGCTGACTTCCTTATTCTCAAAGATTTCCTGGATTTAATAAATCAGAATAATACTTTATTTCATTCTAACATTTACATTGCTCCTTCACTCCAGAAATCAATGACCCATTGTTTTTCATTTCAACAGCACAACGCATTTCCTGCAATGATCTGTTCAACACAGTTTTGAGTGTGTTCATCACAGTATCACCTACTGGACAATGTCATGCTAACAACTGTTTCTCAAAAGGTGTTGAGGAAAGCATGTATATAGCTTCAGTGAAGATTCAACCCCTTTTGTTAAGTCAGGATTATATTTGTAGCTGAGGCACCTTGCTAATAATGATAGGTACTGTCACGCTTTTCTGACCTTTCAGAGTGTAAGAACTTCCATAAAGGATAATGAATAAAGGTCCATTTGGCTCCATATTTTCAGTGACAATCAGTTTAGAGAAGGAGTTTAAGAAATAGGGTACTACTTTGGGGATTACATTCACCAGAAGTTGTGCCTAAACTAAAGCATAATGGTGGGAGTACAGAAGAATACCAACTGATTATTTCCTTCCACTGAGCAGTTCTTCTACCACCTTTCTTGCCACAGACTGCAAAGAGAAATGAGCCAAACTTCTCATTCTTCCTCTTGGTCTGAAGCCAGAACTACATGTCTTGGAGAATATGAAATGTCTCCTCTTGCCTATAGCTTGCCCTATAAACATTAGGATGTTGAGGAAGTCAAACATAAGCCCTTGGCCCAAGTTATGCATAATATGACCTTCTGCAAAATTTCTGCTTCTCTCATGCATTTGGTTTTCTATGGATTAGGCTCAATGTTTCTGGTAGTATGATTCTACCCAGTGCCAGATATTTGGAGAATAATTTGAGACAAGTATATTTTAAGCTTCTCTTTTCAATATAGTCAAACATTGGAGGATCAGTTTCAGCTTTCCTGTAGATAGGATAGGAATAGAGGACGAGATGGAGTAGGAACTATTACAAATATTCTGAATCATCTAAATATTCTGCACATCTCTGCTTTAAATATCATGTTAAAATAACACTCTCATGACACTCCTGAAAGTTTCTGGAAAGTTCCCCCCCCCCCCCCCCCCCCCCCACATCCCCCCCCCAAGAATCTGCCCATTTTGTCTTCTGTGCCTGAATCGTAACACCCAAATAGATGCCATCCACTTCTGAAAGAGTGCAGCAGCAATTCATATATGTCTTCTTTTGCCCTCCCACCATACCCATTATCAGGCTTCTGAAATTAGTACCATTAAAGTAGGAATCTACCTACTGTTCTTCATTCCTCTAGACACAGAGCTCTGTGCACATAAATGTGATATTTGCCTTTTTGCTGTAAGGTTCTTCTATCCATTGATTTTCTTTGCTCACTTTTAACAAGTCATTGGGGAAAATAATTGTCCAGCAGATATGAAATTATGTATAATCTGGTACTCTTGTATCTTCTCCATTTGCCTTTCCAGTGCATTATATTAGAGTCTACATTAACAGCTACTCCCTCTTTTAGCTATGAAAGACAAAGAAGTCCATGCACCAGGACTGGCACATAGCTGTACTTTTTAGTAAGTGAATATCAAAATCTGAGAGTATTCTGTATTTTGTCTCTTAAAACACTGATATGTTGCTGTTGCTGGGCACAGTGGGGTGGGGTTTTACAACACTGTTTTTTTTTCCTGGGCTACCAGCTAAGTTCCATTTTGACCCAATCACAGAATATAAATCTACAGGTGTTGGCTTGATGTCAATGAACTGCTGATTTTTCACAGCTGTAAAGAAAGTATTTTAGTAAGAGGAGTTTCTTCAGTACTCAAATACTGCAACATGTTAAAAAAACCCAAATCAAACACAACCCTTAACAAAAGGAATATATTTCTGACTGACAAATCAGAATGACAAAAAGCAAAGCAGTAAAAAAAAAAATCTTTAGGTACTTTTCAACAGTGCACAGAAATGCAATTTGGCTGAAACATCTGCAGTATCGCATCATCTGCTCTGCAGGAAACTTGTTGAAGGCAATTAATTGTTAATTAGCAATGTGCCAGCAGACAGCTCAAGAAAGGAGATTGTTTGCTGAGTTAGTCCAAGTTGTCATATGTAATTTATGTGACAGAGCAGTTGCAGTAGCATAGTGTCTGTATGAATGTACTAGGTCTGCTTTAGAGAACTTAACACATACTACTTTCTCTAAAACTCTAGATGTTACAGTGCTTAAATGCTTACAGTGCTAAAATGTAAACAAGTACTAATAGGGTGTGTTTGAGAAGAGCTGATCAAAAATTTTCAGGTAATTACTTTGTTTTACTAACATGCAGCTTCAGCCAAAAAGAATTCAATAAAGGAAACATTTTGAAAATATGAGGGACCTCTCTTTTTAATTTTGAAGCAATATATTGATGTTGCACTTCATTTTCAAAGATATAAAATACGAAAAATAAAATGTGATTTAGTTGAACAGAATTTTTTGGGTAACTTGTCATATGTATTTCTTATTATTTTGTATCATGGAGAAAAGTAAATCATCTTCCTTATGGGTTGAACCAAACCACTCCCTCATTCACATCTTATGACTGCATTTCTTATGGGAACTTGCAGTTCCCATAAGATGTATTTTAAAACTGCATTTGGCAGACTGTGAAGTGTTGCTGCCACCCTTCACTCAACATGAGTATTGCATAGGTTACCATGTTTGTGAGGGACAACTAGACACTTCACTGTTCGTTCAAGATTGAACACTGGTCTTTTGCTTCTGGGTCAGTGTTGTGGTTTAACTCCGGTAGGCAGCTAAGCACCACACAGCCATGTTCTCACTCTCCCCCAGGGAGATGTGGTATGAGAAAGCTCATGGGTTGAGAATAAAGACAGTTTAATAGGTAAAACAAAGCTGCATGTGCAAGCAAAGCAAAATAAAGAATTAATTCACTATTTCACTATCAGTAGGTAGATGTTTAGCGATTTCCAGGAAAGCAGGGCTTCATTGTGTATAACAGTTACTTGGGAAGACAAATGCCATAACTCAAATCATTGTCCTCCCTTCCTCCCTCTTCCCCCCAGCTTTAATTGCTGAGCATGATGTCATATGGAATGGAATATCCCTTTGGTCAGTTGGGGTCAGCTGTCTCAGCTGTGTCCCCTCCCAGCTCCTTGTGCACCCCCAGCCTACTCGCTGGTGGGGCAACGTGAAAAATAGAAAAGGCCTTGACGCTGTGTAAGCACTGTTCAGTTGTAGCTAAAATATCAGTGTAGCTAAAATATCAGTGTGTTATCAACACTGTTTTGGTCACAAATCCAAAACATAGCTCCATACCAGCTACTATGAAGAAAATTAACTCTATCCCAGCCAAAACCAGTACAGTAGGAAAGTTAGATGAGCCTACTAAGCTGTTAAATAAGAATAGGAGAAATTAATTTTCATCAAGAAACGTTTCTGTTACTTGACACGTACATTTAAAAATATATCTATATGAAGGCTTATAATTGCAAGATACTTACATTTCCATGTTTATTTACTTTAACTGTTGATGATCAGCTTCATTTATAAGCTGGAAAATGTTTTTTGAATTACTGTTCTATAGACTCAATCTAAAGCTATAGTATTCTTCCATATCTATACCATGACACATAGGTATCTTCTCTTTTAGTGCTGTTATTTGTATGGATAGGTATTTTCTTCTCTTCGCAAAAAACAGAGGATTTTGCCCTTTATCTCTGACAAAAAGTAACCACCCTCCAGTAGTTTAGCAAATGTATGCAGCCAAAGGTGTCCAACAAGACAATGTGTAGAAATATACTTCATGTTATCTTATTCAGAAGTACAGTGCCTCAAGGTTTACAGTCAGAGGCATGAGGATGCTTTTCTCAAAAAATAACCTTGCTTATTGTTTATTTTCTTGCTGCTCTAAGCGTTAGCAAAAATAAAAACACGCTTTTGTTAGCTGTCATCGGATATGACTGACACAACATAGAAAGGGTGTCTGTTCAATTTGGATAGATGGCTGCTAACTCTCAGAAGTTGTGTATAAGCCTCACTATTGGAGGTTCCTTCCAAGTGCCGTCTATCTGTAAAACTCGTGTTTAGGAAGCTCAAGGTACTATTAGCCACATTAGCAGAGGGGTATCTCCATAAAACACAATGGGAATGGTGCTTACTTGTGTGAGGCAATATGAGGAACCCATGATGTGTACCGCTTTTTCATGAGACATTAGATCACCTTTGTCATATATTAAAATACAAGCAGTCACCACATAACTGTCAGAAAAGTCTGTCTGACAAAAGGCACTGAGGAACCCTGTAAGGGAACTAAAGTTAACCCTTTCACAGCAAGATGCCTCAGAGGTGATCCAAAGATGAAGACATGTTAGCGCAAGTCTGTAGCAGAAAACCTGTATTGTGGAATGTATCACCCGCTCCTGTTCAGAAGACAAGATGGTGTGGAAGATAAAGTGCGTGTAACAGAAAGAAAATATGGATCTCAGACTGACGGCGAGGGACAAGAGAAGGCCCCCAAAAAGCAACATCAATAGATGAAAAAGTGGTTTTCACAGCTCTCTTGAACTCTAAATTCAGCATCTCAACCATTGTGAGGCATGGGCAAAAAAATTGAGAGATATCTACAGTGATAGTTGTTAAGCCTTTCTAAATAGAAGACCAACAATCAGTTGTTGCTTAACTTAAAGTTGTTATCTGCAACAAATAAATCTTTTTCTCCCCATTGCAGAAAACTGATTAGGCACAAGTCAGAAAGCCTATTGCTGTTTGACTTAAGTCCAGTCTGTAATAGCATAGCTAAAGGTATCTTACTTGTTCACAAATCGCTTCATGATCTTAGGCTTTTGATCAAAAATATTGTGTCAGTTCACTATCACTAATGAAATCCTTATTATATTTCTTCTCTTTTGTGTAGCTGTTTACCCATGAAGATCATGACTTTGTGAAATCTTTACATAAGGCTTGTGCAGATTTTGCTTACATCAAATCTAAGCTAAAACTTTTAAATCTGGAGATGATTGTTGTTCCCTCCTCCCTTCAATTATACTGACACAGGGTTCTATATTGTTGAAACAACACAGAAATTAAGAGAGTTACTGTGGTTTAATAAGGAGAAGAAATGGAGCCAAGCCTTTTCATTTCCAAAACTATATAACATGACTTTTGCTCACATTAAACACTCGCATGAATGTTGCATTGACCTCTTTTAGGAAATTAGCTCTGTTCATGGTAGCTTTAATCCTAACGAGAATTCTTTTTTGGACAGTTATTTATTGCCTCTTTTTTGTTTGTTTTAGTCAGGAAAAATGCGAAGATCTGGAGGCACATATGTGGGCCAAAAGATTACACAGCATAGCAGAGACTTTACTCTTGTCCAACTGTAGTGCTACAGAAAACGAGGCATCCTAACAAGGCTCCAAAGTACAGGATAAGCAAAGCATCCTGAATTCCAAGAAAAGTTATACATCCAAAGCATGAGAAGCAAAATGTGCAACTGTATCATGGAGTTTTCTTTACATGCCTTCTGAACCATGTAGGGGTAGGGCAATAAGGAGAAAAAGAGCAAAAGAGTTAATCTTCCACATGTGTTGGTATGTCTTACCACTGTGTATTTGTGTCTTTAAAGTATGGACCAGGTACAAGTCCCAGAACAGAATAAATGGAAAAATAGGCTGAATATGAGTTCTGGCAGTAACCAAAGAAGCTTGGGTACGGTGTGTATTCCTCAGTGCATCTGCGCCATGTATTTCAGCATCCTGGCAGAATCCTGTGGGAATGTGGGTTTTTTTTCTTGGAGGTTCTTTTCTCAAGTTACTCTATATATCAGTTACTCATCTTTATTAACTTTAGTTTATAAATCTAAATAAATGTAGTCTTAGAACATTTGCCACTTCACAGCACCTTTCTTTGGCTAGCAGAAACATCTGGTTTCCACTCCCACCCCTGTCAACTTTCTACACAGAGTTTTAATTGTTTCCTTGAGAGTGTGGAAATAAATCTGAATAAGGCAGAACTTGGATTGCTTTGTTAGGTCACATCATTTTAATGTGGGACTGGAGAGGAATGGCCAGGAAACTTACTTCTGGTGAGTGGGTTGGAGGCAACAATTCTAAATGCTTCTGCAGAACTGATGCTACATCATCAGGAATGGAGTAGACAACGCAGAAGAAATCTACTTGGACATAACTAGATTACTTGATGTGTGATGCTGCTAGCCCTTCTACAGAATATGTACTAATATTGTAGTTAATTAACTAATGTTTTAGTAGTAGATAGAAGGCTGTTACTAGTAACAGCCTTCTGATATTGATAACTATCAGTCTCTTGTCTTACAGCACAGCCGTGTTGTAAGGTTTGCTCTCATCCCAGTCACCGAGTTGAGCTCTGACTGCATGTCACGTGCAGATCTCCCAACAGGCTGACAGAAGCAGGCATGAATTCATGATGAGGAACATGACATACACTAGGTTAGTGCGTGAACTGAGATGTAACCTGTAAACCTGTAAAAAAGAATTTTTTTTCATTGCAATAGAGGAGGCTCCACCAGATTAAAAAAACCAGGGTTATCAACCTGTTTTTAAAATTTGTGAAGTTTTATGTTGCAAACACTGTGCTGTATTTCAGTAAAGCATTCACAAAGATTAGCAGTTAGCAATTACTTCCATAAACCCTTCAGTTGGTAGGAGACTGAATGGGAATCGGTGCAAGCATACAGGAGTGGATAAAATACTTGTCACCAGGAATTAATGATTTCAAATACTGAACGTATCAGCAGTGATTAAATATCTTTTGCATCTGTCAGTCATCCTATAGACTGTTCTTTGGAGCAGGCCCTTTCAATTTAGTATCATTAGTCTGTTTGAATCAGACTGGTCTCTCCCATGTATTGAATCATCAGTCAAATGTTTACTGTCCCTTAGCTTCCCTCCATTTTTAGAATTACTCTCAGGAATGAAATGAGAATTCAGTTTCAGCTTTGATGTTTAAGTGTATCCTGTTGAGCCTGCTCAGCCTGGCTGGAATACAGAAAAACAATGCCTGTTTTGATCCATGCTGAAAACTAGTTGAAGAAGGGGGAAGCGAAAAACAAACAAACAAACAAAAAAACAAACACAAAAAAACCCCTCAAAGTCGAGTTTGGTTTGTACAAAGCCAGGTTGGGAAAAAATAGATCTATTCCATCCTCAGTTAATGAATACCAGCTGCATTAAAAACAAAACAAAACCACAAAAAGACCACCCAAGACCAAACCCAGCTCTGGTAATGATATCTGCGGAGGATACTTTTAAAAAAACATGATTAAAAAAATAAAATCAGAATTCTGCAGTTTTATCATAGTTTTACCACTGGCAGTTTTTAATTTCACAATATAGGTTTGACTAGTGCTATATATGTTGGTATCAATAAGAAAAGAAAGGGCCTCATCCTGCACCTGTTAGGCGCAAGTGTTTATGTGATATATAGTTGACAGAGAATGTAGGGTGAGGCCCCAACACTCGTTCTTGTGGCATGCATAATTTAAAAGCAAAATTCTAAAAACTTTAAGCACAGTAGGAGCTTCAATGTGTAAACGCACTGAGGCTGTGTGTATAAGCAGGGTATGATCAGGCTCTAGCTTCCAAAGTCAGCTAAAGTTAATATAAAATCTATCCATGGGCATCTTTCCACTTTCTTCAGTAAGCGCTGGATAACAGTTTTCCTGGCGGTGTAAAAGTCCATGGAGCTGGAGGGCAAGAGAGCAAGAATTCACATGGAAGAGCATGCTGTCTCTGGGACAGCATCCTCCAGCACTCTTAAATGTAATCCAGGATTTAAGAGACAGCGTTCCAAAGTGCCTCTCCTGTAGCTGCAGAGCAAAACCTTGGCGATCATAGCTGCAACTGAGTTCGGATCTGAGGGAAGATTTGAAGCTAAAACCTGAGTTGGGCCTTGCTATTTGCCAAGGAGAAGCTGCAGAGACAAATAATGGAAGAGGTATTTACTTTGGGTTGAGAAACATGGGGTGGAAATAACTGACCTACCAGTAAAAAAAAAGGGGGGGGGGGGGGGAATCTCTATTTGATGAAATATTTCATTCAACCTGAAACAAAACAGTTTGTATTACTTCTTCCTATTCTTGCTTCTATTTTACACTTATTCAGCTTGGATTTTAAGCAAAATCCCGGTTAGAAATGCCCACGTGGGCCGTTTCTGCATTTTCCCAGTGTAACTAGAAAGCGCCCACGTTGTTTCCACACTTTCCAAATGTTCCCCCCACGTTTTTTTTTTTTTACCCCTGAAATTGCTCTTTCTTTCTCGTTATCATCAGTTCTCATGCAAGTATATTTGAATAAAAAGTTATTTGAGATTTTTAATGTGTGAACTGTTCTTCCATGTTGGAAATTTTGGGCTGTCTGCACAGATGCCTCTTGACATGGCAAAATGAACAGAAAAGTGTCCAAAAATTATGCTGACCTCAGCAGTCAAATATGGTAGCCTTGTATTTTCACAGCTATATTGTTTTGAATTCTGTAGACTAATATAGTTTTGAGTGCAATCCTTCTCTTCTGTAAGTGAACAACGAGAAAGAAGATCTCTTTAGGATAGATATAATTGCTTTTATAATATGAAGATAATTTTACATATGTATGTGCTATAGTATCAATAAACTATGTGTATTTGTCTGTCTTCTTTTTAAAAATATTGTGCTGAACAGCCAAAATACGTTGTGTTTTAAGTGGAATATTATTTTTCTCATGATGATGGTCTGAGGTAACTAATCTAATTTAGCAGTCATTTATAGTATCATTTCAAGGGAGAGAAAATTACAACCTTCAGACTTTTTTTTTTCTATTTCTGAAGATCTTAATTTCTTTGATTTTTTTTCCATTTGACTTTTTACATTTAAAAATGCCTTTTAATTTTGAATTTTCCATTCTGATATAAATACTGTTGATTAATGCTGAAACATTGCCAGAGAAGCTTGCAGTAGGAGGGCTGTGCAATGTTTAAATGCTTTGGATAAATCTTCCTGACATGGGACCCACTCCTCCGCAGCACATCTTCCATTGAAGTTGCTGAACAAGGGGAACTCTGGACATCTGTGATGCTAATGTCAGAGGTGTATTGCTATGTATTCTAAGAAATATAATTATCCTTTTAAAAAATTGGGCCTGATATAACTTGGGATTTTTTGGTAAGAAACTGCACACCGGGTATCAGTGTGCTATTTTTGGAGTGTACAGAACTTACGGTCTTAATTCACCAGGACTGTTAAAAGTGTGATAATTGCTAAATGTCTTCCATTACTTCCTTCCTTTCCTCTTGTTAGCTTGCCCCCCGCCCCCCTTTCCTTTTTCCTTCTTTACAACTTTTCCAGCATTACGAAGTTGCCTCCTTTGCTTTCACCTGCAAATTTATGTAGGTAATAAGAAGCCAATGATAAACTGAGGGACTTCTTAGTCGTTGAAGGTTATTTATTACTAACAAGTGCCTTAAAACATCTGTATGTTTTTCTTTTGTTCTCCCCTAGGCTGAACAGTCATGACAGCTGAAAAGACTATTCCTATAATTAATGGCAAGCCAGAAGATACTTTGGACCCAGAAGCCTCAAGTACCAACCTCGTCCACAGCAACGATAAGAAAGTTCATGAAAGAGGTCACTGGAACAATAAGGTTGAATTTGTGCTTTCTGTGGCAGGGGAGATTATTGGGTTGGGAAATGTATGGAGATTCCCGTATCTTTGCTACAAGAACGGAGGAGGTAAGATGGCATCATATGTTGATTTACAGCTCGCCATAAACATGTGGGAAATAAACAGTTAAGAATGCTTTACAGTGATTTCTTGCACTAGTTAAGAGAGAGGTATTCAGGAATAGAGTATATCTGCAGAGAGGGCAGTATTAAGCATCTGACAACTAAGAAAAAATCATTGTGTTTCTCTTTCCTTCTCCTCCCCAAATATTGTGTGGCTTACTTTCACAAGTTTCTTTTGTGTTAGTAAAAAAATTGACTTTTTTTTTTCTGTGAGATTTTTAATGCAGAAGAAGCTAGTGTTCTGCTATAGTAGTACACTGTGGGTTTTCTCCTGTGTGTGAATACAGACCCAACCATACTTTAATAAGTTTGTCTGACATAGAAAAGAATGCAGCAGTTTATTTTTTGCAACAGTATACTTTGGAGAGGATGAATATTGGTTTTGATAATGCTACAAAGATTACATTTTTTTCTTTGTCATATGAAAATTTCTTTAACTCAACCGTACTTTTTTCCTCATTACTTCCCAAATCACTACAGTAGGGTAGGGGAAGATGTAAAAGCTGCCTATTACTCAAAGAAGAGAGCAAACCCTATGAAATTTAGAATAAGAATGTTATTTGAGAGAGAAAAGAACAGACTTAACTTCTACAGAAGTATAACATGTGGCGTGTATTAGTTTATACTTAACTGTAACCATGTAAGATATGTGACAGTTAAGAATAAGCACGTCAGCTGTGACTTGCAAAGCAATGAGGAAAGAAAAGTAAAAAAAAAAATTTAATTTAGAATTCTATGGACTGGATTCAACATTCTCCCCACTGAAGGCCTGAATCAGTCTTAGTGTAAGCATATAGGCTGGGAGAAAAATAATATGTTCAGTGGCTGATATGCAAAGATCTGTTCTTTAATGGGTTTGTTTGCTAACAATGCTGTGCCAAATTTCTTTCCCTTGCCCCTCCAAACCTAGGCACAGTTGTCTGAACTCAGGGATGGTTTTGGCCCACTTTGTCTGCTGTTTCTATAAGGCTAATACTACTGTGGAAAATGTATTTATGGTTTGCAGCTCCTTTCTTTATATATCTGTACTTTGGCAAAACTAAGATAACAAGAATTCACCTGCTTCCAGAATGATGCTACCAAGTACTGCTCTTAGTACATAAATACTAATATGCTGGATATGATATGCAGAATGGTTTCTTGTTGATTGTCAAAGTTTTCCCAGAGAAGTTTTGGCAGAGGAAAAGATAGAAATATTTTTTCGGCATATAATGAAGATTTCCTTGTTCGTACAGTAACCTTTATATTTGTACGTACCGTTTGTATGTATATGCTAGCTTGTCAAAATGTCATGCTATCATTTTTAAGACTATAACATTAGGTAGAAAAAATTCTAACCATGTTTTTGGGTGACTTGGTGAAAAAGTAATTACTTAAATATCATACTTAATCACCACTCCATTCTTTAAGAATAGAATTAACGTGTGTGGTTTAATTGGTCATGTCCTGGCACCATGGGAAATTTGCCATTGACTTCAATTTTATTCAACGAGGACTTGGTCTATGACCTGTGTTTTTGTAACTCTCTGGAGTGCCCTGCTGGAATTAGACCAGAGTTGGACTTGTTTGATGCATCAGATGTAAATACTGAAAACTACTTAGTGTGTGGTAAGTGAAGACAATGGTAAGATATATGAGCTAGTTATGAAATAACTTGCTAGATACAGAATGAATCTAGAAGCAGTAGTATGGAACTTTTGAGGTCTGACCTCACTCTGGTACTTACTCCGAGTCTTAACAGGTAGCGTAGGCATAAGCTTCTGTAATTTTAATTTGTTCTTATGGACATTTAGTGGGTTTTTTTAGGAAAATTAATTTCTTTGCATGTTTAGAATTAGATATTTCTTGGAATATGACCTCTTTGCAAGCTGGGAAACCTGATGTCCTTTAATTTTCAAGATGTATACCTGTTGTAGAACAGTGTTAGAAAAAGCGAGTCAAAGCGAATACTTTCAATTTCAACAAGTTGCCATGTTAAACTTGCTATGATCGCGCATATGAGTGGGCCAAGCTGGATTTGATACTGGTCAGCAGTTTGCCCGGCCTATAAGGATTTTGTTCAAACCGTTTGCACGGTAAAGGATACAGAGAAACCATGTTTTAGATGCAAGGATTCCATTCTTTGTGAAATCCACATGTATTGGTTGAGATGCAGCTGAGATTCAACTATAGGGAAATTGCTTGGTTGAGGGAAGAGACTACTCATGAAGAGATCTCTCTTGATGTGCTGGGCCTGAAGAAAGAAACTGCAAGTCAAAACAGCTGTAATTAGTTCTCAACTTTCTAGTCAAAGTGACTAAAGCATAACAATTGTTGCAGGTTGTGGATGTGTTGTGGTGTTTGGTTTTTGGTGTGGTTTTTTTTTTGTTTTTAAGATCATGAACAGGATACCTATTTGCCTTGTAGTTGTAGAAATTTTCCTGAAGTATATTCAGAAACATTTTGTTCGTAGTTAATATTCTGACAAAGATTTAGCATTAGAGAGGTAGCTATTAAGGTGCTGTTCATTAATGATCAAATTGATCTTCAGGACTCCCATTGAAGGAAGGAAATGCTGCTATTGCTAGTGCTCTAAAGAACTGATCGATGTATGCAATGACGGACAGCACTGTAAAACACATCTTCCTAGGGAAAACTGCATCCACCAAAACTTTGTGTGTTTAGCATATCTTGTGTTGATTTGAAATGGAATGGATGGTGGGATGCTTACATTGTTTAATGGGAGCTTTAAATAAAGTTAGTTAGTTGTGTGGGATTATTTGTTTGGGAGCAAGTAGATTGAGGCCTGGATATAACACATTATATATGTTGTACTAACCTTTATTTTCATAACTTAATTAGACAGTTAATGCTTTGTAATTTTCCTACAATTTCAGAGAAATTATTCTGTGCAGTACTCTGCTGTGCTAGTCTGCCTGGTTAAACCAGTAAAACTTTCTTGGTGTAAGTAAAAATGGCAGAATCGGTTATTTTGTGCTTTCTTCTCAGTATTTATTTCTTTCTTTCCTTGTTTCAGTCTAAACCAATATAGTTGCTTGCTTTCCACTTCATCCTTTGACTCATCAGAAAGTCTGAGTACTTGGGGAATGAGGAAAAGAATTCTTTATGCCTGATATATATATATAGATATAGATGGATTGTCTACACAGTCAGAAGGCTGTATTTTATTCCTTATTATTTAGGTTCAGTTCTAAATGGAATACCTAAAATCTGTTATTAGCAAGTGACATTATGCCTAACATATGTATCTTCTCTCATTTCTTTGCTTCTGCATACTTCACAGCCATGCTCTTTAGGTGCCACACCTAATAACGCAATCAGTCATTAAATAATACAATACTTCTGCTATGTGTTAATTGATAAAAGAAGACTGTTGTTGTTGTTGTATGCAACGCTTCAGCATTGAATTGTATTATTCATTACCTATCCTGGAGTTTACTGTCAACATTGAACAAAAATGTTGATCCTTTGTTATTTTCCTACAATTTCACATTAATATTTCTAGCTGATAAGGCTAAGCCCTGCTTTCCTGTTCTTGTAAGTAGTTCTAAAGTTTATTTCATCATTCCCATTTCATGATCCTTATCATCAGGCTTATCCAAATAACTTACAAAGGACTTACTGGATTTAATTTCCATAACAATTCTTCATCCCTGCTTTCCTGAGAAAAGCAAGGAAGAGAAGATAGTGTAGACTGACTTAGTGATGATCAGAGCAGAACTGTGTGGCTGAGCAAGACTGTGGTCTTTTCTGTGTTTGAGACACATGGGCAGAATTTAGTCTATACTGAGGAACTTTGGTCCGGTCTTTTTTAGTCCATGACATTGGCTTACAGGTTAACTTTTGATATTTGGGGCCAGGAGTAAACACTTTCTGCACTTTCAGCACGATGCCTGAGAGATGGCTAATGGGTGATCCTTCCTTTATTAACAAAATTAGTTTCTCACTATGCTGTCAAGGAACTGTAGTCATTGTAACCAATACTCCCTCAATGTTTGCTTGTAGGTGCTTTCCTCATCCCATATGTGGTTTTTTTTATTTGCTGTGGAATACCAGTATTTTTCTTGGAGACAGCCTTGGGACAGTTTACTAGTGAAGGAGGCATTACATGCTGGAGGAAAGTTTGCCCTCTATTTGAAGGTAACAAACAGCTCTGTGTTCTACTGCAAAAGAATGCATAAAATTTAAAGTAAAGTAAAATAAATTGTATCAAAATTGAAGTTAAGATATACTTAAAGTAGTAAGCATTTGTTTTTAAATTACCTGAAAAGTAAAAGTTTTCTATTGTCTCCCTTTTTTTTCTCTAGGCATTGGATATGCTACCCAAGTTATAGAGGCACATCTAAATGTATATTACATCATCATTTTAGCATGGGCTATCTTCTATTTGTTTAACTGCTTTACTACAGAGCTTCCTTGGGCTACCTGTGGGCATGAATGGAATACAGGTATGACCTCAGTAGAGATTATTGCTATACAAATACTTCCAAGTAATTGATTAATATATTAAAATGTCAGGAATAAAACTATTCTGGCAGAAAAGTCTGTGGAAATGGGCCAACCACATTGTACTACACCATGATAAAGGAATCCTGGAGTGAAGACTTATTCATACCTTTTTGGTTTAGGTCATTGCATAAGCATTTGTTCCCGCAGAATATAATGTCAGATAGCAGAAGACGACTTCGGATTTTGTTAATTCTGTAAGATATTCTGGCTAAATCCCAAGACTCTCATTTGCAATCAAATCTATTCTCCCTGAGTACACTAGGTGAATTCTACTGAAGAGCTGATAACCTGATGACAGGTTACAATCTTGCTCTTTCACTCTAATGAAATCAGGAGGAGTTTAAATGGAGAGGAAAATATTAAACGTGGAACTTTGGATTCCCTCTTTTTAGTGCCAGATGTTGAGGGATAATGTTCATCAAACTACTTCTGAAAATTTAGTCACATAAATAATCCTTACTGCATACGAAGTAGCCTCTTTCATATAAGATGAGGTGTGTATTCCTAAGGGTTTGCAGTACAGGGCTCTGCATATGTCCTCTCATTGATATTTTTATCTGTAATGCTCTGCTTATTGCATTTGAAGATCACAAACATCTATGGGGAGGAATACATACCAGTGCCCTTATTTCCATGTTCCTGAAGTTTTTGCATTTATTCCTTATATTACTGTCCGATTTCAAACCATGCACCAATTGTACTGTCTTTCATGGCTTTTATTAATTGATCATTATTGTGTTCTCTGAGCACACCTACAGCTATGTGAAATCTTGCAGTTTAGGTTATGTTAGGGAACTAGTCTTGGGCCCAATAGATGTGGAAGGCTTCAGTATCAATTTTGGCAATCCTGCAAAGGAGCTTAGCCAATGTTGATCGCTGTTCAAATACTAAGTGTCAACTCAACAATGCTGAGCTGCTTTGATCTCCTTTCTCTGTATTAGAGATAATAATAACAAGCTGGGCTGTTTTTTCTCTTGCCATGTTAAGGCAAAGTGGAAGCTTGTTGCTGGCAGTGTTTCATAAGCCAGTTGTTACCATTGGCCATTGAACCAGCAGTTGAGGTAGGAGTATGTTGTAATTCCCAACCAATTGCCTCAGTTTCTCAAAGCGTCTTTCTTCTGCCTCAGGTGTTTTATTGGCCCTTGCCATTGCAGCTGTGCCTTTGGAAAGTGTTATAGGAAAATGTAGCATACTGCATGGATATTTTTCTGGGATAGGCCTGTGATCTGGTGATCAAAATACAGTGTTGCGCAAGTAGCAGCTGTGGCATCTTAGCGTACCTAGGAATCTTTTAACCACATAGAGAAAATGTATCATAGAATGGTGGCTTTACAAGATGCATAAACTAGAAGATGCACAAGAAGAAATGTACTTACATGTCAATATAGCAAACTCTTTTTTTGTTCTTTTATAGAAAACTGTGTGGAATTTCAAAAACTTAATCTGAGCAACTGCAGTCAAGTCTCTTTACAAAATGCCACTTCTCCAGTGATGGAATTCTGGGAGTAAGTGCACATAAACTTTGTGTTTGACCAGACTATTAATTATCTTCCAATATTTTGATCATTTACACATGATTATATACCTTGTAACCCTATAGCACTTAGTGATGTGAGTTCAGCTGGAAATTTTCTCATACAGCCAGAGAGTCAGGATGAGAGTTTTAACTCTTTTTTTAGAGGATACAAGGAAAGGAATTCCATATCCTGAAAGAACATAGAACAAAATGTGCCACTTGCTTGGGAGCTTGGCTCCTGCTGCTGGAGGAAAGAGCCTCGAACCCATACTAATGAGGAGGCAGAGGTGAAAGAAACAGGGTGATTTTAAATATTTCTTGGTTTTTTTCCCGGATGTTTCTTCTCTTAAGAGTTTGAAAGTTGCATCTTCATCCTTGTTTGAGCTAACTAATACTTTGGCTTCTGTATCTCATTATTTTTTTAAAGGACTATGTAAGTGTTAGTTATTCAGCTATAATAATGGGAGAGTTTAACACTCCTGTGTCTCCTTGATTCTGATTTCTAGTTAGAGTAATAGAAGAGAATTATATCTTTACACAATATTGTCTGCTTTTATGATGACGCATATTTTTTCTTACTATAAATATTTAATTAGTGCATGTGTAATCACATATTTGTTCCTTGCAGGGCGCAGCGTGTGTTAAGACAGTCATAGAAATGGAATGTTATTTTTAATACTAAGTCATCTCACAATTCAAAGTGTGTTATAAAATTCTGGGTTACTAAAATTTCTTGAGGGCCCATTCTAATATCATTAATTTTATTATTAAAATAGAGCCTTATTCTAGGCTGTATGTTCAGAGCTCTGTTTTATGTTTGGGACAGCAATAGCTACACTTTGAAAGGATCGTAAATTAAGACTATCCTTGAAGGGAGAACTCTACACTGACATTATTTTCTTGACTGTTAGCATATGATATTGTCTTTGCCTCTGAACCTCTTTGTCTTGGTACATCAGTTACCTTAGCCTTTATGGGTGGTAGTTGTTGCTTCAGTAAATAATACAGTTTTATTTAAAAAAAAAAAAAAAAAAGCCCCCAAAACAAATTAAATCTGAACAAAGCATGAAAATGCATATGCTCTCTAGTTAAAATTGTTATTTTATTTTCTGTTAAAATTTTCAATAATCTGAATGCCTAACATGTTAAATCAAAATATACCTACTCTACTCACTTTCCAGCTAATGTTTCAGAATAAACAAGAGTTTCTTAGGTGGCATCTCTTATTGCTATGAGTTCATCATAAGAAAAATATCTTACGGTTCTTTGGGATAACTAGAACTAAGATTTCATATAGTTAGAGTAAATGAACAAAGTATTTTCTCCAGTACTGGCCTTATTTACCCAATGTGTTTATTTGCTTATTCAACAATTTTCAAAACTCGGCAATTGATGGTAACTCAGCAGTTATCCGGAGAAGTAGGCAACGTTCAGTTGAATTATATGGAGGACACAGACTAAGTTTTATGCCCTCATGTTTCTAGGGTTTGGGGGTTTTTTTTGTTAGTGCTCACCTTTGGATTGCCTAAGTTCCCATGTCAGTGTTATTTTGACGCACATACAGATACATTTTAAGCATGTCCCCTTCTCAGAATTCTCTAAAAAAGAAGCTAAACAAGATTCTATAGCTAAACTTGGATTCAAGTTACAGTGGGTTTTAAATCCTTCAAATTTTGGACATATTTGCCTGCCTGATTCTGGCTGAGTTAGGAATGAATTATTAAACTAGAAGGGATAATCAGATTTAGCCTTTTCTCTAACTTGTTTTACAGTCTTGTGTATACAAAGTTGAAAATACACACTCCAAAACTTTTAAAATCACAAAACCCAAAAGAGAAGATAAACAAAATAATTTGTTATTTATTTGAAACTTTTCTTTTGTGTTGTGGACAAACTTTTTGTAATACTAACAGTTTACTGGCCAAAATAGCTTAAGAAATTAAACTTACCTACTTTCTCTGTCCAAGCAAAACTGAAGCTGCATAGCTTTTCACCCTTGGAAAATGAGTGTACTCTCTTCCTGCCGAGGAAGGTATTTGCCTTGTTAAAATTTAAGTAGGTATGATGTTGCATGGCTTCGAAATTTAAAATAGACATGACAAACTAGTTTAGAAGTGGAAGAATGAGCTTTAGTAAATATCAGGACTGATTTTGCATTAAAATAACTAATTGGAATGAACAAAAGATTATAATTAAGTTATATGTCTTAAATATATCAGACAAATGCACAGTAGAAGTCTTTGTGTATAGATATGCAGTGCAGATCACAGAGTAGTTAATACGAAGTAAATATATTACTAGTCTAGTTAACTTGTCCAGCAAGTCATCTTACAGTCTGTAGATAAGTGTTACCAGAAATGTTATTTCACTTAGCCAGAGGTCTTGTTCACATGATGTTGCTTTAGTCCTTTATAAATTCTGGTGTCAGGAATCACAAATTTATTGAAAGCCTCTTTTTCAAACAAATAGTAAAAAGAAAGTTGATGGGGTAGACTGCGCAGAGCAGATGCTTGTTGCTATTTTCAGAACTCATGTGGATAGTGTGTGAGAATCTTCATTGCTGTAATAACCAATCACAGGACTGAATTCATTTGCATAATGACCATGTTTCTTACAATTAATTAAGTTGATGCCTGTGAAGGGAAGGGGGAGGCTCTAGGTTTCTTCTGAACAACCACACCATTCACAACCTTTACACTTTGCTCTCTGCAATGTCAAGTCTGCAATTGAAATTCCTCTAAGTCGTGGCCACGTAAAGACAATTTATTGTGTAAAGGGTCAGCTGGGGGGGAAAAAGTTTGGGGTTTGTGGGTTTTTTTTGGTTGTTGGGGTTTTTTTTTGTTGGTCTGTTACCATCTACTCTTGAGATAATCTGTGAATTAGAGTGGTAATTATTGTGAATAGTGATCCTATTTGCTTACTGTATGTGATCTCTTTTACATGTAGAACTGAATACTGCGTTTGTAAACTGTCAGGCTGATGTTACATCTTTCCTTTGATAATCATATGACATTACCACAGTCTTGTAGAGTATTCACAATATATTGAGATTTTTTTAATTAAAACCCAACCCAACAAAAATGCTTGGGAAAGACTCAGTATTTACACAAATGCATGTTTTAGCAGTGCTATGTGTTTCTTTCAAGTCCAGTGCTCTCAGTCTGAGTTAATGCTGAGGGATATACAGGTTGCCATGTATCGCACAGCAAACTAGACTGGCATTATGTAAATGCCAGCAGAAGTTAGTAGCAGGGGCACAAGTTGGATTTGGTTTTGTGTGTGTGCGCGTGCGTAAATGAATACACCAGGCCCAAAAGGATGTCTTTACTTCTGGCTTTGAAAAGGAGTGGTTTCGCCCCCCCCACCCTCTGTCTGTCTGTCTGTCTCTTTTCCCTCCTCCATTTAACTAGTACTACTAGGTCTTTTCCATCATCTAGGCTACAAGGCTCAGCCCTTATTTATTTGTGACTGGAAGCAAATCCAAATCCTCAGTTGGTTTGAGGATTACAAGTAAAGACTTCAGCCTCTCTGCTGAAATATTTCTAGCTTTTATTGCTTCTGTGGCCTTTGCTACTCCTAAAGCTATTGCTGAAGTCAAACAGCAACTCACCCAAGCGCAGTGATGACAGAGGATACTTTCCCGTACTATGAAGCTTTCTGGCATGCAGGCTCGTCGCTACCCTTCCTCAGGTCTGTACAGAGGATACTGTTCCCTTGCTACCCTAGCAGGTACAGATTCCCTTCCTCTAGTAATTCAGCATTCTCTACCAGCTTTGATGGCTGGGTCACACAGAGGATGAAGGCCTGTTGATTGTCTTGGATGGATTGTTTGTTTAAAAAAAAAAAAAAAAGCGAAGACTTTAGAGATAAGTACTGCAGTAGGTCCTAGATGCTATTTTCCTTTTGATACACTCAGAAGAATCTCATTGTACATGCAAGGACCTCAAAACTTATCAATTACGGGCTCACAAAAATATTTTAACTACTTATCTGTAGCTATACAGTGAAAATGGTCTGATCCTGCTGGAGGAGCATTAGGCAAAGTCTGGGAGTTTGGACCCTCCTTACTTGTTTTCCTACTTAGAAATGTCTATCCCCGTTAATGTTTTAAAACTTCATTTTGAGCTAGTGTCATGGTTTAACCCCAGCCGGCAACTCAGCACCACGCAGCCACTCGCTCACTCCCCACCCCCCCCCCCCCCCCCCCCCCCCCCCCAGTGAGATGAGGGAGAGAATTGGAAGAGTAAAAGTGAGAAAACTCGTGGGTTGAGATAAAGGCAGTTTAACAGGTAAAGTGAAAGCTGTGTGTGCAAAGAAAGCAAAACAAGGAATTCATTTGCTACTTCCCATCGGCAGGCAGGTGTTCAGCCATCTCCAGGAAAGCAGGGCTCCATCATGCGTAACGGTTACTTGGGAAGACAAACGCCATCACTCCCAATGTCCCCCCCTTCCTCCTTCTTCCCCCAGCTTTATATGCTGAGCATGACGTCATATGGTGTGGGATATCCCTTTGGTCAGTTGGGGTCAGCTGTCCCGGCTGTGTCCCCTCCCAGCTTCTTGTGCACCCCAAGCCTACTCGCTGGTGGGGTGGGGTGAGAAGCAGAAAGGGCCTTGACTCTGTGTCAGCACTGCTCAGCAGTAACAAAAACACCCCTGTGTTATCAGCACTGTTTCCAGCCCAAATCCAAAACATAGCCCCATACGAGCTACTATGAAGAGAAATAACTCTATCCTGGACAAAACCAGCACATTTAGCAGACTTGCCACTGACTACCAGTATCATTGTTGACTACTCTGGGAAAAATTAGGTGATTAAATGATTTCTTACCTTACTTAAAAAGACTTTGCAAGCCGTAGCCTTGAGAAGTTTCATATTCCATCTGTGTATACAGTTTTCTAAGGTAAGCAGCTGAATCGATCAAAATTTACTTTTTATTCTTCAAACTCTGATGCTATGCTCCAAAGAAGGAAAGGCAAGAGTCTGAAATGTCACTTTTCATTTCATACTGGTGCCTAGCATTCAGAGACTGTTCAGTTAACTACCGTTTATGGCATTTCTCTCATCCTAATTGTATTGCTTGACTAAGGGTTTTCTAAGAAAAAATAATCGAGGTACAGCATATGGAATTTTTAGTGTCTAAACTTTAAACATTTAATAGTGGTAGATGCAGTAATAATAGAGGCGTTGATAATTTTGGATATGTTTAAGCAGCCCCATGAAAGAGAGCTGTGGCCATGGATGTGGCTATGTTTATAGCCTGGGAAACATAATAGAGAGGAGAAGATACTCTACTCCATTGTTCTGTATGCTTTCCTAGGAGAGGAAATTGTCTGGCAGGTATAGGGGGCAGCAACCATGTCTGTGTGCTCTTTTGGCTGCTACTTCAGTCTGTCACCATGGTCAGGAATTCGAGGTTTCTAGTGCCTGGGAAGGGAGCTGGACAGACAGAGGACCCGTGGTTTTGTGGTTGATTCCACCTCAATAGTTTCTTATTGGCTGTATAACAACAACTTAGTCCTCTGTTAAAGAAGGTCTAGTTGTTGGCCTGTCATTCTCTGGAGGGGGTGACACATCGTTAGCATTTCCAAGTAAAGTCTAGTGAGAAAAAACTTTTTTTTTGTCTAGGGAAAATAAAAGGGGCTGTTCTCAGCAAAAAGGAAAAGGCACAAACCCTTTCCTTGTAAAGTCAAAAAGAGTTTTTCCTGTTTCATTCAGGCTGCAAATGACTGCAGGAGTCACATTGTGGTTAATCCCCACTACCCTATGAAAAGTCATTAGCAAGTTGAGCCTGATCCTGCAGTGCTCAGTACGCAGACACCTTCAGCACCTCTCAGAACTAGGCCCTTTGTGCATGTCTTGTAGAACATTGAGTTGTGCCAGACTTGCTTGTTTCTATTCAGTTCATAAGAAGCCGTGTGAAAATTGCTTTTTGTTTGGAGTCACGTGAGTTCTTCATCTGGTTTTGCCTCAAAAACCACTGGCTTTGCCTGGTTTCAGTTGAAAGAAGTAAATGGGATAGGTGTCAAAATGCTACGCCGTTTTCTTAATATTGAGGGATAAATGTTACCCTAAACCAGGCAGATGAACTTCCATGTTTTTTGATTTTTATCTTGAACATTGTACGTAACATTTTTATTATGGCAAAAAAAAGACCTTAAAAGTTGCAAAGTCAAGTATTTGGGTATTAAGAAATACTAGAAATAAGGTTGTGAAATTTTAAGTTCACATCTTTTATGAATATGATCATCTTTAGTTGAAGAACTGCCTAATATTTTTTCAATAGATCTGCTTTGTTCTTGCTAGTGGATGGATAGCGAGCAAACACTGTGTACGTATTTAATATTTTGTTGTTCTTCTCTGTTCATTTTCTTATGTTTTATATTCTCATTATTATTAGGTTCCTGCTCTGCTGACAAAGTTATTAATTTAATCAAGGCTTCCTAGGATGCTCATGGTGTCAATGGCTTTGCAATCGTAGTTTTCTTGATTATTTACACGTTCATTTACCTTCACAAAATCTTGGTAAGGTCAAATTATTCCCATTTTACAGAAGGGGATCTGAGCTACAGAGAGAGTAAAAGTGCTAAGTATGAGAGGCCCAAGACATTCTTTCATACTATTTAACATTAAGGTTGCACATATTTTATTTCAGTTAAGAAACAAGAAAATGTACCCAAGTCAGCTTTGTCCAAAGATAAAGATGAAAAGAAGTTACTGAATTGAAGACATTGTAACATTTGTTTGAAACAAGTAATTGCTATTTAATTCCAAACAAAACATTTTATTTTGTGCACTCACATGAAAGTTTAAGGGAATTATTAAAAAAAAAAACACAGTAACTTTTTGTTGTCTTTGCTCTAATGACTCAGTATTTAGAAGGCTCTCTTTGCTGTATTTTGCTTGCAAGAAATTGAATACTTAGGTTCCACTTTCTTGAATGTGTTCTATATGGGGTAGGAATTTCACTATCTTCTCTTGAACTTGCTCTACTTTGTATAAAAGTTAAATAATCATGGAGTATAGACTGGGATGCTAACATCTTGCTTCTCTGGTGGTTGCCTTGGCTAGAAGTTTACAGGATCATTCTCCCACTGTCTCAGTACTTATTTAGATGGTTTAGGTCGAAGGGGATACTTGAGGACAAGAAGTATTGAGGGAGAGTATTCTGATACTTTATAGGTTAATAGTTAGACCATCCAGTTTCAGTCTTTATGCTAATAAATATTTAATTGTTTATACACAGTAGTAACAGGAGAGAGCGAAAGCTTTTTCTGAATCCACCTACTGCAGAATAGCAGGAAGCTTGACAGCTAGGGAGTTCTCTTGGTAGAAAACTTTATAGGCTTTAGGGTAGAGGAGGTCTATGAATACGTGTTTCCAGCATGATGGGTGAGCTTTTTGATTGTTCGTTTCCTATCCTAGCCTCTTTTCTCTGTTTGTGCAAATCAGCTCTTCATTCTCCATGTTTCAAATCTTAGTTCTGGACACTTTGAAAGGTCTATTCAGAGGGAACCTAAATGTTAGCATGCTTCTGGGACATTGGTGAGCTATCTCTGTTATCTTATCTTAATTCCTCAGTTGATTTGTTACTCCCTGGTCCGTGCTAGTGCCTGCCTGGCATCCCCACCGCAACTATCCATTTTAGTATCCTTCCCTAGGATTACATCCAATCCTGCCATTCCCACATATGCTTCCTATTGCTGTCTCTTCTTTGTATTGTAATTCATCCTAGCCTCTTTTCTTGGGCAGTTCAAATTGTCCTCTGACTTGTCTCTAAATCAGGTATATTACTGCTTCCCACTTCCAGCCACCTAGTCCCAGTCATTTTATCCAGCCAGTTGTCTGCTCCCTAAACTTGCATCTAGTCTCAGGATGGCTGCTCACAGGTCTCCAGTCTTAACTCCCTAAACACTTTTCATTTGCTCCCTAAATTCATTGGCCAGCTAATCACAGACTGCTCTTCCTTCTGCTCATTCTTCTCTTCCTCTCCCCATGCCTATCTCCTAGTGTGGGAAAGACTGGCCTCCTTGTCCGGAGAGTCTCAGTCCAATTTATCCTCAAGCCTCCCTAAGTCCCAGTCCTCCAGGTGTTTTTTTTTTTTTCTTACTGATGATCTGCAAATTGTGCAAAGTTAGTAAATATTTAGCATTAGAGCATTTTAACAGAGGAATCTAGGAAGATTTTATCTGTATCCTGATGAAGTCTGTTGGCGATGTGTGCTTTTCTTTTTTTATTCAATGATAAGCTGACAGGTTATTGCAATAAATATTTTTTCCTATGCCTGTGTTTTGGGTGCAACCAAAAAAAGCCATTAACATTTTTGAAGCTAATTATCATAAAAACCTTTGTTTAAATGGTAGGAGTCTGAATAAATATATTTGTATCTGAAGACAGGATTTTATAATGGAAATTTTTAAATAATAAAAATACGGTGTTAGAAGATGCACATTTATGTTTTGGAAAAGTAATTTAAAAATGTTGCAAACTCCTTTTCAGTAGTTGTAGGTACTTAAGGTAATAATAAACTTTTCTTTGATTGTGAAGGTACTATGAACAAATTTTGTCTTTTATTTTCCTAGTTATTTAGAATGATACTGTTATTTTAGATATAGTTCATAAAAGACTTATTTCACTACCTACTACTTAGAATGTCTTTTGGGAATTTGTAGCATTCGGTTGGTTCCTACAGTAAAATATGGGAAAGTTTTGGCCTGCATTGTTGGCAAAAATAAAGTTACATTTTTGTAGCAAAGATCATACATGAGCTATTTAAAATATCCCTAAAATATCCCTTAATCACATGACTGTAGAAGTTCTAGCGATAATATTATTACCTACTAATAGTTGGAAAACATGCACAGGGGGCTGAGTGACGTGCTTAAAAAACTGAACTTTAGAAGCTGCTGGCTTAGATATCCAGTTGTGCTAAGAACGCTAAACTTTTTTTTTTTAAGAATCGGTAACATTAAGGGCATTTTCATTATTGTTGTTAATGTAGGAGTGTGTGTTTAAAGACGTGTTTATCTATATATGCACTTTTTGATAG
>NW_008825218.1:377475-390552 GCF_000699105.1 Pygoscelis adeliae | reverse complement strand
AAAGAAATACTAGAGAGAAGCACAGTTTGCTTGCAGGGAAATTAAAAATAAAATGTGAAAGGTCTAAAATAGCAAAACCTTAGTTGTGCCATGACAAGCTTGGCCAAATCAGTCAATTGCAGAACATGCCAAAATAACCAGGTATGTTTCTTCTGGCTTTGCTGGGGTTTTAATTGGTTTCTCATAGATTTTTTTTGTTAGTTATATAAGAGAAGATACCTACTGAAAGGCATCCTTTCAGTTATATCTGGTTTTGTGCAAATACAAAAGTGAGCTCATCCCCTCCTTTAAGAGTTATTACGTATAGCCTTCTACACTTGTATCTAAGCAAACTTTTAAATCTTCTAGAAAACTAAATGCAAGATACGGTTGGTGGCAATTGCTGCCTGAAACTAATTAGTCCACTTCAGTAGCTCCCCTAAAGAAGAGAGGTGTCTTGCACAGGACAGGCTGAAAAGTTACATTCATGTTTTACAAGGTTGCCCACCCCAATAAGTATTTTCTCCGCCAGTTTACCATGGGAATTGGATTTGCAGGACTAGATGTGCAAATAAATAACATGTAACTCTTCCAAGACATATTTTTCAATACCTCTGGAATCCTTTAAATATGCATGTGACTTTGTAAATAATAGACTGTCATTTTCAACTGTCCAAGAATGTGTCTGTTAGATTTGCTCAGTCTCTTGAAATTGAGAATCTTAAGGACCTTGGTGCAAGGGATTTTAGAGATGCCCAAGTAACTCTGAAAACAATGTTAAAGAGCAGTCACATTCATCTACTTCTTGGCTATCTCAGCATGGGTACTGCATAAAGCAAATAGTTCCATGCAATTAAGCAAGGCTGTATCTATTTTTGGCTCTTGAAAAAGTATCATCACAAGAAAAAAAGGGAAAAAAAAAAAAGTCTAGACACTTTTTAAGAGTATTTCCCAAGTATGGCTTTGTAAATTCAGGGCATTAACAGAAAAAGGTGGTTGCTTGGGGTTTTTTTTAGTCAAATTAAATGCTCAAAGGAGAGATGTTCTTGCCGTGCAAAAAAAAAAAAAATAGTGAACACAGACTGGGAAAAAAAACCTTTTTTGGTAAAATTTTCACTGTTTCCCACTATATTCTTATATGGCAGCAAGGAAATTGATTTGCAGTGTCAGGAGGACTTCCTGAAGAAGACTCATTAAATATTGCTATGGAATAAAGGTTACAGAATATCAATCAGTGCAGGCCTTGAAACAATGATGTAGGCATAGTTGTCCTCTGTGTGGAAAAGGAAATGACTTCCCAAAGTCCCTTCAACCGCTATTTTTTAATGATTTCAACTCTGCTGACTATTGGTTTTAGTTTACAAATGGAAAAAATGAGCCAGTAGAATTTATCTGAATGTATTTAATTAAGAATCATACTGTAAGTTGCAAGTGCTACAGGAGAGTGGTATTTTACGAAGACCCAGTAGCTGTAAATGTGGACAAAGGACTTGGGACCTCCCAGAATAGCTCCCGTACGTTTGCAGTTTTCTTTTTTTCTCTTTTGACCTATCGGCTCTTCTTTACTGCCTTGTGCCCTGCTCCTTTGCGGTTTCACTTCTTACATTTTTTTGTAACTAGGATTTAGTACAGGGCCAGTGAGTATGAGAAATACGTTGACACAGTAATTTTTTATTTTTTCTCTTTTGGCCAGTCAGGTCATGGTTTTATATTGGCCTGTTCTGTGTGGAAGAGATAAGAGCTTACCATGACTCATTTGTTATGTGAGTTTGTAGCCAAGAGCTCACTATGAAGGACTATTTTACAAAATCATGGAATGGTTCTCAATTTTTTGTGGTATGTAGTTCTCATTTTATGAACATTTAATTAAGAGTGAACAACTGAATACAAGTCTACAGACTGTCTAAAAGGCTCAACACAAATTTTGAGAGCCATCAGGTTGACTTACATTTCTTCTAGGTGCTTTCAGTTCACAGCTGCTACTGTGTGCTGAACTAATTTATGTCACTCAGAAGGTGAATAAAAAGGAGATTTTTGTCACTGCATAACTTCTTCAGAGAGGAGTAGGGGGAAAACTGCAAAAAGACTGAAGGAGTCGTTGGATATGAGAGAGTACCAAGAAGCTGTAGGGCAGAGGTGAGTGGAACAATACAAAAAAGTTATTTGACAGGATTAAACACTCAGACTTGGTTAAGAAGAAGTTGCCATGACTTCAGTGAAAGAGGTTGATGGAAAACAGGTCAGGAATGGCTAGAGGAGAAGTGGGGTGTTTTGTGTTTATCCATCACTGTCTCTGTCTATCGCTACAGATGTACACAAACACACACACATATAAAAATGAAAAAAAGCAATATATGTATATACACAGTAGCTGCTAAGTAGTGTCATGTTACATTCAGATAACTCAAGTACAGACTTTAATGAGGCAGGGGTTGACACAAGAAATATATGTCATTATTTGCGAGCAGTACTAGGAATTTTGGAGAAAAGTCTGCTGAGGAGAATTTAATCTTACCTTTTAATTTGATAAGAAGTGTAAAAATGTATAATGAATGGAGCAACATTCAGCCCCATCAGGACTTTAAGAAGAAAGAACTAGGCTCAGCAAATGTGGCTCAAATAGGAATAATTCATTCTGATACATGTAGGTCACAGAAAATATGCTGTAAGAGGTAAATATTTTAGAGCTGTGCATAATGCTCTAGCTGAGGGATTCTCACTAATGTGACCACTGGGAATTGTCTGTCTGCTGCTTTAAAAAAAGGCCAAGTATGGAATTAAGTGGATTTCCAGAAGAAAATTCTTACAGTTTGAGATAATTTTATACAGATTCTTTAATCTGTAATCTGCAGATTATCTTCTAAAAGCTGAAATACATCTTTCTAATCATTGAGCACTGATGGTTGGAGACTACAAGTCAGTATCCAGCAATATCTAGCAAGGATTATTTGTAGCACTTTTAGAAACCTGTAGATATATTTCCTACTTTAGGGTTTACATGAAACCTTAAAAAGAGAGGTTTGTACAGTACATAGATTCTGTATCCTTTGTCAGTTCTGGATATATAACTTGCAGAAAAGTGGAAGTGTCAGCTCATGTTGACTTCCAGTGAGAGTTTGGCACCTGTACTCTCTCTGTTCATTTTAAAGAACATATACTTTTAGTGAGTAAATCTGCTACAAATTCACTGGAAGATTACCTTTGTTTCAACTTTATAGTTGTATCCATGCTTGTTCTGGAGGTGTTTCAGTGATTACCACACTGCTGCACTGGAAAAAAACCTGACAAAACCAGCCCATTTTTAGTTTCCTAATTGTTAGAATCTAGAGGGGAAAAAAGATAGTCTGAAAAGAATCCTTTCTTTTTAAGGCATTTTCTTTCTCCAAGATATATGCCTGCTATATGGTATTAACATTATCAATATGTCATTCTTTCCCACGTCGTCATCGTGTAACCAGAGCTCTGCAGGTTAGCAAGCCAAAAGAGGGTTCGTGCACTAGCCAGTCATGCAGTGTGTCTTCTGAACGCTTGTCTCCTTCGCTCCTACTAAGGTTCGAGATTGTGTAATATGGATGCAAGTAAGATCAGAACCAATTTAATATGCAGCCTGAGTCATACGTGTTGCTAAGTTTTGACATTTGTTTAGGCAATGCAGTGTATATTATATGCAGTATAGGAGTAGTATGTAGTATATGTTATGCTCTGGGGTTTACAATTATAAGGGTTGTCCCTGTTAAAATATATGTTCCCTTCCTGTAAAAGGGAGAGGTCTCCCACACATTTTTGTCCAAGTCCTGCATGAGGTAGGTTCTCTTCTAACAAGAATTTTTCTTCACTCTGTTGATTGTTGCTCACTCAGTGAGCACACTCCGTAAAAGTCTCCTTTACTTTATTTGGCAGCTACCTTTTAATATGTAGTCCTGTAGAGTGCAGAACAGGATGTTTGATTTATGTTTTAAAACTGAAAAACATTTTACAGCTTTGATATTGCTAGTACACAGAATGTTACCATACCTGTTGCTTAAGACAACATTGTACCATTCTGTACATTTTCTTGTGTCAAGAGATAACGAACCATGCCAGAGAAGAAAAACCTTGGAAAACAGTACGGGTTATAAATACGGTAATAAATTGACTAGGGAAGTAACAAGAAGATTCTTTTTAGGCTCATTTTATTGAAGGATAATTTTTCTTTTTACCTTGTCCTATATATAATATATATATATACTTAGTAAAAAGTCCTGAGAAGTTTACAAAGTAAACTGCTAGCCTTTTGGTTTCATAGAGTTTTATATCCTTTAGCATTCAGCATAGATTTTGTAAGTTTATCTTATGACTACTATTATCAAAAGCTATCATATGAGTCTGTAAGGCAGTGGAGAATCCTATCTCAAATCTTTAGCACCTTGTATACTCTGTTTAATACTGGTTTTTTTACTCTGTGAGAGAAAACCACTCTGTATTCAAAGAAAAGTGGGAAGCATGTAATTTTGGTCAACTCACCTTCTTTTAGCTGTTATTCCTTACTTTATGAGAGTTTTAGCGTGTCTAGTTAGTAAACTGGAGACTCCTGACTCAAGCGGTAGAGCCTTCTCTGAAATATCACTGCTTGTATGTTTATGTATTATTATTAAAATAAACATTCTTTCAAAAGTGTTTGTTCCTCCTAAGCTGTTCCTTTCCCACCTTTGAGTTATGCCGCCTGGATGCATGGATTAGCCTTTCTTCCAAATTAGACAACAATTAGCACAGATTGGACAGCCACGGGGAAATGTCACAACTCCCTGAAAGATATTTCAGTGCAGGAAGGCTTCTGTGCTGTTCAGCAGAGCTTAGTGTTGTAACAGAACGAAAGGAGCAGTTTTGCTACCTGAGATCCTTTAAAGCTGCTTGCAATCATAAGAGCTGAGGAAGCACTGACTTGAGCAAGAACTCACAGCACTGCTGCATAGGAAGGGTGCAGGGTCAAGTGAGCCTCAGCATTCAGTTTTGAAGA
This sequence comes from Pygoscelis adeliae, assembly GCF_000699105.1. NCBI lineage: Eukaryota > Metazoa > Chordata > Aves > Sphenisciformes > Spheniscidae > Pygoscelis > Pygoscelis adeliae. Next base: position 385,577 of record NW_008825218.1, on the reverse strand, counting down.
TTCTCTCTCAGATAGTGTGAAAGCTGCAGTGATTCAGACAAGAGAACACAAATGCTGCTGGTGGTGAAACAACTCAAATAGCTATTTCTAAGCTGTTCCTATAGTTGTATGGTTGGCCACACTCTCAATAAATAATGTGTCACAAACATATTAGATAAGCAGCTGCCTCTGATCTCTGTGACAAAAAGAATGTAACTTTTTACTTTTTTTGTGTGTCCCTGGCAAACATCTCAGCCTTCCAGTGTGTCTGGAAGTACTGCAATCATTATGGTTTACAAAGGAGGCTGATTTTATGACTGCTAACTAGTTGAATAAGCATCTGACAGTGTCACAATCCACAGTGTGATTGTCTTCATGCAGATGTTTACCAGAACCTTGGATGCTGTTAGCTCTCTGGCCTAGCAGTTCAAGCATCCACAGAGGGTTCTCATACATGGAATCTGAATCCCACCATCTTCAGAATTCAGTTGATATCTACCCAAGTTTCTGCATGTCAGAAACTGTATACTTGCACAGGATACTTGAATACATTTGGGTATGAAATATTCAAACCAATAAATTTTCACAGAAATTAAAGACTATCAACTGCATGAAGTGCAATGAGAGAAAGAAAAATGAGAGTTTAGAAAATGTCTTTGGATAGAAACTTAAACTCACTTTAACACAGGAATAGAGGATGTCTGAAAGATATTGATACTTTTCTACTAAACTGATGGGAAATCTGTGCAGCACTGGCACTCAAATATGTTATGCTTTTTGTACAGGGAGCTCAGTAACAACCTCAGAACAAGGTTCACAAGGTAAATATGGACTGGGTCTGAAAAATCTCCAGGGATGAAAGGAGCATACCAAAACATATACTAAGAAAGGCTGCTGTACAGTAGCACTACTGCTGCTTAGTGGCTTCATTTTGTTTTCCTTTCATTCCCCACAGACTGCTCTGAGGACAGAGTCTGGCCCAGAGTAAAAAGGAACGTTGCCACCTATGTTCCTGGCTGAACAGATACAGATGGAGAAGTGTCCTCAAGAGGCTGCCTCCTCTGTTTGGGTGGTTTTTGTTGTTTTTAATTTTTTTTTTTTAAAGAATAATGTCTTAGAAACTGCTCCAAATCAGAGAGGGAACATGAAGGGACCTTCCTCAAATAGATTGAATCTGTTCTTCAGCTTTCCAAATCATGAAATAATGCAATAAGTACCCCGGTACATTCCTTTCAACAATGCGTTGGCAGCAGTTAATCCTCTTTCTATTCAAGAGCCTGGTACAGCTCTGCACATTGGAACACTTTATTAAAGACGCTCTTTCCCAGGAAAATGCAGTGTTCTCCCAGCCGATAATGTAGTGTCATAAGCTTTCAAAATGTTAGTTTTCAAATTTGGATGGAAAGGTTACTTTTCAGCTATGAGTAGTCAGAAGAAGCAGTTATCTCATAATACGCCCCTCTACAGCAATTCCAACAATGGAGGGGCCCTTCTTCCTGTCAGATGTACTGAACTACTAAATTGAAAGGTGTTTCAGTACATTCTCAAACAAAATAAAACCATTTTCAGTAAGTATATAATACTTTTTGAAATAATTTCCTCATGGGATTTTATCTTCCTAAATTTTGCTAGGGCATATACACGCAATGATGTTAACTGTAAGAACAGAGCTAGCCATTAGCAACAGTATGTTCCTGGAATGTAGGTAGCAAAAGGTCATTGTATGCTGTCTAGTTTCTTGCTAAGTGTATTATTTTATGTGTACTTAAAGTATGCTGAATTTTTTTCTATGGTTCTGTTATCTCTTCCTGACTCTGTCCATGTTTGTTTTTATCCACACTTATATTTTGATTCAAGTTAAAATGTAAGCTTAAATTAGGCTTACAGTATTTGGTACTATAAGCTGTAACCAGAATAAATCACACTGTAGTAATAATGACATGATTTTGTTCAGTCTAGTTGTAAATACCCTTGTGACCAAACATCAGCATTTCTGACAGCTAACAGGAAACATAGAGTGCCACTCTTCAGATATATGTCCTATTATTCTACTTAAATTTATCTTTTATTCATTAGATTCTTGTAACTTTTATCACTTTTCCTCTGTTATGTATAGGAAGAAAAGTAAAAATCTTTCTTCAACAACATTGAGTCAAGCTATATACGTGTGACTAGAGGTAGTGAAACCTTCAAACATGGTGTGTCTTTGGGTGTGAGAGACGTTACAAATCCTCTCTGGTTTAAATTCAATTTTCTATGTACAAGAAAAATATCCTGTGTAGAATTAATAGTTTGCTACTACTGAATTAAAAACCTTACTCTGGTTTGAGTTAACCTTTGCATTCCGAATTAACCCTAATACCAATGGAGCTTATTTCCCTCAATATTCTGTTCAAGATGCTCAGATGCCACCAGTCCTCTGGCTTCTTTCCCAGGCTATTGATTGGTTCAAGAAACTGAACTGCTGCTTATTTTTAAACAACAAAACAAAAAACCAAACTCAATACCTACAATAAACCTTTTCAAACTCTCATCAATTTCAGTTTTCAGTGAGATCCAAAAATAGTTAATGATTTGTATCTTCATGTCTCTGTGCAAGACAAATCTTTTTTACAGCAAAGTTTCACATAGTCTTAAGTTGTTGGCAGCAAACTCAGTATACTCAAAGTTACTCTGCTTAAAATGGCTTGTACTAACCAGTGATCTTACATTCTGTAGTAACTCAAATGGTTACCTACAGCTACCTCCAGTTTGTTGTGCTGGCAGTTACAGTGGTCTTCTAGGTTCTTGGGCTTTTTTCTATTCAGGATTGTTGTTGGTTTTTTTTATTTCTTTAAATGTATGGTGATTTATGGAAACATTCATTTATTAAGAGAACATTAGACAACCTTCCTGAACCCAGTATCTTTTCCCCTAAATGCCCTGCAAGGTAGATGAGTTTGCAATATTTTTTTGAAGGTAAGTACATTCAGGCCTTAGGCCAGTGGCAGTAGTGAATTCTAGTAATAAAGTTTCAAGACATTCCAATGAAATGTCTGTTAAGATATTTCTCCTCATTTAATTTGGGGGGATTTTAAAGATCCTTGGCTTTAATAAATCTTGATGTATATAAGGAAAAAGATATTTTTGGTTTTTTTCATGCAAGCATGAACTAAACCAGCTGCAGTGAAAATGAACTCTCCAGATTCTGTCTTTTTTTTGAATAGTGCTGTTAAAGACAGACATGTGCGATTCCTTTGGGAAAGCATCTAGAATTCAAGAAGCAAAATCTAGGAGGCAATTACTCGACATGTCTGCTTTTTTATAGTATGTCTGGCATGTAGTGACACCTTTGCTAAGTCATATGGCCACTGGCATTCTAATCCCTCCTGCGATATTCAGCTTTGACAATTGAAAAGTTTTATCACAAAGAAATGTCTTGAACTCATCCCTTAGCTGAGGTTTCTGATCCTTGTTAGTTCAGTTATATAAATTAGCTTTGTCAGTTATCTACAGTGGCTTCCCTGAGACTGTCAGGCTTATGTAGTTACCTAACTGGGGCGCCTTGTGCTCGGAAAATCACTATTTTTCATTTTTACTTTTCGTATCACCTGATAATTGGAATATAAAGCCACTATGAGTTTGTAGTTTGTCTCTGAATCCCATTGTCTTATTTTACAAGACAATGTAGTTTATACCAGGGGATGCTTGGGTTGAGACTGAGGCTCTCTGTTGAAGAATAATTTCACTTACAATGACCGTGAGGCATCCGCAATCTCTTCCCATTGCAGTCTGCATAAATTATGCAATGTGCATAAATTACTCCTTTCTGCTCTGCTTTAATATGTGCAATCACAAGTTATGAAACATTGGTGCAAACAACCTTCACAGATTTGGCTATTCCTGGGCATCTCACTATAGAACTTCTCTTTTTCAAATGCTTGTTATTTCAAAACAGAGAGTATCACTTTCAATGCTGATTTTACTGCTCTTGTTCTTTCTCTACCTTTCCCTGCATTAAGAGGTGAGGAGAACAAGGTAGTGTAGGGGACTTGCAGTGGTAAGAGAAGAAGAGGAAGACATAGTGAAAGCTACACTATCTCTTTTTTTGTTGTCTGTGTGATTTATGCAAGGTTATGGCAGCTTTTAGATAGAAGCTGAACTGCTGAGGAGCAAGAAGCTGCCATCAACTCTGTCATCTTCTGACCCCTGAATACATCAACCTCACTTCTAGAATGCAGGGGAGAATCATGTATTTCTAAAATGCTCCCCCTTTTTGTTTTATTTAAGTTGAATAATAGAATAAGAGCAGATATGAGGGTATCTACAGTCAGACTGAACTGATGCTTTGTGAGAAGCATTTCTTGTTCTGAATGCTGCCTCCTTTCAAAACCTGCATCTGCTGCTGCTGCTTTTCAGATGGTTTTAGCAGAAGAGCTAATGCCCTGGCATTAGGGAGAGCTGCGTTGTGCCTGCTGAGGAAATCACTGCTAGCCTCTGAGCAAGACTTCTCTTCCTTGGATCTATTCTTTGCATACGTTGTATGTTATGGTTTAATTATATGTTCTGGACTTGTTGCTGCTCACTTTCTAAGGAAAACACTAAACCTTTGTTCTGCTTGAATGAAGAAATTACAAAACAATTTACAGCACTTCTGTATATTTAAATACTCATTATGGTGCTAACAGTTCAAGTTGATTGGCACCATGTGTCTTTTTTAAATGGGAGCAGCAGGGATAATTGTGTTGAGGCCATTAATTTGCCATTTACTTTCTATGACACTCTTTACAAAAGAATCAGGCCAAGATTTTTGGATGTGTAGGTAGGTGTCTCTGCTATTTGAGACTTCTCACAGAGTATTCAGAAAAGACTGAACGTTGACTTTCTGCAGACAGCTTCCAGAAACTGGTTGCTTTTAAAAATCCTCATCTCAAATCTTCACTGAGAATTGTGTTCTTAAGACAAAGTTGTCTTTTGGTGTGTGAAACATTCTAACCATGAGAGAGAGAGAGTAATAACATTTATTTATTAAGAAGTTGTTATGCAGTTAGGGAAGAACAGCATAGTAATTCATGTGACTGGCTGCTGAAATGAATTACTTTGACAGCTGGATGTGGATTATGGTGTGAGCTCTGTTTGAGGCACGAGTATGCCAATGTATCAGTCATATACTTCCATGATGCTCACTGTTTTGCAGTGTGGTGGCACCACTGTGGAATTATTATTGAAAGCTTTCCATGTATTTTTCCCACAGCATGCAGTTCTGTAACCACCCTACAAGACAGCTGAATAAAGACTGATATCTCAGTTGACACATTCATGGGCCAGGAAGTTGAGGAGTGATTGTAGCCCTATGTGTAACTGTTGGCAGGACATGAGTATTGAGAGGTACCGTGAGACTGGGCAGATGGCATTCATGGGAATTAGTGACTGGTGTGATGCAAATTCATCATCCTTGTAGATGTGCACAAATATTCAAGTAAGGAAGTTGCCAGCTTCTCTTAAATGACTTTATCAATCCTCCAGGAGCCATTCCTGTTGCTGGGGGTTTGTCCTGTAGCAGGTTTTGTCATGAAGTTCATACCTACGTGATACGACAGAGTCTAGTGCAGAGGTTCCAGGCTGTCCGAACTGGCTAGCTCATGTACCAAAGCAGCACAGCTATATCCGTGGTATATGTGTTACAGGCAGTAACTACTTGTAATATTTAGCCCAGGCAGAGTGCTGTGTTAGCATGGTTCTACGGCATCCAGCTGAATAAGCTTACAATTTTCTCCATAGCATTGATTTGCATTACTGCAGCCATCTTATATGTGTTCACACCTCCCCATTTTGGAAAAGGAATGCTACTTATGTTTAGGTGCACATGTACATAAATATCGTCCAAATAGCCAGAAAAAAAATTGGTTTGATTGAAACATAAGGAAATCTGTTCATTATTATTTTTCAGTGAAAATAAACCTAAATGAAAAAAGTTTCCATTTCACAATTATTGTGGCCCAAACACAAACATTTTGTTTCATTTTTTTGGTTGTATGTTCTCTTGGTTTAGTTTTCTTTTTCATCTTAAAAAATACTATTAATTTTAAAACGTAGTATGCTACTTGAAAATAAAACTTAGACCCTTTCTAAGCAAAACAACAGTTAAAATTCTTTAGGCTGACCCTGCTTGTCTTATGAGTTTCTCTCACTTAATCTGATTGTGAAGTTCAAACTGAACTTGGACCAATCTCTTTCCAACCTGCATCTTTAAGTCAGTATACTAATACTTACTTCAAAAAAAAAAAAAAATCAATTGCAGCTATAAACTGGAAATTATAGGTAATGTACACTTAGGTGTCACTGCAAAAAGGTTAGATATGTGTGGTCTCACAATAAAACTATGCCATTTCCATATTGCTGGTATATACTCGGTAGATGTGCTGACCGTACATTATGTTATGTGCTAATGGGCTGATAATAATAGGGTTGCAAAAGGTCAGAGTGTTTACAACAATGTTTTCTTGATATTAGGAGCTGCATTTGTAGAAGTTGTTCCTCCTAATCCTGGCAGAGCAGAAATCTTACTGGTGGGTTAAGACTGTTGGTCTGGTAGGCTCTGCATGGAAACACTGGTGCCCAAATGAGGAACATTAAGATATTTATTGGCTAGTTCTTTTCCATGACAGTAATTTATAGTTTGCGGCTTTTTAGTCCATTTATAAAATGTTTTTGGTTAAAAAGAAACTTTTTAGTACCTGCAATCAAAATAGGTCTCTCTGCAAATACCTGTTCTTTGCTTTGTCATCAGGTTTCTGTGGTGGAACACACATGGTTATCATGTGTGTTCTTGTCTTGTCTTTCTGAAAGATGAAGACATCTTTCAACATGGTTATCCATAGCCTGTTGTCAGTAAACGCTCATTGGCCTTTTATTGCCTAGACCCTGCTTAATCATGTTGTACCACTTTTTGTCTTGGTTCTCTTGCAAGTAACACCCTAATATTCAAGGTGAGCTAAGAATTCAAGGATTTCTTTTGCTTTTTGAATGAGAATTTGTAAAGACGGTGGATGTCATCCAAAGTCAAATTCCACATGATATCATCTGTCAAGTTGCTTAGAAGAACTTGAATTTTAAGTATCTATTTCATCAGCCTTTCTGAATAATTATGGCTCAGTTATGTCATCTTCAATTCTAGACTGTAGATATAAAATACGTGCTTCGCCTTCTTGATTAAATTATATCCTTCATTAAAAGCTACCTCTCTTCATTTTTGGAGGTATTTTGATGACAGTTCTTTAGGTTCTTTGCAAGTCTTAGCTAGCTGAGGGTGTTCTATGCTAGATCACTTCTCTCCTTAACTAGATGATGGCAGAAGCTTTGCAGAATAAAGCTAGTTACTGGATGAGGAGGAAATGCGGATGAGGTAGCAGTAAGTTTACATTTAAGCACATAACACTTTCTATTGCAATAAGTTTGTGTAACCTCCCTTCCCATCTTTTTTTTTTTAGAGTGGAAAGATCTTCTACCTTTATATTCATTGGAAAATAAGAAGACAAACCTCAGGCTTTAGCATTTGGTTTGGGGTTTTTTTTGTGTGATTTTTCTTTAACCTGTTAAGTTTTGTCCTGCCTTAGTTAAGCAGTAAACTTTTAGCACATACGTTGTAAATGGCTGCACCCCAGGGCTGCAGCAGGAACAGCAGCTGCAGCTTCTGAAATGTGTGAAAGACATAATAGGTTCTGCAGCATCTATATGGCCATCTGAAAGACTTGGTGATGGTTAGATCTTTTTATTTTCCCACCATATCATCAGCTGTTGATGTCTCCATCCTCCTACTCCATCATTAGAGGCAGCTGAAGGAACTTCCTTTCATCCTCAACCCATTGCTGGTGAAAGCAGAAAGAACCAGACCAGATTCCTCCCCAGGTAGCCCCAACATTTATTTATTTTAGGCGTGGCCTTGAATTATGTGATCATATTTTATACTCCCTGAATTGATCGCCTCGGCCAATGACTGAATCAAATGCAAAAGGAAGAACTATTTCACGTGGGTAACTGTAGGTTGGACTTTTTTAAACTTAATACTCAACTCTTAACCTAAATATATTTTATTGTAATTAATTACATTATCTGTATAACTATATGTACATTAATTATATATT
>NW_008825218.1:355367-377455 GCF_000699105.1 Pygoscelis adeliae | reverse complement strand
ACTATATCAGAGTACCTGTGAAATTCAGTTCATTTGTTTTCATTCACAATGTCTCTGGGAGGGAGGGTAGTGTAAGTCTAGGGTCTCTGAGGTTGTATAGATAACATGTAATACAGATTTCAGAGAAAACTGCTCAGGATAATTTATGTAAGGTTGAATGTTGGAAAACTTTATGTGAATGTGTATATGTGTGCATACAGGTGTGCAAATATATTTATGGAAACACACATGGAATGAGCTGTGACCAGTACGTATAGAGATTTGATAAAGCTGATAAAAAGCATTGAATGACTGAAATGAATTATTCTGTGTATATAATTAGTAAATGACTAATTGCTTGCTTTAAGTTGTTTAAAGATGATGAGGTGTTTCCAAATCTCTGAACGTATGGAATTTAAATCCATATCAACTTCTGACCTCACATACCAGTTAAATTGTACTTTTATTGTTCTGGAAAATTGAGATTCCTGAAAAAAAGTTTTTAATTGTCTATAGGGTTTCTTTCAGGCTTAAGAGCAACTGAAAAATCTCAAGAGAATTCATGAAATCACTGAGCATTATAGGAATAAATTTTTGCTCTTGCTTTTAACCTCTTCATCCATACAACCAGGAGTACCCATGTTTTATTTACGGGATGGTAAATAATTTAGATTTTGTTTAATCTGAGTGTTTATTTAAAGTGAAAATAAAAGGGCATAAAAGGACCATGCATCTCTTGTATAAAAGCATCATTCTTATATATAAAAAAATTGTTCTTGTGAATAAAATGCTAGCCCAGATTTCTGGAAACTAGCATTGAAGCCTGGTTCTGCAGGTTTCTTGTGTGAATACTGGTAATTCACTTGATTTTTTTCTGTTCCCAAATTCTTGTTTGTTTTTTTGTTTTTTTGGTTTTTTTTGTTTTTTTTTTTTTTTTTTTTAAATAAACTCTTCACACTCTATCTTGTTTACTAATTTAGTAAATACTTTGGCCCCGGACTATGAGCTGTGAGGGGTGTTCCTAAAATATATGTGGACTTATGTTTTTAGAACTAGGTGGCTAGTATTTCAAATACACTATTTTCAAATAGTAAATGCAATACATATTTTTGCTGACCACTTCTCACAAAAAATGTTTGTTTCCTTGTTTTTAAGATACTAACATTTTAATGTTAGCATTTCCTAAATAAAATCCACCTGGAAAATGTTGTGATGTTTGGCAGTTTTGAAAATAAATGTTTTAAAATTATAGTTTCAATTACAAAAGAAAATTTATGAAAATAAAAGTTACAAGGTAAAAATAAAGGTTAGAACTTTTTTTTCTTATAAAACAATAAAATTGAAAAACACATTTATTATTGAAGTATTTTATTTTGGGCTTATATATGTCAGTTATTAATTCAAAGAAATTTGGATTTTTTTCTTTGACTTTTACTTTATACAAAAGCTATTTTAAAATCTTTTTTATTTTGTCACTGACCTGCAAAAATTAAACATTTTTTCATTTTTAACCAGATGTAAAATCCACTGAGAAAATTCTATTTTTTCATTTTGTCTCTTCTATCTTAGCATGGTGTATTTTCAGTAGTCAGTAACTAGGAGTCTCCTTGGTTGAAGCTGATTTCGGTTTAGCCCAACGTTTTACATGTAGTGCTGTTTTGCTTCAATATAATTTTTTTTCTTTTTTCTTTTTTTTTTTTTTCCCCTTGGAAGACGAAGGGTGCTAGCTATATCTGATGGAATTGAACATATTGGGAATCTTCGCTGGGAACTTGCACTGTGCCTCCTTGCTGCTTGGACTATCTGCTATTTTTGCATTTGGAAAGGAACAAAGTCTACTGGAAAGGTGAGGTTAAAATTCTGTGCATCAGCTGTATTATGACTCTCTTGTGCTCCAAAGCTGTGTTGTCATCTATATTTATTTAAATCAGAATGGTAGAATTTCACACGCATCTTGCATTGCTGTAAGTAACTATACTTGGGGGGTATATAAATTGTAATACTAGGTAATTAAGAATCAGTCATACTTTGCATTGTTTTATTCCTCTTGGTTTTCATGATTTGCTTTTTCCCTAATTCCGTTAGGTGAGGCTGGTTGTTTTTGGTTTGGTTTTGTTAATTTAGCAGACTACACTACTGGCCAATCCTTGAATCCTGAAATCAATAACGGATTGTGTTGGTTTCTGTGCGTGAGGTATCCAAAATTTGAATTTTGTCCCAAACTGACAGGAGTTGAAATTGTCAGTGACACAAGTAAATTACACACATAAGCAGAGAGAATTTAGAAATATAAGCAACCTACAATAAATGCAAACAAATGTAAATGGAACACTAAAAGCAGAAACAATGAAAAAACTCAGAGATAAAGATAGATATATTAGGGGGAAAAAGAAAAAATATCTAGTACTCTTGTAACTTTTTGAGTGAATGCCATTCCATGCTGGACACCCAAGAGAGATGCTACTTCACAGTTGTCGCGGTTTGACTCCAGTCAACCAACTGTGGTGCAACTAAGCACCACACAGCTGCTCACTCACCCCACCCCCCGCCCCACAGTGGGATGGGGGAGAGAATTGGAAGAGCAAAAGAGGACTCATGGGTTGAGATAAGAACAGTTTAATACTTGAAATAATAATATTATAATAATACTACTAATAAAAAATTGTAGTGGAAAGTGAAACAACAAAAGAGAGAGAGAAAAATAACACACACACACAAAAAACGGGGAAAGAAAAAAGTGATGCAACCGCTCACCACCTGCCAACCGATGCCCAGTCAGTCCCCGAGCAGCAATTGATGCCCCCTGGCCAACTCCCCCCAGCTTATATACTGAGCATGACGTCATACGGTATAGAATGGAATATCTCTTTGGCCAGTTTGGGTCAGCTGTCCTGGCTATACTCCCTCCCAACTTCTTGTGCATCTCCTCTCTGGCAGAGTATAGGAAGCTGAAGAATCCTTGACTCTTAGTGTAAGCACTGCTTAGCAACAACTAAAACATTGGTGTGTTACCACATGATTCTCATACTAAATCCAAAACACAGCACTATGCCAGCTACTAGGAAGAAAATTATCTCTATCCCAGCCAAAACCAGGACAACAGCCTAAGTGAGTCATGGGATGATGGAGAGGTTGCCCCTGGAGTAGTAGCAGACATAGTTCTGGGTAGAATATATGATTAATTGACTAAACAGAGAGAGGAAAAGAGCCATAGTTCTGGAGGGGTGTGTGTCTAAAAAAAGCACTGGTTTCTCGTGTTGGAACCAAAGAATACAAGGAAAAAAACCTGGTAGATTGAAACATTTTGTGCATTTAATTTTCAATTGTTTATTACTTAGTTTGGAAGTGTAGTTGGATTTTTTTTGTTTCTGTTTTAGTAGCCTACATTTATAAATTAAATGTTTGAAATGTAGAGTGGTTTTTTTTAATTTAGAAAATGTCAGAGTGAAACTTTGCAGCTTTCTCAACCACACGCATCCTTCTTCCTATCAAAATCTTGGCTGAAACTATTTGCTGAATTCTGCCTGTATTTGCCAACTGTGTCAGTCAATCTGATACTGTGTTTTTCATCTAAGTATTTGCACACACAGATTTATGCAGCCCTACTTTTATCAAGTCACTGCAGGAAAAATGCTGAGAAAGACTGTCTAGGGATACATATCAGCATGAATAGTTTAGAGGAAAGAGGGGAAAAAAAACCTAGAGAGAAAAATATAAAGAAGCAAAGGTGATAGAAGGGAGTGACAAGATAAATGTCCATATGTCTTTGAAGCATGCACTCCAGGGAGGTACAAAAGTGGTTTAGAGTTGTCTGAGGAGATCCAGCTGGCAGTGAAGAAATGAAACTGAGCAAAACTAATTTTCTTTTTTTCCATCAGAAAGAATGTCTGAAGATGGAGATCTATTCTACCGTAGTATAATCTGACCCAAGGGTAGAGGAAAAAACATGTACTGTGAATGCACATGCGTGCGTGCATGCATGCATGCAAGGTTGTGCAAAACTGCACTGTACTTAAGAAAAATAGCATTGGTAGAAATCATTTGCTGATAGGGAGAGGCTCTAGTGATTTTGGAAAGGATTTATTTTACATTTCTGCATTTCTGTGGTTTACCTTCAGATTTTTATTGTTCTTCATATACATATGACATGAGGTTCCTTCAGCTTATACCATTTCCCCAGAAATAGATCTTGTGTTTTGGAAGTAATTGAAGTGAAAATGACCTGTTTGACCTTTTTTTTTTTCTTTCCCTTTTTTTTTCCCTCCCCTCCCTGATAGCTTAGCTAAAACCTCAGCTTACTGGTAGGTGGAATAAATTTTATTTGATTTTATTCCAGTGTGATTTTGATAACCACCTTTCTGATGAGGTTAGGTGAAACAGCCTGAGAAAGAGACATGCCTTGCCCACTTGAAATGGGATGATAAGCTTTTCAGTTAAACAGAAATATAGCAGTCTTGCAACAGAAGTGCAAAGAAAATGGAATTAATACCCAGTATTCAGCTTTTTAGGTCTCAAGCTTAAAAAAATTAGATCAGGGTCCTGTAAGAAGTAGACTCATCCTATATTTACACTATCTAGATTGGTTTACCATGAGCAGAAGTTCTGTTTCCAAAATCATGAGGAAGCAGACTGGTAGATTCCTGTGTTCCTCAGGAGAGACTGTGGTATTCAGCAGTCTGCCTATACAGAGGATCCATTGCTTCTCAAGAAACATGCAGTAAGGATCTTTCATAGCCAATATTGATCATTTCTTTTTCCAGTTCTGTTCCTGTAATTAGCAAGGAAAACTTTTACTAGATAAGTGTGTGACATTGCAATTGGTTTCCAGTGTTATGGTTTTTTTCCTGGACGTAAGTTCACTTTTTAGATGTATTTACGAATTTTAATATTCTTACACTTTCCATTTATTACAGCCAAAGTCACTGGAAATCTGTGCCATCTCACTGCCTCCCCAGACCAGCTAAACAAAGACACAGCAGTCAGGTGTTGTGGATGCTACAAAGGAATGAAATGCTCTGAAATATAGATGACAGAGCAGTCTTCTGGGCTGCAGTTCCATTTCTGATATATTGGCATTTCAAAAGTTCATATTTAAGCTCATCCAATCATAATCCTTCACACTAGATTGAATTTATTATATGCTCATTTCCAGGAAACATTTAAAATCGACTTCTAGACTTTTATCGTAATATTAAGAGTGTTTTTAGGCTAGCCTATTAAATTTGCTGTATACTTTAATTGATTGAATAATTTCAATGAAATAACATTTATTCAAAGCAGAAAACTTCTTAAAGTTTTATCACCTTTGGAAACATTTTCAAAGGAAGGTGTCTGTGGGACAGAATAGCTAGAGAGAGTGAGGACAGGGCAAACAGAGACAAAATGGAGAAGGGGAGAGACAAACGTACCATCTTCATACAGTTGTGCTCTGTGAAATATTCAAGAGGTTGGTTTACTCTTTTCCTCTTTTTACTCTGCGTCCTAATGCATGGTGAAAAAAAAAATCCAAGCCTTAAAAGCTGTCATAAAATAAAACCATCATTCTCCAACTAGCACTACTACAGAATCCACTCAGATTATGAATATTAAATATATTAAATCTAACATAAAGTTTGTCTCCAAATGAAGTGATTGTGGCACTGTTAATGAGATGTTTCAAACTTTTCCATTACTGTTCTTGAAAGTCATCACCTTCTCACAAAACATTTTAGTTTTCCATTCCAACAGATGTGTGATATCAAAATAATTTCAGGTGGTTCTGGTGGCTTTCAGGAGAAACATATTTGTGCCTTTTCTGGGGTTCTTGCCATTAATTATTCAATCTTGGATCTGAAGTTATTCGTATGCTAGCTTTCACATTTAAAATGTTGTATATATACTAAATGCAGATTCCTTGAATGAGAAACTCAAAAGGAGGAAAATATGACAATGTAATGTTATCATACTGTCATGTGTATATTGCAACTTGCTCAGTTTGATAATACATGATATCCATCTTAGGCAGAAGTATTTTCAGTAGCTAACATCAAATGCTTTGAAAGATGAGGAAAGAACTATGTAGAAGGCTGAAGAAAGTTAATTTTCTAAGCATTTATAGTATCATTCTAGACTCTGATCATTACAGCTTGATTTAGTATCTTATTTTTCCAAAATATTTTTGATTGCTAATTACAACAATTCTGAGTATTTCTATAACATATATACCTACATAGTTGCTGAGTCTTGCTAATTTTTGATCTTCATATAACATTCACTAAATCTTCAGGTACCAGGGAACCAGTTCTTTTTTGGATTTTGACTATCCATTTATTAATTTGACTAAATGTCCTTGTGCTTTAAACTTTGAGAAAGGGACACCATAAGTTTTCCAAAACTGCTTGCTGAAGGAAGTAATCCTAATATTTTCCTTTTTTCTTTTTTTTTTTTTAATGAGTGTATGGGAATTTTTTCAGATAGTGATCACTCCTCTGAGCTCATAGTGACTCCTCACTTGTAGCAACTTCTGCACAATTCCTTTTCAAGTGAGGAGGCTGGTAGACTTAAAGAGTTATATAAAGGTATTATGGTATTCTGTCTTCTTCATCAGTCCATTCCTTTTCTGTTCAAGCATCTTGCTTGCTTTTTGAATGCATCAACACATCCCTGTCTGGTGCTGATATTGTTAGTTTGGAACCCTGTCAGGTATGTGGATTTACAGAATCATAAAATTGTACAGGTTGGAAGGGATCTTGGGAAGTCTCTTGTCCAGCCTCTTGGTCAAAAAAGGATCAACACTGAACTCAGAACAGTTTTCTTAGTGCTTTGACTGGCTGCATCTTAAAAACCTCCAAGGACAGAGATTTCACATGTCTTGGAGCAACCTATTCCAAAGCTTAATTTTCCTCATGATATGAGTCATTTATTAATTACTTTTTTCCTACCTGCATGTTCATTCCAATATTTAATTTTGTTACTGAATTATATGGGTTTTTGCTTAGCTTGTCAGATTTCTGTCATCCACTCCTGATTAAAACACATTTTTTTATCATCTGTGTCACTACATAGCATGGGTTGGAGTGCCTGCAATTATTCATGCACACAAAATGACTTGAAAATACTTCTATATTAATAAGCTAAGTTAATAGCTGGATTTTTTTTTTTCTTGAGTCTTTCTTTCCTAGTCAGTGCCACTGGCCTATTCATGAATCAGCTAATCAGCATACAGTACATCACGCAGTCATGGGACAACCGATCAAACTTGCTCATATCTCCATGATATCATTGCATGATGTGCTTCTGTTCTCTGTGCTGTATAAAAGAGCACTACTTCTGCCCACTCTGTAGATGAGGAAGGGTTGAATCAAAAGTGTTAAAAAGCAACCCGCAGTCTTGCTATCATTTTCAAGTATGTATATTAGAACATTTTACCACACCCCCAGCTTTGCATTTTTAAGTGTGATATCTGATGTTTGAAAGCAAGCCACAAAGAGAAAAGCAAAACTCCTTGTAAATGGGAAACTAATATAATAATGACTAATAGATTTGGATCCAAAGGCTGGTTTAGGCAGTGAGTATTTGACGTGTAATAAATGCCATAAACTGCCCTTGTCCATATGCAATATCTCTTACATTTCTTGGAGAATCAATCTAAGACCCTTTCAGTCTTATTGCAAAGAGTTGGACCTAACAAAGAAAAAATGCGAAGTCTGCTGAAGACTTCAACAGGTCTGCCAAAGAATATTATAGATAAACATTGCCAAAAAGACAGCTTCCATCTGACGGAGTATTCGTAACATATAATATTGCCATATGACTTTGTACCCCAAACCATTTTCTTTGCTTTCCCATGTATTCTATGGCAATAGAATGCATTATTAAATAATGATTTGGTTATGAAAAGCAGACAACAGAAAAAGCTTATGTTCCTTACAAAATAGTAAACTGCATTCAGATTTACAGTGCGTTCCAATTCGTTCTCTGAAACCTTTCCATAAAGAAATTTGGCTAACACCAACAAGTGTAATTCTTTCTGATATAATTTGTCTGTGTAACACTATTTTGAAAAAACTCTGGATAGCTGAAGGAAAATTGCTTTTGGTCTGGGAAACATTTAGTAAACAAAAAAATTAATGTCTGTTGTAAAACTGTAGGCCAGGGTTTATAATTTTATGACTCAACACAAAATCAGCATTTTCTGCTATAAAGTGTTAAAAGAATATTGTTGTGTACCTTCAAGACTTTTGTGTTATTTAGTATTAGAATATCACACTGCTTGTATGACCACTAAGACCAAGACTCGTATATTTTTTGGTCTTTTTGAATGAGTTCTCATTAATATCATAAAGACTGTACTTCTATTCTTTTGTCAGAGCCAAACCCAAATAGTTCTTCCACACTGTTTTGTACTTCTCCATTAGCTGCTGGCCAATGTGTGATGAGAAATCCTTCGCACATTGTTTCAGGATCATCTGGAAGAGGGACAAATCTCATAAGAGTCCATTCTTCAAAATTTTCTGGAACTAATTTATATATCACAGAGATAGGCTTCAGTGATCATTGAATATTATTCTATCTGATTCTGACTTCTGAATCTTTTAATCCCTTCCTACTCTGTGTTGAGTTCCCTGAAGTTTCACATCATCCTGATCTTAGAGTGTGTTAACTTTATGCTGTCTCTCTGCTTGATATACTGTAAAACTACAACAGAAGGAGAGGCTAATAAAAATAGAGGGTGATGCTGAAAGGTAAGGTCAGGAGTGTTGTCCTGACTTGACACAAGAACATGCAGAAAGTATCAACTCTTTCACAGGTATCAAGCGTCTGCAACACGATCTAGAGGAGTAGACAGAGCTAAGAGGCTGTGTCCCCTGTAAAAAGCTGTGGGTGTTGCTCTAAATTTGCTTGTTTTTTCAGATCATAATCAACTTTGAAAATGTTTTGCACACTGTCTCATCAAGCTTTGACTTGAAAACATGCTAGAAAACATGAATATGGTTCTGTTAATCACTTGCTACCCCTTTTCACTCTGTAGGTACTCTCTTAACCATAGCACAGAAAGCATTGCTGAAAGGTATTGCTGTGCTCACATCTGTTTATGTGCTATATAAGAAAAAGCACGGATATAGCTACTCTCTACATAAACATGAGTTGTCTAAGACACTTGATTAAATAGTCCTGCAAGTCAAAAGCTAAAATAATAGATTAATGATTACACAGTATCTCCTCATGAAACATTTATGACTTTTCTCTTAATTTATCATTGGATAGCCTTGTATTATCCATTGCATCTCTATAAAGGATACTGTTTGGTTAAGAAAATAATCTGCAGTTCATCATTGTAAACTATTAGAAATGACCTTGCAAGTTTTCTTGGTGATGTAGTTATTGTAGATAAACATAAGTATGAGGCACTCTGATTTTTTTTTTTTTGTCACTTTCATTATTCATTCAAGTATTTCACTTTTTACCATGACATCATTGGAAAAGTTATAAACACCCTGGCAAAGCAGAGAACTTTCTTTTCTTAAAGGAGCAGCAGTACTGTTTTACCTACCACAGGTAAGCAGGATATTGGGTTGAATATGTGTAAGTGATGGCATAATTTGTTATTTTACTATTACTTATACTATTGAATTTTTTTCGTGTATATGCATAGTGTCTTAACCTGTAATGTTCTCCATAGTTCTTTTCTGCTTAATGGTTCTGATGGGAGCCTGTCTCATTCTAAATGTTATGTTTGGCAAACTTGGTTAGATTCCATATGGACTCCCAGATTTTTCCTGGTTTGACGGTTTTATTTAAGCTTTACATGTAAAACTTACACAAGAATCTTGTAAAGGCTGCTAAGTGCGTTTTATAGCTGTGATGGATATGAGGGTCTTAAGATGGACTTCGTGAAATTCATTTTGTAACTGCATGGCTGTTGTCCTTCCCAATGCCGCACTGTTCCTTACTTCTTAATTAGTTCCACGGATCAGTTTGATTTGCTGAGCTGAATGCAGTGAAGGGCCATTTAAGTGTAAATTGTCAAGAAATTTTATGGAAGTCTATATTAATTCTATGTGTTAAAAGACCAGAGATAAGAGAAAACAGTAAGGTATAGCCTGTTTGACTGGGGCATCTTGACATAGACCTATTAACAATAATAGAAAAATGGCTTGGTAAGTAGTTTTGACATTATTGTTAATCTGTGAATGTGACGGGCAGGAAACAATCACTGACAACTGTAAGACCATTTATAATGAATAAATAAGATGGCCAATGAAATGCACTAACATATACTTAATTAGCATCCACATTTTAGCAAGGTTTAACTAAAGGTGTAGAGCCCCGTTTTTTTCACCCTAAAGGGTTTCTGAAGACTTTTTGTCCCAGGTTGCAGTTCTGATAGGCCTGAATAGTTCAATACAAAATAGACATCTGAGCTGTTGAGAGTTTATTCCAACAAATCAAACTCCTCTCTATGCATTACCAGAAAGAAAAAAAAAAAAAAAGGTTGCAACTGTACTTAACTGTTGGTTACATTTTTTTTTTCATTTTTCTGTTGAGGAAAACCCCAGAATTTGTGTGAACGGTTTAAAATGCAAAATGTAAGTTGTCAGGCTCTGGCTGGCTCAGTGTAGTGTCATCTCTCACTATTGAACTCTACACATTCCCCCCTTACCTTTCTTTTTATAGTCATGTTCCCTCCTCCACCTGCACTTGCAGTGCTGGGGAGTGTAAGATGATTTATGGATGTTTCACTGTTCATCCCCCCAGATAACTTCATTATCCAGGCTGGAGACAGAGGGCACGCTAATAGTAAATTATTTTTCACCTTCCCCCTCCCCCCCCCAAGCTCATATTTCTTTATATTTTGTGAATGATTTATATGGTTCTCAGATAGTTGAGATGTTTTCAATTTTATGTAGCAGCTACTCAGAACTGCAGGGTTTGAAGGCTTTTCCCCTTCATTCCAAGCCTTAGATTTTGCAAGTCATCTGCCAAGGCCATCACTGTTAGAATGTATCCCTATGGCAAAAGACTGACCCCACAGAGCTTCCCCCCAAAAGAAAGGCAGGGAGGGCCAGCAGCTTCTGTGCCAGCCTGTGTACACCTGCTAAAGCTGGCCTGTTTTGTATGTATTTTCTTTCTCTGTCCTCAGACAGGTCTCTGCTTGGCCCCTCTGTAGCTCCCTTGCTTCTCTTGCGTTGTGCACCTGTATAAAACCTAGTTTATCGCCCCAGAGGGATAGGTTTTTCAGCTTGCATGCAGGTATGTTCTGGTTCCAGGGTAAACTGCAGTGCACTTGATTTGAATCTAGCTTTAGTGTCTTTGAAATAGTTTATCACTCTATTGGCAGACCTGAATAGTGCTTAAATTTCTGACTGTGGATAATTTTGTATTAATTGAGAGAGGACCCAATTTTACATCTCTTTCATAGCAGTGCATCTCTGTTGATGTTAGAGTGCCTTCTCATTTACAATTGTGCAAAAAGGACTGGCATATGGACATAAACCAAGGAAAATAATTGAAAAGAGTATATTGATCTGGTTGAAAATATGAACTCAGTGTTATGATAACTCGGTGTATCAAGACTAATGCATGGAAGAAGTGGAAAAACTGCTAGGATTAGCACGTTCCTTTTCCTTGAGCCGATTACCAGCAAGACACTGCAAGGTATCCAGTGTGCTCGAAGACCCCACATTCAGAGATGGACTTTTCATACCTTTTACCCATCATTTTCTCTGCCCTCCCATCAGGAGTTAAGCCTTGCTTGCCAGCAGTTAAGACTCAGTCACTAGTCCCAAATTTATTTCTCAATAGCAGGCTATATAAAGGCCTTAATGGATTCAATGAGGCAGAAAGAAAGAGTAAAAGGACAGAAGAAAAAAAATAAGAGAAAGATGTGTGGAAGGGAAAAAAAAAAAAAAGAACTGGGGCCCATTGTAGGAGCCCAGGAAAAGGAACTAGGCAGCAATGATTGTATCTCCTGAAGTGTCTTTTGTTTTAGCCTAAAGTAATAGCAAAGAATAGCCCTTCATGGCGAGGCTTTAACACTCTGTCCAAGACTGATCTCTGTATTCAAAGGGGGAAAGTAGAACATTCATGAGATGCATGCAGAGTTCCTGCTATCCGCCTCCTCTGTGTGAGGTTTTAAAACAGCTACTGCGATATTTTTTTTTCACTCTCCTGTGCAGTGAGCATTTAAGGACACCTTGGATTTGTTAGAAAAGGAGATTTCTGTGCCTCCCTCAGTGGTTTTCCCAAACTTCCGTTTGGCAGTTGGGGAAAGTATCAAATAGTAAACTTAAATCAGAATTGTATCTTCATGATTTCATTCCTTCCCAGCTGCACCTTAACAACAGAGATCCACTTTCATATGACTACTTACTTAGAGTGGATCTAAGCCCTGGTCCACAGCCCAAGCAAGTCAAAAATGTGTTTCACTGCACTGAAGGACAGCTCAGGGCACATGCAGATGTGAGAGCTTTTGCGCAGAGAAATCACCTGATCTGTCAACCTAAAGCATGAAAGGGGAGTGGGGGGCAGAGGGTGGAAGGCCAGCTGTGATATTTGCACAGTAATGCAGTGAAATTTGATGAAAAATTAAAGGTGAAGCCAAAAGGCACAGATTAACATTGAGGCATCTCTATAGGAGAAATGTATTGATTGGCTAAAGGTAACACATACATGTTTATTTTTTCCATTGAGGTTACCAGGCACTTTAAGCCCGTTATAAAAAATAAATCCACTGACCCAATGAAAAAAGACTTTAGAAATGCAATAGTTTCAGTCATTTGTTCCTATATGACCTCCTCATATTTCATTTCTCCTTTCACAGAACCTGCCCTTCCTTACCAATTGTCTTATCCCCCACCCAAAAAAACAAAAAATCCGTGAACCATGCCATACAGAAGAACAGCACACAGGAGCCAAAATATAAGTTGTTCTGTTTACTGTGATCGTTGTTGATGCACATGTGTCAGGGCTAAAACATTATTCCTTCAGGTGCATGACACACTGCTTGTATCTGTGATTTATAAATGTTGAGGTTTTATGAAGCTATGTTTTACAAAAATGTTTGTGTGGTTGCCCATGTCCTAGTCTCTTTATGTGTGTACAGAAATAGCTATAGATATTGCTTTTGTTGGATCTTAGTTTATGTATTTGGAATATTACTCGCACCTTTTCTTCAGCAAGAGCATGCAAAGTATTTCCTTGGTCCTTCAACTCGAATACAGGAACACGGGAGTTGGTATCCATTTACAGAGCACTGACTCTCTTAGTGATGCTTCAATTTCATATTTCTCCAGCTGAAGTAGAATAGATGTAATCCTCTATTCTCACACAGGTAGTTTGTCCTCAGCTAGTGCTAATCTATATAGCTTCAAGACTGGCTCATTCTTCGCAATTTACAAAGGAGTTTATAGGTATCCATCCCCATGGCACTGTATGCAAAGGTTAGTATTATATCAAATTCCTGCCAGTGGGAAGGCAGTCTCTTTAGTTTCTGCAGTCGGTATAGGCCAGGTTTTTGGCTTTATCTACAATGTAAAGATGTCTTTGTAGTACAAGTTTTGTTTACAAGACTGTTCTGTGAGATTTACAAACTTTAATTCTGTATACCACCCCAGTGTCAACTAACATGGATTGAATCCAAACTCAGTCTTAAGAATGGGAAAGCTTAATGAAATAAATTGCTACATGAGCAACAAAGGCAGCTTCAGGCAGCTGCTGGTGCTACGCTGGCAACTAAAACACATCCCCAAGAAGTGAGTTGGCTGCCATGCACCTGCTATTCACTTCTGCTGCTGGGCAATTGAAAAATGTGTGTGGTTAAAAAGGAGAAGAAAACAACCTCAAAACATCCTGTATAAGCTTGATTGTGTCTTATGTAGAAAGCGTAAGGTACTGCTATAACAGTCTGACAGAAAGAATTAACTGTAATAGAAACTTCTTGGAGTTTTTTCAAATATAAAAGGTGGGTATAAAATGTGTTCATTGCTATCTGAGATAACTAACCGTAGTTCAGGTCAGTAAGTATTTCTGTGGTTTAGTTTGTATGTCACTTGTTCCTGGAGTGCCTTACTGAGGTTAGAATCTCAGTGTACCAAGTCTTGGATGAACACAGTGAGATGCCTCTATTCCCCAAAGAGCTTGCCTTTACATCCACATAACAGACAGTCAGAGATCTCTGTTGAACTGAGGGGATGAAGGGAGAGCAGAGACATCAAAGCGTTTGCCTAAGACAGAAAAATAAATCTGTGGCAGTAACATACTTTTAAGTCAAGCTGTCTTCCAGCCCAATGTCTTTATTGTGCGATTCCTCTCATTTTTCCTATGCATTGCGTCACCTCTTCTTCTCAGACTGAAACTCAGCTCAAAAACACAATTAAATTGCAGCACGTTGTCAGATCAGTGTCCTACAACTCAGCCTTGAGGTGATTTAGGGGCTAGATTTAGAGGCTGTTTAATAGGGAAGTTACAGTGCAGTAAGCCTTTAAGTAAAATAAAGATGTGACTAACTGCATTATAATAAGGTGTAGTAGCCATAGGGAATGGAAATATGGAGAATTAGGGTCTGGATGATAAGGATACTTGTTAGTTTAGGTGGTAAGGCTATTTATTATATTTCTGTTATAATTACTATACTTAATACACAAGTAGTATTGCAAATGCTTTATGGTGAATACATCTCTCAGCTGACACCATGGTGATAAGGGCCTATATTCCTCAGTGGATGATAGAAATTTGTCTATCATCCTGTGGGTAGACAAACACACACCTTTTTCAATAATAAATGATAAGCTCTTTATTATCCTATAAATGTCCCAAACCTCCCAATAGAATCATAGAATGGTTTCAGCTGGAAGGGACCTTTAGAGGACCAATACACAAGGCAGTTTCATAATTACAAAAATTACCAAAAGAAAGGAGAGGTATGAGTGCTGTAGGGATGTCTTTTTTGCCTGCTTGTTTACAAATCACTTTTTTCCCAGCATTTACCGCACAAGATTAATGCTGTGGTACTCTCAGAAAACTGTGCAGAATTGACTGACAAATCATTTAGAGACGGCCACTAACATATCTGCTTGAGTGCTTGGACGATTGATAGACTACATAGAGGTTCATGTGTGACTAGTTTTGGTGCAAAGTTCTAGGGAAACTCCTAATTCCTATTGTACTGATGTTTCATGGTTTTAATATTTGCAATTATTTAAAATTTCTAATGTAGTCATGCATTTATTTGATGACTTCTCATATACAGGCTGCAGTGCCTGATTCTCTTCTTACCTTCTTCCCAGTCAAGGCCTTTGTGCAGATAGTATACTCTGATTGCTATATTGATTTTTGCTGACTGGCATCTTTTACCTTTTGTGGCTACCTGAAGAAGGAAGAGTTCTAGCTAGGAAACCTCACCTACTAATCCTTTTGGTAGATAGCATTGTATCCACTTTCCAGACTGCTTGTAGTCATCCTTTTTTTCTTAGTGGTGATGTTCATTTGGGAGTGGGGGTGTGTGCGTTGGTTTTTTGCTTAAGACAAGCGAGGAAAATCAAACAGGACAAGCAAGCAATCTAAGCTGGAGATGATAAGGAATGTTCTGGTAAAGGTCTATTTCACTGGAAAATGTTGATTCACTGAAACTAGTCATTCTTCAGAGCAGCTAGTAATTACATGAGGACAACACTTATCTGGAAAACCCAGTTTCATGTTCTCCAGCAAGCAGTCAGAGGGCAAACAAACGTTTACTGTCCTCTGGATCGGAGGAATGACTTGGTCAAAAATGTTGAGTTCATTCCAGTGCAGATTTAAGATCTTACAAATTTTTGTGTGACAGGAAAATCTCCTGTCCTGTTCCGACCCTTGCATCTTTATCTGCTTTATGGGTTAAACATTTTTAGAATATATCAGAACCTACTGACTGGTGCCTTCAGTGAAGGCTGGAAGGCATGTCTAGGGTAGCTAAGAAATCAAATTCATTTAGTGCCTTATCAGTCAGCCATTTCTGCCTGTGTAAACTCAGTAACAAAACTGGAAATTCAGGTGCTAGTACGGGATAATTTTGACCCGCTGTAAATTATTTTCATAGAAATGGGATTGTCCTATATCAGGAGTAGTCATCCCATATTAAACGTTTTTTAAGCAAAATTCAGGTTTCTGTGCATATATGTTACTAATATCAGTATCTGGCTTGTTGTGTATAAAGGCAAACTAGATGGCATTCAGAAGTCTGAAAATCCTGGAAGGTTTTGAAAAGGAACAGCTTTGATTTATAAAAGCTTGAACTTTTTAAAGACCTTTTCAAAGTGGAAAAAAACCCCTCAGTTGATTAATTAGTCCTAATTTATATTTAAAATTCTTCCTGATTGATTTTTAAAGTTGACTTTTACTTGATTAAATAGCAGTCTTTGATTTTTGAGATATTTGTGGCTCTGCAAATTCCCTACTTGATGGGAGCTCTACATGAACAATTTTGCTTGCAGTAATGAGCTTATCCAAGATGATGAATTTTGCTTCCTCCCTATCAGTCTTCCTCTCCCTGCCCACAACCACAGGGCAAGTCTTCCTCTTTGTGCACTTGACTGTTAACCAAAACAATAAATTAACATTATTCTTTTAGATATTTATAGTTATAGGATACCATTATTTCATTTGCCATTCTAGTTTGAGGCTGGCCTATTTATGGTGGAGATAAAATAATGAATTTAAATTAATAGCCTCTTCAGGGTAAAAAACCCCACCCAAAACAAAACACACCCCCTCCCCCCAAACAAACAAACAAAAAACCCAAAACAACCACACGCTATAGGTACTAGGGACAATAATACCCTGACTTTATCATCGGATTGCTTCTTTTGTATTTACACCGGTAGAGCTGTATCTGCTTGCCAAATTGTAGTGCTCGTTTGGCTAAAGGTTTTCTGCAGCTTTCTGCATTTGAAAATTATACTACAGGCCTCCCCTTGCTTCACAGAATTATTTTGGACATACTGTTTTTACAACTGTTGGATTTTTTGCATTGGCAGTGTATTAACAATGTGACAAGCACACTTTCTAACGAATGGATAGCACACTCTTAGGCATGTTAGTGTTTAGAATTGTTGCAGCCTTTACTTTTTTTATCAACATAACTCCTCTGAGGACACTCAGGCAATTGATAAGTGTAGGGTGAACACTGAATTTGGACAATATAATTTTGGAGACTGAGGAACAGTTGCACTGGGAGAATGCAAGTCATTGCACTGAATTCCTGAGATTTCTCTGAGTTGTATTTACTATAGGTATTTACCTAGGAAGTAAGTCTTCCTGCTCTCCTCCTTTGGCACTTAATGACAGCAAAAAATGTAGTAGCATTGATGACACAGTATGACAGTCTCAGTTTCTTCGTTCCGGCTGTGTCCCTGTTCATGCCAGCAAGGTTAGCATTGTGTAGCTCTCTTTCTGTACACTTCAGAGCAGGGTCTCCAAAACCTACTTATAGACCTGTACATTGATTTGTAGACTGCATAAACTTAGGGTAACCATGCAGATAGTTTCCTGTAAGCCTTAATCTAGATAAAATGAGTCTCGTCTCTTGATGCGCTGAATCAAATTTTACTAGGAATTTGACCAAGGCTTATTCAGACTGGAATGGATTCTTGAAATATATGGAACTGTGATTTAAAGGCATTCTTTCAGGATCCAGCCCGTCTATTTTGACCAGTCCCACTTTTTTAGAAGGTGTTGGCGCATTCTTTGTAAGTGATTAGGTCATTATTAAGTTGTGCATGCATATGGTCAGCTCAAGAAAGAATCTGGTTGTCTGCATTTACCATTATTTAGTGCTTAAATGCAGGTGCTCACGTAATTGATTTAAATAATGTGATAAAATTAACTGCTTCTACATGTTATATAGGCACTTTTGCATGTTCCGGTCCCCATGATTGGGCTTTACTGATTATGTCTGCATGGAGGGGAAATTCTGTTCTAAGAAGCACTTAGTCTGTGTTTTCCAGTTGTATGGATGGGGCAGTCTCTGCAGAATCACTGAAACTCCCTTCTACTCACATATCAAGGTTTCTTTCTAAAGGAGATGGGGGGAGTTTTGCACCCTCTCATTGTATTCAAACAGTAGGGATAACCAAGGAACTGGGGTGTTGCTGGGGATGCAGTGTGAAGTGCACCAGTTCTTCAGTGTAGATACAGCTATGTTCCAAGATCTTGGTTTTGAAATCTCTCAGGCCGTATTTATGACCATTTCCGTTTGTTTTCTCTTGGTAGTCTAACAAATGAATGTTTTGGGGCAGCAGTATCTGTTAAATTAGGGAATTTTTATGCAAATACATGGAAATCTAGCTTTGCATTTGATCTAGGCAGTACTTTTTTTTTGATTAAATATGAGGCCTGCAGACCCCATCAAAATAACCCACAAGCTTGAAGAGCAATTTTAGCAGAAATAAGACAGATCTTAATTTCAGTGGTCCTGGGCAATCTGGAAACAAAACCAGCTGTGGTAATCAGCTGGGAAATAATTTCTTGTAAAACTTGATGCTGCTTAAGGAATATTTATGGGGAGAAATAGCTCATCATTGAAGTGAATTGTTCACTCACTTCAGCCGGGAATGTGAGCTTCTGCAGTGCATTGATATTGTCTGCCTTTGGTACTTTTTCATTGCTTTCCAATTTTAGCTGTACTCCTGGATTGGCCTGGTAGAGGCTATTAGAGCACTAGGGTCCTCAGCACTGAGTCAAAACTTTCACCGGGTTTTTCTTCCCCTCTTTTTGGAACTTTTGACTACAGGTAGGCAGTTTTTTGAACACAGCATATGTTGTTGAAATGGAATTTGGGAAGTGCTGAAAAGTTCATAAAGCCAGACCCAATGTAAAGAATAATTCTTGCTGAAAAAAATAGGAAACAAACATTTTTCACCCATTTTTTTTAATATTGAAATGAAATTATAAATAATGACTTCAGCTTGTTAAAGCATTTTTCAGTTGAGAGATCTCTCCATTCCACCAATTCAGTAAAAAGAATGCCAAAAGAAAATGGAATAGAATGTAATTTTTTTTATTGACTCAAAATGAATTTTGCAGTTGAGATTTCATTTCATTGTAAAGGAAACTGTTTCAGCTTGACTCAGACTTCTATTTATTTTTTTATTTATTGCCTTCACCACCACATGGATAAAAATGAGGACTCGCACAGCTCTGCTAGATAGAGATTTTTCTGTGTCCCAGCCAATGACCTCAGTGTGATGTGGTATTAGAAGTGTTTATTCCGTTCTGCTGTTATTGTAGCATGTAGAATCTTTTGCTTCCTGTGATCACTGTGCATTTAACAAGGTTCTTACATACCTTTGTTAAGTGTCCTCTCCTGGCTCCTATTTTCTAACTCATCTTGCATTCCCAGTGAATTTTTCCTCTTTCATACTTATTTCTCGGCTCTCAAATCTCATTAAGTTTTCTTACCTGTTGGTTTTTGAACTTCTTTCTACTCCAAGTGAAACTGTCTGCACTCACACATGATTCATTAGTAGCTCAGAAGAAATTCTGCAGTTTGTAAGCAATCTGGTTAAGGGCGGTTCACAAGATTATTCTGGAGCAAATTTCCCTCTGTGGATAAACAAATAAGACAAACAGCAGATGATGCTGAATAAATCTATAAAACCCATAGAGAAAATAGAATCAGCAAAATGGCTGATTTTTCTATCTCCCTTCCCCCCCCCAATCATACAGCATACAAATCCACTCATCTGGTATTTTGTTGGGTTTTTGGTTTAGTTTCTTTTTCTGCATATGAAATTTTAGCTTTAAAATGTAGGCAGATCTAGAATCTTTTTACTACCTTTTGACATACTGTTTAAAAACTTGTGAATCAGCTGTCATTCCTTTATACTGTTTTATACCATTTTTCTTGTAAATCCAATTAATGTTGAAAATATCTCTTTTCAGTTGTCATTTGTATGTCTGTAGATGCTATAGTGTCATATCAGCAAAGACTCTTTTTCAAACAATGCTGTATGGAAAATTTCACAGTATACCATGGTGGTTGAAAAAGAAAATATTTTATACTGTTATCATCTGCTGTTAACATCTAGGAAGTTAGAATTTGTGAAACTGGAAAAATATTAGTAGAGCCAGGATTGCTGGGGTAACTGTGGCATTTAGAACTGTCTTTTTAAATGTTGATGGAAATCATGCCCAAAATGGTAATACCTGGATGTCTCTACAAAAACACCAGAGCTGCCAGACAGTGGTAAGATAATTATATTTCTGTAGTTACGCTAATATGACCTTCTGCATCAACACTGTAAAGCAGGATAAAAATTACTCTTTTCCCTGTCATATCACTCACGCAGTGAAATTTTGGTTCCTAAGCTGTTTCTCCAGACAGGAGTGTACTGCAGTGTGGGCATAATTTTCTTTTATTTGTCCTGTGTAGACAAACCTTGTATGTCACTGAGATCTGAAGCTTGCTCAGCAGTCTCCTCTTAACAAAGGAAGTTGGTGGTGTCAATCTAGTTTTCTGTGGTCACAGTGTCCACTAAATAATAGGCTAAATGACTAGCCAACAGGCTGAAAACACTAAATGGAGGATAAGGATGAGCAGGGCGTGGGGTCAGGTCTTGTTTTACGTATAACTCTTCTAATACTGAGTTCGGGCAAATTGCTGGCAATTCTTGCATTGATACTACTTGTGTTTAGAGCCTAATGGAGCAATAGAGGACTTTAGGGGAAGGGGATTAGCAAGCCAGTAATTTTCTGAAGCATGAAGTGAAATTAAACACTTCTATTCCACTTATAAAATGCAGTTGGTTCATTATAGTGCAAACAAGCTCGAACATTGCAGCTTGCAGGAAATAATTCCCTCGACTTCCTAGCCTCAGAAAGTTATATTTTGTTTGTGAATTCTAGTTCACTTATGCTCAGCAAGAGCCAAGCAAAGGATTAAAATTCATTACTTCCTATTCATGGCTCGCCCTGCTAAGAAGCTGCTGCGAGGTAGCGTGTGAACATCAGGCTGGTGTGTTCAGTAGTAGCTGTAGCCAGAGAAATCTATTTTTAGGGGTTTAGATTTCTGTGGGTGTGTGGCTCAATTCATTGCCTGCAGAGCTTCTTCCTTATTTTCAACAGATTTATCTTGTATTTATTCTACATTTTCTTACAAGCCAGGTCACCTTCACTTGAACCTCTGCGGCATGATCTGGCCAGAATGTTCAGAAAAGCACCTTTTCATTTAGGACAAGAAGTTCAACAGTCCCAGTAGCCAAATTTGAAACTATGCACCATATTTGCGCTTTAAAGATATTAGGTATGAAAAGATGCAAACTGGCAGCTAGTTTAGTTCTCAAGATCTTTATGGTGCCTTACTCATTAAATCATTGCATAGATACCTAGATATCTTTATAACTAACCTTGAGTGATATAGACATCTAAGTCTCTTAAGGTTTTGGTATTTAAAGTGCCGGTACTCGGTACTTAACTTACTTCCGATACTTTGGTACTTGAAGTTCATGGCAGTCAATGAAATATCTATTCTCAGGATCTTTGGTCCTAATGTACTTTCAATTAAGCACCTAAGTATGCTTAAGAGATGTTAGATGTCCCAGTAGGTGCCTTTCTGCATACTTGTACGTCTAAATATCTTCATAAATTTGTCTTTCAATTATATTGTAATAGGGGAACTCGGGGCAAAAACTAGCATGCCAGAAATTTTTATTTTGTTTCCAACTGCTTAAACACTGGCATTGCTCTGACAAGGGTTTAAAAAAAGCATTTTGAGCATTGGAATGCAAATTAACATACCAAGCAATTAAAGTCAATTAAAACAGGATGCAGTGTAATTAGAAACAGTTGTGTTCACATTTATATTCAGAGAGGTTTGATGTGTTGAAAGAAAAGAAAACAATTCAGGAAACTTTTAATGCCTACAGATGTGATGATGATACTAATAATGGCATTTGATTTCTAAAATGCCCCATCCTCCCTCACCTCATGAGCTCCCCATATGCATGATAAAATGAGCAACTGATGCACTGGATGCAATGGAATTAAGTGGCTCAACATACTGGGAGACTCTAACACCACCTACAAATGGTGGCCTTCTCTCCCCTCTCTGAACACAATCACAGAATCATAGAATAGTTTGGGTTGGAAGGGACCTC
>NW_008825218.1:336017-354668 GCF_000699105.1 Pygoscelis adeliae | reverse complement strand
GAGAATCTGTTCCATGATTTTCCCGGGCACAGAGGTGAGACTGACTGGCCTGTAGTTCCCCGGGTCTTCCTTTTTTCCCTTTTTAGAAATGGGGGTGATGTTTCCCCTTTTCCAGTCAGTGGGAACTTCACTGGACTGCCACGACTTCTCAAATACGATGGATAGTGGCTTAGCAACTTAAATACACATATACAATACGCATACCTGTTGCATGCAGTACAAGAGAAGCTTGCAGCCTCATTAGCTGTATGAGCACTAACACCAAAAAACTGTCAACAATGTCAATTGCCTCACGAAGGGTGTATCTTTCCCACACATGCTTCCTTGGTATCTCTTTCACTGTTGTTCCGGACATCTCCGTTAGTATTTATCGCCAGAAATACTGAGCCAATTGCGGTCTATTTATATCCTCTTTCTGCATAATAACCAGAAAGGAAGGAGAGTTCTCATTCCTTTAAAGCTGAGGCACAACTATCCTCACGATAAAATGTATGCTAGAGGTTGTGGTTCTAGTACTTGCAATAATGTTAATAGGGGTGGATGGGCTGCGGAAGGCATTCAGAAAAGCAAACAGAAAACTGTGAAGTATAGCTCCATAAGCCCGGATGGCTGCTGCAGGATTACAGACTACTGTACAAGGGTACCTTTACCTGATCTCTCTTGGGTGTAGAGATGAGTGGTTTCAGCTGTTACTTGATGTAGCTGAGTGAAGAAATAAGAAAGGAACCTGGGAAGAAATCTGCCCCTACAAAAGCGCAATCTGTTTACTGATGTAAAATGTTTCAAGGCAGTGGCAGTTTGCGCAAGACGGGCTGCAAACCAGTATAGTTAATGAAGCATGATGCAATGTAATGTTATTATTTAATGTGATAACAGATATTCAGGTGCAATACCTTCCTTGTCATCAAATGTATATGTCTGCTGACTATCCTCTATTAAAAGCAACTATTGATTTAAAAGAAGTAGAGAAAAATAGCTGGCAAAGAATTAAATACAGAAACATGAAAACCAGTTGCTGGCTACTCTGTCCCTTCCACCCAATATAAGACTCAGAGCAGGACCATGACCATTCCGTGTGTTTCTTTTTTACTTCTCATTAACTGATGGTCCGTTTTTATTTGAAACCTCGATGCGGAGAGCAGTCTCTTTGAGACAAGGTCTGTTTGAACTCAGTGAGTCATATTAGTTTGCATTTCCAGTAGCGGTCAAAGATAATGAATTGTAAGCATTGGGATAAAGCTTTCTATTTTGCATTTTATTGACCTATGAATTCATCAATTCAGGCTTCTGAGACTTATAGGAGTATAATGGTTGTTTCCATTTCCTGGGAAAATCATGGCTTGTATTTTCAAAAGGGGTAAGACACCTGAAAGATACATAGATGCTTGCCTCCTGTTAAGGTCCGTGAGAGTGAAGTGTCTAAATGTCTTGGGCAGCTGGATGTGTTCAAAGTCTGCCATGTGATTTTAAGTTCCTCCATTTCTGAGTGTACCAGCTGAGGCAGACATGAGATGATTTCATGTTTGGGGTTAAATACCCAGCGTGGTCTGAAAATCAAAATTCAGTTCATTAGTCATGAAAATGTGTTTGAGAATCCTTTAATGGGTGCATTCTGTGATGTATCTCTTTCATTTACATAGCCATGAGACAGGTAATGAACTTCTGAATTTAAAATACATATTTTTGAGGGCTATACAGGTTATATTTTTCACCAAATGATTTTCCTCATTCTTGCAGCTTGTTAAGTAATTTTGACTTGTGCAAGGCAGATGTATAAGAATATCATCGCATATTAGGATATTTTATACCTACTTTGCACAGGCAGAAATGGCTGTAGAGAATTATAGAAAGTTAACTTTAAGGTATGTTATTACTTAAAGGAAATATTTATAGTGACTTGGAATTTATCATTTAATCCACCTCCAAGTTTGAATAGCTATATACTGCTCTCAGGTTTGTGATTGTAAAATGGGATCAATTCTGCTCAATTTTTCCCTTGGAAAACATGACTTCTTGCAGGTTTCCAGAAAAGCTCCATTGTTCCGCACGCACAGAACAAACTGATTTCTAAAAAAAATGTGGCCATATATGTGAAAACAGAAATTACTGGGATTGAGCACTTCAGAAATCTTGCCTGAAGGCGCTTTGCGTGTCAAGGATACTATAGCAAATTGCAGGGATATATACATAGCATTTAACCTTTTGGCTTGATGAAATGTTTATTCCTCAAACACAGACATGCAGGCAAAGCAGTGTTATGAGATGACAGTTTAGTAATTACTAGGTGATTGAGAATTCATTGCATATGTTGTTATAGAATACATATAATGCAATTAATTACTTGCTATTATGAGTCAATTTCCCTGTATCTGTGTTTGGAATAATATGTGGTATAGTGTACAGGTACACTGGAGTATAGTGTCTGGTCACTTGTCACAAAGAGGGAGTAAATAATGTGCTTAAAGAGAACTTCCCAATCTCTTTATAAAAAAGTGTTGACCTTTTCTACAAGACATAAATAGTTTAGAAGGGAATATGTTTGGAGGACAAAATTCTTCTGCACGAACAAGGGCATCAAAAGCACTTTTCTGGAGGAAAAGGATTTGGTTTTTATCTAATAGCAAAATGGATGTGGAAATGAGGTGGTTTTGTTGCAGTTGGAAGAAAATATTTTTCTAATGTTTGCTTCTTCTTGCTAGGTTGTATATGTAACTGCCACGTTCCCCTATATCATGTTGATGATTCTTCTGATTCGTGGAGTAACGTTACCAGGTGCTTCTGAGGGGATAAAATTCTACTTGTACCCTGACCTTTCTCGACTGTCTGACCCACAGGTAGGACCATGGTCCGTGTATTTATTTTCCTCTCTGACTGGGAAAAACTGTGAGAGTTTCTTCATTTTTAGTTTGAATACAGGTGATTGCTGGATAGTTGTTCATTGTTAGAGATTTGGAATTGTGGATAGGGCTTTAAAGCCGTCACTGTTTACATGTGTTAGACTGTATTATTCTTTTAGTGGAAAAGTACCTTGGTTGATAAATCAGAATTTTCAGAAGTGTTCAGTTGCAGATGCTGCTTCTGCTGCGGAGGGGAAAAAGCATTGCCACTGGTTTCAACAGGAACAACGTTAACTAAGACTTATCCATTTTACAGTTCTTTGCTCATTCCAAATCTAAATCTCAGTCAAGATTAGTAGAGAAATTAATCATTGAGATGATTGTTGTCTTTGAAGCAGAAGTCTCTACATGCAATCAAGGAGGAACGAAGTACTCAAACCAGGAACTGTGTCTTTGTCGTTGTTTCCAGAGTAGAGCTGAACATGGAAATACTGGATTAAGTTAATTTTTTTCAGTGACAGATGAGTACAATAAAACAGTTGTTATATATCATTTGTCTGATATCAAAGAGGGAAAATCACACAAGCTCTACAAAACCTGACAGGTTGCGAACAGCATTTTACTTACCTGGTTTGGCAATGTAAAAGACATTATACAGTGTTACTTCTAGGGCTATTACAATATTAAATGGATCCTGAGATGCAGATAGGAAGCTTGGGAATATTTGTCAAAATTAATTTTTTTAATCTGCTTACTGAAGATGTGTCAGCATAATTTTTTTAACCTCTGCTTACTGAAATTGTGTATTTTTTTGCAAAAGACAATAGAGGGGACCCTTCAGGTTACTTCCTTGAAGTGTCTGAAATGACTGACTCATGTAAAGTTCACTTTAAACAAGTAATATTTCTACAGAAAAAACAGCTAGAAATAAAAAGATTCATTTAAAATATTGAAAATTGTAGATGAAAATTTAATCATGTTGCCGCTTTTGGACTCAGCAATGTTTCCATCATTCTGTGTCAGCATAGATGGGAAGTGAAAGAAGAGTTGTGGAAGTGGTGTTAGAACGTCAGTGATGTGCTATGGCTTTCCAACGGCTAGCTTGCTTAGAGGTGGCCCCAGTTCACCTGAGAAATCAGCACAGTAACAGAGGAAAACAACAGGATTCTCTGACACGCTCCCAGTTATTTATTTGCAACATATAATAGACTCAGACTGTAGTAAACACAGCAAGCCAGTCCAGTTTCAAGTGAATCCCATGTGTCCTAACTCATTTTAGCAGAGACAAGAAACTTGACTGTCGTATGCTTATCTGAGAACATGGATGGCATCTGTTTATTTTCTCCAGTTTTAACTAGTGTTTCACCCTGCTGTGTGGTTCTGGCAGCTGAAGTTACCCACTGCCTTAACAAAAACTGTTCACTGAGTACTCTTTTCTTGTACTACACCACGATGATTCCTCCACCTGCAAAGTCTATCGACCTAGTATGAATAGGAGGTAGTCCTGCTGCTTAAATATTGATTCCTTCACTTGTCCAGCGGTGTGTGAGAGGCCTGTTAACAGGATTTTGCCCCGCATGTGGATTTTTCACATGCCACTGACACCCTTGCTTCTGTTTGTTATTGAGGGAGGGCATGCAAGCTTAAGCAACATTATTGTCAGGCTACAAGGGGTTTTTATATGCCTATTTACTGTACTGTTTCCATTTGTAAAGAAATACATCGTTGCCATGACAATTTCCAAAGCACATAATATTAGTCTAAGCAGTCTGTGAAGTACAAAGCACTTAAGACACGTGTGCATGTATCTGTTTGTTCCACACATACAGCTCAGCTGATACTAGAATGTCTTTTGGGAGGGCTTAATCGATTGCTTCAACAAGCCAACTTTCTTCTCCGTTTCAATAAGACTTTAACTGACACATTGCCACACCTCAGCCTTAGTATTTCAAACACCTTTTTGTAGGAAAGAAGCTGAAGTAGAATGGACCATAGTAGAGATTGTGGAACACTAATACAGGTAATTTAACTGTAGTACGTGTGATGAAATGGTTTTAGAGAATTATTTGTGTGTTGCAAAAATGCTATTTCATTGAAATTGAAATACTTTGTGAAGACTAATCAACTCAATTTTTGAAGAAAGATTTCTGAGTTATGAGTGGGATCTCTGGTCAATTTTCAAGAAATAAAGGAAGTTTGGCTTCTCAATCTTAAGAATAGAATTTGGCACAACTCATTTTATTGAAGAAACCTAAAATTGAATTGGTTCAGCTTTATTGCAACTTTTAATGGTAACAAGATAGATATATAGACATTTTCCATTTTATGGAAATGTAGAAATTAATAATGTTCAAACCCACAAATTTTTGCATCAAAAAACCCCATTCCATAGGCCTCTTCCCAACTTGTTCTAGAGATTTTTGCCAAGAAGCAAATACAGGACAACTGAAGTAACCTTGACATTTGTGCTTCCAGTTTTCATCTTTACTCTTGTTTATTTGGATTTACTCCACAATATCAAAGCATAATGCGTGTGTACTAGCAGAAGTTGTTTTCCTCTTCAGTTGGAGGTCTGTTTAAATAGTGTTCCAGGGAGACTACTGTGTCTGTATTAGGAGATCGGTATTTGAACCACAGTGCCAACTATGTTTACTGTGGATTAAATAAATTAAGTTTCTCTTCAAGGCTCACTTTAGTTTGAAGTTCTTGAATCTTTTGTCTTTGTGTAATTTGCATTCCATGGTTCGTTATAGCTTTCTAAGCAGCTATTCATCTGTCTTTTCAGTTCCTCTTAGCTTTCAAGTGCTGTGTTCGCTATTTCATTTTTATATTCTATCTTTTCAGCAGACTGAATCTTCTTGGTCTGAAAATGCCATCTTTTGTCCAGTGTATCTGTAGAGCTCATACCAATCACTTTTCATTATAATAGTGGAGTACTATATTTAAGCTTCAGAAATGCTTTGTTTCGTCAACAGTAAGGTCTCTATAGCCCACGTGTTCAAACTGGCTTGAAATACATCCCTCTGCCCCAATCTGGAAGATACAGGTGCTGTTTGTAGCTTAAATATGGGGACTTTCCTGAGTTATAACTCACATAAAAGTAGTATTTTACAAACTTAATAGGATTGTTATGGTTTTTGTGTGCAAGTCTGACTCAGAATATGGTTCTGATTGTCCCTCAACAGATTTAAGTCACTTAATATGTAATCATGCTTGTGTGTGGTACTTACTGCTCCTTTTTGGGGAAAACATTTGGTTCTTCATAATGGGATTTTCCAAACATTTGTGCATGGAAGAGGTTAAATTGGTTAGGGACTAGCAGACGTACCAGTTTGATGGATCAAGGAGCAATATTATGGTCAATGATCTAGAAAACACACGCATGTAAATTTAAACCCTGCTGTAGCAGTGGGTTCTTAAAATGAGGAGGAAAATAAAAATAAAGCCTTCTTGTTTATGTGCTTGTATGCTAATAACTGGCTGAGTTACTGGTTTTTTTTAATTAAAAAATATGTATTGTTTCCATGAAGATATTCATTATAGCATCTGTAGGGGTGAATGTGTCAACATAGTCGGAATTGCACTCTCCTCTGAACAGCTGGTGCTTACCAAAATCTTGAACAAATTTAATTAATCTGGGTTTTGCAACTGAATTACACATGAGAATACATTTCTATGTGGAAAGAATACAGGTTGTACTTTATGTGAATGTTAAGCATGATAAATGAATGACGGGGCAAATTACATATAAGGCACAGGAAAATCTGAGCTATCACAGTTAGGATTGATTTTAAATTTCTCTGATCTTTTATTTGCAGTAAGAAAACGTTAAAGTTGCAATAAAATTTCTGATGGCAGAAACATTTCTACAGGTCACCTCTAGTGGCTCAGCTATGACAGTTCAACTATGAGGTAGCCATGACTCTGCAGATGACTGTGGAGACCCTCCAGATGTTTTCTGTGGCTACTCTTGCAATGGGGAGTCCACCCAGTTTGAAAATGTCTTCCAGAAGGATTTTTTCCATAAATTGCCCTGGCACAGAAATTCAGTTGACTGGCTTGTAGCTCACTGGATCTTCCTTCTTGCCCTTCTTGAAAATGAGTACCAAAACATGAATGTACAGCAATGAGCATCAACTTAACCTGAAAAAACCCTTACTCTTTTCCTTACGTTGCCCCTGTCTCAAAAATTTCTTTCTTCTTGCATTTTCCTGTGTGGCACTTAGGCTAAGTTTTCACGATCTGTGTGCTTACAGAGAAAAAGAACATTTTAGTACATCGGGTATCTGTTTTAGGGAAAACAATTTTTTTTTGGTAGAAAATCACTTAGACTAAATGCACATTAATTTTTTTTTTGCCTGAAAATTGTAATTTTCATTAAAAAGTCTTAATTTTCAGGTTAGCATGAGTTTATTTTGCTAGTTATTCGCTCCTTCCTGAACATCATCTTAGTATATTTGAGCATATACGTAGAATTATACTTTAAAAAAAGATGCTATTCACCAAAGCTGTAAACAATTGCTATCCAATTAGGCTAATTATAATACACATATGTGTGAGAGACATTTGGGAATACTATATAGGTGTAGAGATAATATTTTCCTAAATCCTGTTCTGATAATCCAAACTGGAAAAGTATTTGAGAATTTATCTTCCCTTAACTTTTTATTTCCAATGTTTAATAATGCAGAGTTGTTCTAGCGATGAAAGCTGCAGCAGTAATGCCACTCTGATTCTTTACCAAGAACTGTCGTCTTAGCAGTAGGAGAAATAACCCAGATTGATTCAATGTTAGTACATGCAGCCTTGGAAGCAAGCAACTATCACAATT
This sequence comes from Pygoscelis adeliae, assembly GCF_000699105.1. NCBI lineage: Eukaryota > Metazoa > Chordata > Aves > Sphenisciformes > Spheniscidae > Pygoscelis > Pygoscelis adeliae. Next base: position 347,000 of record NW_008825218.1, on the reverse strand, counting down.
GTATCGCCACCTTGAGGCCGAATGAAACCCATGTTTTCAAAGGCGGAAGAAAATAAAAATTCTCTCCTGGCTTTGAAGGTGGAGGAAACTGTTGCATTTAAACAGAAGTGTTAGGGCTCCGTTTTCTTCTTCTTCTTTTTCTTTTTTTTTTTTTAAGTAGAAGAAATTGTGATTTCATTTTTGGGTGGTTTCATGCTTAGAAAATCAAGGGAACTGTATGGATTCCGGAGTAGTGGATTTTAGACCTGAACTGTATCTATTGAAGCGTATTCATCCTTAAAATTCAAACCTAGGAATTTTCATATGTTGGCAATGAAATGATATCTAATTGCTGGAGAATTTTTTGATGCTTCTATTTGTTTGGAATGTGACAAGTGAGAAGCTTGCAATCTAATGAGAAACTTACTTCGTAGGATGCACTCAGTACTGGATGGTAAGCCTGGTTTCTAAGCATAGTACTTGGAGAAAGGGTTCAGAGGCAGGCCACGTCTTAAATCCTACCATCCTTTTGATACCACTAAGTCTAGTAATACCTTCAGCAATTTACTGCATTTTTGACTATTACAAGAGTTCATGCAGCCATTTTTTAAAAAAACAATTAACTGGGAAAAAATAGTAGTAATGAGAGGAGGAAGATGTCCAGTTCCCATCACACTCATGCAGTTCTGTTAACAGCTACAGAATTGACTCTTCTTTTTCCTACCAATTTCTTCCCATTCTCTGCATTGTTTGCTTCATCAGGTATTCGCTTTCTGAACCAGGCAGTTGCGATGCACACGCATGGGAGTTGCAGTAAACTTAAAAGAGAGTGAAATGCCAGAAATTCATACAAGGGCCATAGGTATGAAAATCCTTAGCTGAATTTACTATCTATATAACTACAACTCCCACTTTACGCAAGTATCTTTGAACAGTCTTTGTTCATTTGATATGGAAACTAAATTTCAAACTGTCCTTTCTGTGAAAGGCAAAAGGTATTGCTGCTGATTGTGAGGCTCTGCTTAACAGCAGTTAAGTAGTAATCCCCTACTGAAACTTTTTAAATTTAAACTTGAAAAAGAATTATTCCTTCTCAAAGTCTGCTGTTTGCACCATCATTACAAATTACTGAGATTTTAAATTGTAAGGTAAGCACAAGATATAGACTGGTACGATGTTTAGAAACATTTTGCCCTACAATGCAGTTTATAATCTCTACAATGAGGAACTATTTCTTTTTACTATGTACTATGGCTTTTGCATTACAAATTGTTTATGTGGTTTTAAAGAATAGGAAGACCAACAAATTGGTGTAATGCAGTGTGCTTGCTGAAAGGGCAGAGGTATTTAACAAAGCCATAAATCACTCCTGGGATGGATACTATTCCCATTTTCCCCAAAGAAAGACTGAAGGCAAGCCTGGGAGCACATTTCGTTTCCCCTGCTCAAAGGAACATAGATACTGCTCTCTCGCAGTGAATCTGCACCACAGTAATTGGGCACATGCATTTCAAAAGGCATGGGCTGAAGACATTCAGGGTCACCTCCTATGACAAAAAATTACTCTCTGCGATGCATGGAACAGCTTAGTACTTGTTCACCACACAAGTCATTAGATTGTGCAAAGACTTTAGGTATATTTAATAATGCTGTGGGAAAGGCACAATCTATGTTGAATACGTCATTGCTAAACTGTTGGTGTATATGAGTGAATGTGACGTATCTTTTTATGCCTCAATATACAACTCTGGTTTTTTCAGCAGCATAATATTGTGACTGTTAATTTTTATGTAGCAAATGTGGTTTCAGAAGTCCAGTTATTGCTTTGGAGAGTTATTTCAAGCCCTGAACAAATAGTTTGCCACCTCCTTCTCACGGTTTTTCCTTGTGTTTCTTGCTATTGCTACACAGGCAACAGCAAGCTGAGCAGGCAACAGCAGATTTTGGCAGTTAGAAGAGACTTGTTGAAAGAATGGGGTCATTTCGTAATTTCCCTGGGGCTTCTAGGCCACACGAAATCTCTTCCAGCTATCCCTGCAACCCCTTAGCAACCTTGGCAATGGAGAGACATCATCTGGGCTTCAGGGAAACTCTAATCGCACTTTAATATTAGACTTCATGGCTAGTGCGATATGCCACTGGAGGGAGACAGGATCCACGCATTAGCTCAGTGTATTGGCATAACAGGGAGAGATTTTTCACAGCTTACAATGATGGCACCTGAAAAGAAGTACTGCATAAACTTGAAGAGCCATTTTGTGCATAAATTAATTAACATTCTCAGGAACATTTAAGGAATTTCAAATACTATCAATGACTCCAGCCTGTCAGCTGCTCTAGAAGTCAAGTGTCCTAGCAAGAGAAAAACTGCTGTTAAAAATTTGTTTCAGATGAAATTAAAAATTGGTACAAAAAATACTAAGTGATATATGGATATTAATGAGGCAATAATAATAAGGGACCTTGTGCACAGTGAAGATAGCCAGTAAGTGAAGCAAAGAAATATTCCACACTATTTGTGGGACAGTCACCAGTGCGTATATGATGCCATATAAATAGAGGCATTGGAAATATATAGTTATTTTAAGAATTGCTAACAGGATTCTTGTTAATCCTGTTATTCCAGAGGAATGAGAGAAAAAAGAAAAAGAGAAGATTACTACCCCAGCGGAATGATGTGCAGCTTGCAGAAAATCTGTTATTTACTATTTAAAAAATTGAGTGCTCCTAAAGGTTATTCTTTGAAGACCTGTACAAAAAATGCTTTCTAATCCTTCAGACACTTCTGAGGCTCTTTATTTCCATCCTAGAACTGGAATAACAGTTGAATTCTCAAAACAATCCAACAAAAAGAAGGCTGGGCAAACATCTGGAGAGAAGTAGTAATGGCTAAAGTGTATTGTGTACACCCCACAAACTACCATTGGAGAGATGCCATGGTGTAGGGGTTGACTGTGAGCCTGGAAAGGTCTCTACCTAAGGGTTTTACAGTAAATGGAGTTAGGTTCACACACATTTTTTCCCCAGAAATAGCCTAGAGGAGATTGGTGCTGAAGTTCTCCCCTGAAGGTGTTCTCTGAACTAATGGAAACACAAAATGAGGAGGAGGCAGAAAGGGACAGAAAAGGTGCCTTCCTCCAGGGTGGTATAAGTTGGGGACTGCATTGAGCTGTGGACTATGAAGGCATCTTACAATTACATGTGCCTTACTGCTGCTCTTCCCTTTTCCTACCATGCTTTTTGTATCTGCTAGCATATAGTTTGTATGGCACTTGTGCATACATGTATGATTTATTTGCAAGGGCAGTGTGGGAAAGGGAGAAAAAAGTGATAGAAAGCAAGGAGAGGGAAGCTGGGAGGAGAAGGTGGGAGGTGACTGATGACAGTTGCTGGCACACTGCCCTAATGTATGTGGGAAAACAAGCTGCCTCTCCCATCATGAACTGTCACCAAGCTGCCAGGCAGCTCACAGCAAGGATCCAGATCCAGGAAAGCAAATTGGAAAGATGAGGAGATGTGTGTATTGGCAGCTGTGACTTTCTGATGCTCTCTACTCTGAATGTCTGTGCTAAATTGTTGACTGTTCCTTCCTTATGGATAAAGTCACACCATTCTATTAGTATAGTTTTTGTTTAGGCTGTTGAAGCTGGATTGATTGTCGACTACTTTACCTAGCATTGCATAATTGTTTCTTCCTTATGCTTTATAAAATGTTTGTACGCACTCACTAAAGTTATATCATCAAAATTGCCCATGAAGAGAAATGGCAGGATGGGATAGTCAACATGTTTTCTTAACTTCAGATTCTGCTGTGGTGCATTACATGGCTTGGGGATACAGTTCATATTCTTTTCTCTGAAATAGGAGTCTTTTAAGAAATAAATTTATTCCTGTGTTAATGTTAAATTCCAGAAAATTTTGTAATACAGCAATTCCTGCGAAGGTCATTAATATTTTAAAAGATATCTTCCTTAACTGTGTTCACAGTCTTAGATTTCCATATGTTAACATATTTTCCCATATGGATGTTTATAGACAGCTGCTTTAAACACTGAGGCTCAAATAAACTGAGCATTCTGTGACCATTTGCACCAGAACCCTGGCTGCAAGAATATCTTTTTGTGCCATCAGAGAACAGAGGCAATAACGTGTTTTGTCACACCAGTGCCAGCTAAACACTACTACTTCAATTTAGGACTGTAAATAAGGGTAAGGAAAGAAAGCATCTGACTGTCACAAAGAGAGAGGCAATAAAATGCATTGAGTAAATTTGTTACAAACTTGGCAGGAAATCATCAGATGTTGATGCAGTTTGGGATACGGGTTCACCGATCCTTCATTTGTTTGTTTATTGTCACCCATGTGAAGTTTTCAGAGAACGTTTGAATCAAGAAAGTGCAGCTGAATTTGTAAAGAACGGGAGGCAGAATCTGGTTCCTAGTGATTTTGCACTTAAATTCTGCGTGCACATATTGATATTTTAGCAGAACAAACACAAAACATTTCACACAGACCAGAGCTTTAAAAAGTGTTTTTATTTTAAAGAGGTGTTTTCCTTTATACTTTTTACTATTATTATTACATTTTGAAACAAAATCTTGTTTAGGAATTAAAAATCAAATGCTTCATTTAAAAATAGAGAAATAACATTTGACTTCTCAAAATAACTTTTCAGGTTTTGACCAAATGCTTTTCCTGTTTGACACAAACTTATAAATAATGTAAATCAAGCTGAATCTTCATTCTTCTGCAAAATTAAGCATTTGATCAATGTCAATACCTTCAGTAGCCCCCTTAGTGTCAAGAAGTGCAGGTCCTGAACACAATTCCTAAATGGCATTTTTTTTATTCTAGTGCTTTTTTTTATCTTGAACTCAGTTTTACTTTAAGTTTCTGCCAGCTCTGTGGCATAAACGAAAGGGTTTTCACTGCCCAGCTCTCTTTAAAAAGGGCTAGGCTCAGAGCAGAATTTTAGTGAACGCTGAGTGGCTTGTTTACTAAAATTTGCCAGTTGGGTATACGGTTCCTGTCACTCTAAAAACAACTCATGCTTTTAAAATACTCTAAATCCCTCTGTGTAAAATAATAAAACAACATGGTGACTCTGAAGGATGTTCACAAAAAGGTATAGTGAAAGCTGGTACTTTCCCAGCCTGGAGGTCTAAATGAACTTGTTTATCCATCCGTGATGGTGAGCAGAACATAGGTTGAAAAATATTGCAGCAGTTAAAACAATGAAAAAGGTATAGCTGGGGCACTAGCCTTCAGTGAGTTACTATCTTATGGAGGAAGGCAGAAAATGTGGCACACGATTAGGGATTACAAACTGAAATGATCTGTGCTGTATCTTGATCTTCACAATAAAGTAGATAAGGTGGTCCGGAGTCGTCATATTTGACATTACATATATAACTGGCATGTGTAAGGAAGGTTCTGACTTTCTAGATGGCTGCCTCTTTCAACAGTGGAGAGGGAAAGGTGTCTTGGAAGAGTAGTTCGGTCATCCATCACTTGCATCAGTCTTATAGGTTTCTTTTTGCACTAATTCTGTAGAGCGCTTGGAATGACCACAGTCTTACAGCCAGAGCAGGGACAGGTACCTTAGCTTGAGTGAATGAGGCAGAGGCTAAATAACATTGGGGGTAATTTTCTCCCCTGGATATTTTGAGACTGAGCAGGCAATGATTTTCAGTACTGGTACATCACTGATAACTGTATTTTTGTATTTATGTAACTCCGCTTACCTGCAGATTTTTAAGTAGTTTAGGTCACAAAAGGGTAATATGTATAGTCACTGAATAAGTCAGTTGTTAAAGAACCCAGTCTGTCAAACACAACTCCAAATAGTAAAATATTAATATTGTGCTCTCTTTAGGTCCAAGAGAGGTGGTTTGTTGGGTTTCTTTTATACACTGGCTTAAATTTTTACTTTAGCTGCATAGTCATATACGTGCAAGTAGAAGCAAGAACTGAGTACGTATTACCAAAATATAGAGTTGAAGAATGCAAGACGAAATGAGTTGGCAGCAAGTGGGAAAGGGGAAGAAATAAACAAAAATGCGGTCCCTTTTTGTCTTCTTTCCATCCCATTGTACTGAGTACTGTAGGTTGGAGGTATCAGACAGAAGCAAATCATCCTTCAGATGGAGGGGAACATGCAAGAAGTGATTCTGAGGGACAGACACAGCATCAAAGATGTTTGTGGGTTGGAACGACCTATACATCACTCCATGCTCCTGGCTGAGTATGAGGAAAAATACCTGCCAGCACATCGGCTCTTTGAACATTTCAGATAAACATTTAAAATAAGCCTAGGATATCAGCAGTACGATGTTTGTTTCCCAAATTAACTTCTCCAGGACAAATCTGTCACAGGGAGGAGATGACAAGCTTATGCCTGAAGGTCTAAAACAAATTTGCTTTATTGCTTTGCCTTTCTCCATCCCCCCTTGCATTTATTTATGAACATTATCTAGGGAACTCATTCTATTTTTATATCTGTTGAGCCCCATATGGAGCTGGATGTTGTTAGTAGCTCCTTACCTAGTGATGTGAGCTGCTTTAAACTGTCAGGTGGAGTCTCAGTGACTTGTAACTGAGAACAACCAGAAAACCCCAAATGCCCCTTTAAAAAAAAAAGAAATCTTAAGATCTGAGATTGATTGGATAAGTTGTTGCTCTAAGCTTACTAGAGGAATCTCAGAGATTCTTAGCACATAACCCTGGGTAGGTGCCAGGCTCTTGGTCTGGTTCCAAGCAAATTCCAGCTGCCATTCACCAGTAATTAACTCTGAGACACATAGTCAGATGGTACATATCAAGTTATCATCTTTGCATCAATGCAGTGGTGCCCTGCTAGTTGCAGAGCTATGGCCATGCTCGTTCATCCACAGAAACAGATTTGTCCAGGTCCGCAGAACAAGTCAATGGCTGGTCTACCTACCCTTACATACCAGACCAAATTCCTTCCTGGGAGTCTTGGTTGCACGCCCTTGATAGCAGTGCTTGCTGTCCATTGCAGATGCTACAAGGCTTCCCATCTCTAGATGGCCATTACATTTAGGATTGGAGGCTTCTGACTTGCATGCAAGTATGGGGAGAGATTAATTTAAAGCTTAAGTTAGTTATTCTATGATTCTATAAAATGCCTAAGTTAATGACTGTCGCTTGCTCAGTACTTAATCATTGATGAAATTCAAGGACGAAGAGGCTACAGGACAAAGAAGTAGAGTTTCTGTTTGTGAATATGGAGTCTTTGAGACTGCAGTGAATAAATATATATTGTTTTGTGGCATAAACTCACTGAGGAGGTAACTGTAATGCTCAATATTCTGAAACAATTTACTACTGGGCAGTGCTGCTACAGAATTGATATCCTGAAGGTTTAGCAGTGAGGCAACCTTAATGGATTCTTTTGCTTCCTAGAATTGCTGTTCTGTTTTGACTGAGAAAGATAAGTAATATGTAGCCTTTTGTTTTAACTCACTTGGGTTTGCTGTGTACAGTGGGGGCACATCCATTTAGCCTTAATTGTTGCTTAAAGATATTTATTGGCTTTTCATTTCTGTGAGCTTCCTTGGGCCATCATGCAGACAGTTCTGTGTATTCTTGACTCTTTCCTGTTACTTGTCTTCTACATTCAAACAACTGGATAAAAGTATTTGTTTATAGTTTGAACGTGATTGTACAAAACAGCAGAATGTAGGGCGCCAAACACCAAAGCTGTACCAAAGGCAAGGGCCAAGATGCTCTGGCCCTGAGAGTTTCTCTTGAGAACGCCTGGGGCAGAGCGATACAGTTTAAAGCCTGTTGGTTACCCATGACCCGCAGCCAGAAGGTATGTGGCAGGGGTGAGAGAGGTGGTGGGACTCCCAGGCTTCCTGTGCAGACAGTGGAAAGAGAAAGCCACCTTTGGAGAGTACTTCCATTGCACTGTGCTCAAGTCATTTGAACATATAAAGTTATGTAACACTTTGATACAGTGAACTAACTAGAATAAAATCGGAATTTATTGGTTTGGTAAATGTTTGCTGTAGTCTTTCCCTGAGCATCTGGTTTTGGCAACAATTAAAAGAGGACCGTGGGCTACCTTTGCAGTGATTGAATGTAGCCATGCTTTTGTTATGTATTTATATCCAAATACGTATCCTTTGTACATAAGTGGCTAAAGCGAAAAAATGTTTGTGTTGGACTGTCTTGATAGTAATTTGAATCCTTTCCATTCTATTGTCTTAAGTCATATTAAACAGAAAATGACAGTTCTCAAATGGGAAGAGGATTTAAGAAGTTTTAATAAAGTGGTTAATGCTCTAGATTAACTATATGGCTTTTCTTAGTTTTCTGGGGCAATTTTTGCTGAGTTAGGATGGGATAATCCACATCCGTAGCTTTGTTGAAGGCTGAGTGATTAAAATGTGATTAAATTATAATAAAATTATATATTTTCTTGTCTGTCATTTTGGATTGTTGACCTATATTCTCAGTACCAATATTTGAAGGAGTATGTAGCACAAGATTTCAGTTCTTTATATTTTAAGGTTACTATTTTAAAAAGATAATTAACTTTTAATTGTGCCTTTATCATTTATTCTGCCTAAGAATTCAGGTTTTATTATGCTTGTGAAGGGCAATATTTAGATTATTATGCGGGCAGTGTGAAATCAATGCAGTCTTCAATTAAGCGTTTATTTGTGTAACAGAATAATAAGTAATAAGTTGTCACTTGGCACCTTTAATTGATTTATTAAATACTGGTTTTAGTTGAGGGAATTTTTAGGGACATTCCTGTTAAATTTTAAAAACATTTTTCACTTTTCCTTTTTGGTCTTTAGGCAATAAATATTTTTTAAAATAAACTATGGTAGAGGTACTCAGTGGATATTAGCTGGAAGCTGGACCACAGTTTTGGTGGTATTGTAGACAATTAAGTAGTTAGAGTAGCTTTTCAGAGAACCGTATTGTATTTGTGATGCTCCTTAGAAGACTGATCTGCTCATTAAATAGCAACAGTAGCTCTATAGGCTAATATATAGCCAACAGTCACTGGTGGTTTTTTTTGTAAAAAAGGCAAAAAAAGACCCAAAAGCTTTTACACACAGTCAGACCTGAAACTGGAGCAGAGCCCTCCTGGTTCTGCAGCCAAGGCACCATTCCCTCTTTGTGTGGCAGTCAGCCAGTAACTCAGGAGGTCCTGTTGGAACCCTGCCTTGGATTTGGCAGAAGACTATAAAAATGGAGATGTAGTGGGTTTAGAAAAATACAAAAGAATGTGCTGTTTCACACAATGAACTCACTGCTAGAGGATGTGGGAGGCTGAAAGTATAAATTCATTCAATTAATTACAGATAGGTCAATTGTGAACTGTTAAACACAAGAGTCCACATATAACTTGTGGTTCCAGCTTGTTTCTGCTGGGGAATTTCTGTCCAGCTTCTACTGGCAAGTTCCCTGTCCTGGGATGTGCACCCTGCAGGTGCAGGTGCAGTCTCCTCTGTCCCTACTATAAAATAAGATGAAGTACATACCAGCTAGTCAGAACATGCTTATTTGAATAGAAAATAACATGTTAGTGTCTGACTGCTACAGATTCATAGTTTAACTGATATCTTTAATCCTTTGATAGCAATTATTCATCATTTTCATTATCCTATGCGTGGATTGGTGGGGGAAGCTGTGTCAGAAGTTGTATCCTTGTTTGGGTACTGGCATTATCAGGTGAGAGATTAAAAGAATTATGGAAATGAGTGTGAGAAAACAACTAGATAATGTTAGTGGAATAGACAGTCAACTCAACATGATAATTTCTTCTGCAGAAAAGGGAGCATTGAAGTAAGCATCAAACAATATGTTATTTGCCTGAAAATATGTAAGATGACTCTTTACATAAAAACTTACCTAGAACAAAGATCATGTAGACCAGTATGCTGTCTCCAGTAGTGGACCTAAGAGGATTCCTACGGGAATATATGATGTTTGTCCCTTGAACTCTTTGGACAGCCAGGTATTTTCAGCTCAGGTGATTTCCTGAGGTCTGTGTGGCTTTTTATGTTCAGAAATCCTCAATGGATTTCCATTCCATGTAGTTTTCTGATCTCCCCTAGAGCCCATGAAGACTTTTAGCATCCCCAACATCTCTTGGCAACAAGTTCCACAGGTCTGCTAATTGTATCAGGAAGAGCTACCTCCTTTCATTCTTTTGAACTGGATTCCTAGAAACTTCATCTCATGATTCAAAAGTTCTTGCACTGGAAGTAACAGCGAACAAAGTATCCCTACTCGTTCCCTTCTCAGTCATGACTTGTTGAACTGCACTGACATCCCACCTCAGCTGAAGTCCTAGCCCACTCAATCTGTTCTCATACAGAATCACGGAATAGTTGAGGCTGGCAGGTACCTTTGGGAGATCTTCTAGTCCAACCTCCCTTCCAAAGCAGGTTCGACTAGAACGGGTTGTTCAGGACCGTAGGAACATACAATCATTTGTGTTGGAAAAGATCTTTAAGATCATCGAGTCCAACCATAAACCTAACATTGCCAAGTCCGCCAAAGACCATGTCCAGTTGGGTTCTGAGTATCTCCAAGGATGGCGACTCCACAAGCTCTCTGTGGGCAACCTGTTCCAGTGTTTTACCGCTCTGACAATGAAAGCTTTTTCTTATGTTTAAATGGAATTTCCTGTGTTTCAGTTTGTGCCCACTGCCTCTTGTCCTTCCATCAGACACCACTGAGAAGGCACTGGTTCCCTCTTCTTTACTCCCTCCCATCAGGTATTTGTAAACATTGTTACGATCCCCTGAGTCTTCTCTTCTCTAGCCTCAACAGTCCCAGCTCTCTCAACCTCTCCTCGCATGTTAGATGCAACAGTCCCTTAATCATATTTGTAGCCCTTCACTGGACTATGTCTCTGTCTAAGTCTATGTCTCTCACGAACTGAGACCCCAGCACTGAACACAGCAATCTAGACATGTCTCAACAGTGCTTGGCAGAGAAAAAGGATCACCCAGC
>NW_008825218.1:307547-335999 GCF_000699105.1 Pygoscelis adeliae | reverse complement strand
ATGCTTAGCCCAGGATACTGTTGGTCAGCTTTGCCCCAAGGGCACACACCATCACGGTCAGCCTGTGCCCTAGGACCTTCCAGAAGGTTGTCTCCTAGCTTGTATGGATGCATGGGGTTGTTCATACCACAAAGTACAAAGCTATTTTTGGTTACCTGTTTCATCTTTTTCTTAGCCCTTTCAAATTCTGTTGTAACTCTTTATGTGAGGAGACCATAGTGAGAACTGCATAGAGTATTCAAGATGTGGACAAACGATGGATTTAGTCAGTGGTATAACACTGTTCTCTTCCTTAGTATTCCTTTTAATTCCTTTTCCTCCTTAATAATGCCTAGCACTTAATTTGCTTTCTTAACCACTGCTGAGCACTGTTGGAACTATCTAATGTAATTACAAGATAATGCTTCCAAATCAAAATTATCAGCTAAGAGCCCATCATTTCATATGTCAAATCAGAGTTGCTTTTTCTTGTATGTATTACGTTAAATGTAATTGAATTTTATCTACCGTTTTTTAAAAATTTATTTTCCAGTCATGCCAGCTTATAAGATCCATCATCACAATAAGATGTCATTCTCGCTAGTCTGGGTAACTTAGTGTCACTTCTTTTTTTAACTATTATCTTTGCTAGTCTGACTAACTTTGTGTCACCCCTTTTTTCTCAGTGACTTGTGAAGAAACTGAACAGCAGAGGCACAGGTCATTGTAGTGTTCCATTGGTGGCCTCCCTCCACTGTAAAAATTATTCCTTTACTCTTATCTGGTGTTTCCTATCTTCTCATCAGTTGTTTTTCCAGCAACGACTTACTTTCTTAAACCACAGATGCTTAGTTTCCTAAAAAGCTTTTGGTGACAGATTTTTCCAAAATACTTTTGAAAATCAAAATAGGCTTACATCGCTTTCAACCACATGGTTGCTGACCACTTCCAAAAAATTTAGGAGCAATAATATCTCATGGTTGGGGTTTACCTTTTCTGCAGTTTCTAAGCTTTACCACCAGCTTCTGTCACGTTTCCAATGCCAAGTGTAGAAGGAACAGAAGGAGCAGAGGGAACAGGCTCTGGAAATAGAGAGAGATTAATTCTGCACTAGTAATGCTATGGATTTTTTTTTTTTTATTTTTTTTTTTAGTTTTTGAAATGCAGCTGCCAGTGGCACAATTCCAGCAGCTGGGCCAGAATCCAAAGTTGAGGTGCCCACCCGCAGCACTGTGCCAGCGTAGCTGAGAAGGCGAAATATGTTCTTCACCTCTGGGCAAGTCAACACTGCAGACTTTTGCTTAATTTGCCTTTGGGCTTTTATGCTTTTGGCAGTGGCTGGAGAAAGGCAGTGCTGTGGGTTAGGAAGCTGTGCTCTCATGACTGCTACTCTCTGCTTTCCATGAAGAGTCAACAGAGACAGATCATTTTCTTACAATCGCTTGCTGACTGCAATCACTGAAAAAAAGAGGTTGTATGGGTAGAAACTACAGCCATAAAAAAGATTACTGAGACTCAACGCCATCTTCCCCAACGCAGTTGGAGGAAGGCAGTGATGTAATCTGATCTAATCTGAGAAAGTGTGAATTAAATGTTTAGTGCATTCATTGCCCCAAACAGCCTTTAATGCTGGTGCTGCTACTGTAGAAAATGCAAGAACAAACAAACAAGAAAAAAATATGTAAAAATGAAGCACACATTTTGAGAGCTGTTTCCAGTCTTTTTTTTTTTCCCTGTATTGACAGTGCCTGTCAATCCCTGCACACCCCACTCTAAGGAAGAAAGTAGAGTTGTTAGATCTCATTGCAGAATACAACCCGGGAAAAAAATTATAGTATTGGTACATAGAGCCAAATCACTTTCATATATCCCTTGACACAAACTCTCCAGTGAAAGACAGTTCTTTTTATCAGGAGTTAATGAGATCTTTGTGTGCATACGCAAAGACAGAATTAAGACCTTGGCTATGCATTACATACTAAGTCTTGATCTCTCAGATCTGTGAATCAACAGTATCTTCAGACTGACTTGACCAGATAGTGCAGTGACCTAAATAGGGAACTTCTCTGTCTTTGCAACAGTGTATACAAGGATGGCATCTCTGTATGTATATGCTTATTTTACCATATTTACTACAACTGTCCTAATACATAATGCCACCGTTAGGGTTCCTTCTGCAAGATATTTGCAGTCAGGAAAATCTTTTGTGTCATGAAAGGGATTTCTGAAGTGAACAAAGATATAATGAACATAGATAAGCTTTTGTGAGATAAACTTTTATTTACTGCTTAGAAAATTTGAATATGTTCCCGAGGGGTATTTTTTATTTAGATGAGAATTTATATCATAAATTCAATTATTCAAACCCAGCTCAATTTTAAAGTCTTTATAATGTAAGGGATGAGTATTTTTTTTTATTTCACTCTGCCTATGGTGTCCTCAAGCCCATAATTTGCTAAATGCTATATTAGAGTAGTAGAACATATATTAACTCTTCACATATTTCAAACTTTAGCTTGATAAATATTTCTGCAAGCAAAAAAAGCCAAAAAGCAATTCTTTTAGTTGCGTTTCTTGTTTTCACAAATTCCAGTTCTATAAAAACTAGCAAGGTAAACTCTTGGCCCCTGGAAATCAATGGGAAAATTTCCATTAAATTTTGTGCCCTAACATTGCAGAAGCTTTACCTGTTTAAAATGAACTGTAAAATTTTTAAGCATTCAGTAGTGAGGTAGCACATTCTTTTTCTTCTGTTTTAAGTTTTCTTTTCTTTTTCTTTTTTTAACACTGTATAGTGCTAAATGTAAGTTTTCCTTAAACAGAGAAATTTTCACATTGTGAAGTAGACATTAAAAGATATTAGAGGTGAAATACACAACTCGAGTAGAACCTTCAGGACTCGAAGTGGTCTGGGATCTTCAGTTCCCACAGGTCCCACTGGAAATCATGCCATTTGATATTAGGTACCCTACTGAAGAACCTTAATGTAGTTCTTTTAATTCCCTGTATAAGTAACAGAGAGAAAATAGGCTCCTCTAGAGGGTAATTTATCCCACTCAATCATTGGGTAACTTTCAAGGAGGGGCCAATCTCTCTCCTTTGGCTACCGGAGAACTCAGGAGAGTACATTTTTAATTTAAGCACCCTTATTATGCTCTAACCTAGGTGGCAGACAGACTGTGGCATCATAGCTATATTATAATCACTAGTTGGAAGGAGCAGGACCCTTGACTGACACAAGAATCCTGAAAAAACTCCCAATATAGTGATAGCTCTTCTGGGAAAACAGTGCTTTTGATGAGATGACTTCTTTGATGGTGCAAATGGTTTGTTCTATAGGCAGAAGTTCCGTTTTCCTAACATAAACTGAATCCACTCTGGGAGTGTCTTTCTGGCATTGTGTTAGCCACAAATTTACTGACCAGGGAGAGGGACTGTAAGCCACCTTTTTACTGCTCCTGGTAGCAGCATTTCATTTTTGTTCCAGTTCAGGCATGCCTGCAGAGCTTCTCCTTCCACAGCACAGCTGGATTCAGCCCTGTAGCACAGCATCCTCCTTGCATGGATGGAATAGTTGTAGCCTAAATATGGCCATAGTGTTTTTTAAATTTTACTTTGTTGTGAGGCTGCTTAACCAACTAGTACAGACTTGACTATATTATGCAGCCATATTGCATGACCTTGCCATGGAACTGTTTAGTGTATAAACATTGAAAATGAAACAGATCACAAGTATGCTACTGCCATGTTCTCAGTACCATGAGAGTTCCACTTCTGCCTAAATGAAAAATAGAGTTACTTGAAAATAATCTTTAAGGTGTGATTTTACAGTCTGTCTGTCTTTGAATTGCAGGTTTACACAAACCAAAAGGCTTTTTGTTGGTTAGTATAGTATTCAAAGATGAGGAAATACTTCTTTGAAGAAATCTAGCCTCTATTTTAAGAGTGGTTCATATGCAGTTCAATAGGATTATGTCAGTTATTTTTAGTAATATTTAGTATGTGTTCTAGTTATTACTGGGTGTGAATAATACATGGCACTAAGTTACTTCAATACATCTGAAACCTTTGGATCAGCACTCTACAGCAATAACTGTTTAATAACACATATACAACACAGAACATTTTACTTCTTAGTCAAACTTTGCTTCAGTCAGGGTTTACGTATCATTTTAGCATTCATTATTGGGTACTTGGACAGTGTCTAAATTGCAGAAATGAATGGAAATCCCCCTGTGGAAAACTTAGTTTAGTATGAGGTTTAGGCTGTTTTCAATAAAAGGAAGAATTCAAGATCAAATAATTCTCATGCTTCTATAACTGTGTTTTCTCCTGTTTCAAACTTTTTACATACTTTGTTAAAAATGCAGTTTCTAAGATAAATATTCTTAAGAATATTGCTTAAAAAGAATTCTTGAGAATTATTGTTTTTAAAGAAGTTAGATTAAATAACATTTAACCTAATGTTATATAACCTAAGTATAGTTTCCTCTTAGTTTCTGAATGAAGTGAATTCTTTGAATAATGATTCATGACCAAAACATTTACCTTTTTTAAAGTATTTGCAATCAGGGCTGAATACTGTGTTTAATACTTCCAGTGTTCCCCAGGCTTCAAGGGTGCTGAATGAGAATGTTAAGTAACAGGGGTAAACAAAAAAGCTATCGGAGAAGGATTTGTTTTGTCGCTGTGATATTACAGTCAAGCAGCTCTGTAACAGCAATTAGGTATCTTGAAACGATCAACTTGTTGAGAGGATATGGAACCCTACCACATTTGCTAAAACTCCTGCCTCCCCCTCCCCCTGAAAACCTAAAAACCAAACCAACCCCAGAGCCCTACTTTCTGGCAAATGTTATGCAAATGGAATATTTGAAGAAAAAAGACCCTAAAAACATCTCGGTTTGGATTCAGAACACTCCAGAAATTAGTCAGGATGACCTCTCTCATCAATCCCTCAATGCAATTGAGTGTAAATATTTTGAAACTCCTCTGACTGTCCATAGGCATTATAGTGTATGTGGGAGCAGCCAAATATCTCATTCTGAGAGCATTTGGTGATAGCGTCTTAGTAAAGAGGAACACTAATCAACGCCCTCATTTTAGAAATTAGTTAACTGCACTTCCTGCATTTATTTAAAGAAATTGAGCATCTTTATTTATCATTTATAGGAAATGACATCAAGTATGTCTCCACCTCCAAACATGCCCCGAGAAAGACCTGGTAAAATCTCATGTCTCTAGGACACTGAAAATACACTCTCTATTGAAAAGAGAAAGGAAGGCAATGGCTATTTTTTGTGCTTTTTCATATCATGCACAGAATGAAAAAATTTAACTTCTTTTATTTGGAAATGCCTGAAGCTTTATATAGTGCAAGTATATGAGAAAGCAAAACTTTTGATGCTTTTAAGGCATGCTAGACGAGAGCTATACAGCACAACTGGAACATGTGGATGCTCTAGCGGTCAGTGACTTTACCTTTCCAGAATGCTGGACAATTTTCAGTAACCAAGAACTGTCAATACAAGCAGGCTTCATCACAGAGGAACGATGCAGACCATCTGCTGATGTGAACTCTCTGTACATTTGGTATGCCGTTACAAGAAATGAGTCAGTGAAAAACCAGATGCTGCTCCCAAGAGATATTGGGATTTAATGGTATTTTTTCCTCTTATCAATACCTTTTTAAAAAGGTTGCCAGCTTGCCAGATTCCCAAATTTAAGCTACCAATCTACTGAAGGCAATTTTCATTTCTTATCGCTCAGACACAAAAGAACTGTTCCAGCTACTCAGTGACATTTTTTTCTCAGAAATCATGTTCATCATAGGGACATAAATGTTTTCATACAGGTAATATCTCTTGAATATTTCTGTGTATCTTATACTGTCAGCTATGTCCTTACCTTATGCTCCAGAACTAAAATAATGGAAAACTGGTATATATTTCAAGGGGAAGTTCTGTATCATGAGATATCTCTCTCCTTAAGTGTATTCTAGGCAACTGTTGTAACTATTGGCTGTAAATGAAAACATGCAAGTTATATCATAAAGATAGTTTAAAGAAATTCTTGGGCTTATAACTACCATTGTAGATGGGATTTTTCCTTTGGGCAAAGTTGGAATGTTAGTATTGACTTTCAGATAAAGATAGGCCTGGCCAAATATTTGTTCTTTTGTTAGATTTTTTTCTTTCTAAATATGGGAAAAGTCTTATGAAAATTATTCCTGGGACTTTGTATATCTGCACAAAAGAAATGAAGCAAGGCATAAGGTAGGTTGGTGGTATTAAATCGAAGTAAGTTCTTTAACAAGGAACATCAGATAGCTATCTATTATTTCTTTCACACCTTTAAATTTCTTAGATGGTCAGGACAAGATAACTAATAGCCATTGAAATACCAGTTGGAGAGAGCAGCTCCAAAGGGTTATGCCTTTATAATGCTCTTTTACACACCTCCAATTGCTCTTTGTGATGTAACTTTGTGACAGACTCTCTGAACATGGTAACCTGAAAGGGTGCTTTCACGGCCATAATAGTCTCCTTTTACATCACCTGCAGGCAAAACTGCCCTTAGGCATTGCTGCTTCTGAGTGAAATTGGGGATGTAAAGGCACTGGGACAACGCAGACGTTAAAGCATGCTCTTACCTGCGTTGCCACTCCTGTAGTGGCCCAGGCAAGGTGTCATTGTGATGACAATGCCATGCAGAAACAACAGGCTTTCAGGTCCACCACTGTGGAAAACTGAAGTCACCCGAGTATTCCACATCCTGGAATTCAGAGCCCTCTTGAGGTCTGAGATGCCAATTAGAAATGGAGATAATATAGAGGTTAGAAATGGAAGTAGACAAACAAGCATCCCAGCATTAAATGCATCTGAGCCTCGTACCTTTCAGAGTGTGGGTGTACCTTCTGTTGTTTCTATAATGATGTTAAATTCGGAAGCAAAGTTGTGTAGGTGCGTGGGGCACATTGGGTGTGCAGCTAAGCTGTCCTCAGCGATCAGCCAAGTTAAGGAGACAATTGGTAAGAAACTAGTAACATAATGATGCAAAATGCAGTATGTTTAGCACCTTAGTTCTTGCCAGGTTGGGATTTCTCTTAGTTGGGGTGCTAGTTTGTGTATTTGAATCCTGCCGTCAGGATACGCTGACTGGGAAGTGAATCCAAAGCTTCTGGTCTCTTTCCTGTCTCCTGTTGTAGCATGCAGAGTGAGGTAACTTTGAGGATGTCAACTTACAAGTCCATAATCAAAGTGAATTGCAGGCTCAGAAGACTGAAATCAGAGTTTGGAAATCAAAGACGCTTTTTAAAAACCCACGAAGCCTTGCACTTGGTTCAGTGTCCTTCCCACAACCACGCGCGCATACCTGCTATCTGAAGTGAGCATCCACGCCCCCAGCTCTCTCAGCTAGCACTCTGCAGAGAAGAGTGATTTTGGGATAATGTTTATTTCTTTTTTAATGAACGTACTCCCTAACCTATATGAGTGTGCTCATGATTATACAAATGGGGAAGTACAACAGTACTTTGTGGCTGCTAGTTTTGGAATCATGCCAAGGCAATCAAGATATCTCCTAAGTTTTGGGTTAAGGAGTTCAGGAAAGTAAACCAGTCTCATAACAAACATTCTTTCAGTCATGAAAAGCAGCCAGAGTGAGTGAAAGAATTCTTCCTCTAAGTCCTAGAAGGAACCTCAGTATGCTTTGCTGCAGCACCTGACTTTCAACATTGGCTGGCAACACAGAAACATACTACTAGTGTGGCTGCTGTATTGAGGTAGGTCCTGTTCCATTTTAACAGGGTGGTACTTGGCTAAGAATTACGCCTCGGAAAATTAGCATTTAAATATGTGTAAAGTAATCTGAGCTATAGTGTTGGTCTCCAAAGGCAGCAATGAATAAACAAAACTTCAAGTATTTAGGTCCTTCTCCCCCTCAGCTCACTATTCTCATAATGAATATACTGTATTCATCCCGTCTGTAAGTAACATTAGCAGAAGGTAGGAGAGAGACTGCCTAGCAACCCACAGAAATCCCAAAGAGAGGTGGAAAGGAAGTGATTTTCATGTAATTATTCACTTCTACAAAAGCTGTTGTCAGGTAGACACTAGAAACATAGCTGTTTTATTATTCGCCTAACCTACTTTTAATCTTTTGAGAATCACTACCATTAAAGAGAGGGGAAAAAAGAGCTTAATTCAGCCATTTTCTGCCTGGCCATTTAAGTTGTGTTTTCCTGCTCTAATGAAGGCTCTGCTTTCAGAAGCTGTGTTGTTTAAAAACCCTTGGGTAGTAAACTTCAGAAACAAACTAAGTCCTGTATTACTTACTCAACTTTTTTTTTTTTTTTTTTTTTTTTTTGCTGCTTCTCCACAATACACAGTTCATATTTTGTTTTGGTTTAGTTTCCCATTTAAAGACATTTCCCATTGAGATGAGAGAGTAACAAGATAATTTTTCTTCCCCCCCCCCCCTTTTTCCCCAAGAAGGCATTTGGGGACAGGGGGCAGGGGCTAAAGAGCTTATTTATTTTAGGTAACACAATTGGTGCCAGGGTGCTTGGATCCAGCAGGTTTTTTTACTTTACTTTTCTTGAACACAGGGACCCCAGCTTTGCCCTCAGCCACAATTCCTTGGAGTTGACTGAGGCTGCATGGAGATAACTGAGGGATATTTTAGTACTATTCTTGCCATCTGGATAAGCCTAGAGGAGTTGTGTTTCACTTGTAAAACATCATGCTAAACTCTCTTTTACATCGACGACTGTCTGAACAAACAGTTGCCACTTGCAAGTAGCCTGGGGACAGGCACGTTTTCAGTGAATAGTCTTTGATTTATATCCTTATTTTTCTACATCACAGTTCTACCTTAGGTTCAATAAATGTAGATTTGATAAATGTAGACGTTGAAAGTTTTCTTTTGAACGAGTATATTTAATTGAAGTATATCGAAAGTATGTTGAGCTACTATTAAAGTGTATTTGTTGAGGCAGTGACTTTCCAAATGGTTTATCATGAAGGTCATCATAGAAGTTCTCAGAGGCTTTAACCTGTGCCTTTAGTTAGAGTAATATTCTACTCGGAAAAGTTACTTTAAAATTGCATTGCAACAATCTCTTTTTGCTCCCTGGTTGCTCCAAGATTTCAGTTTCAAGCAGGAAGCTGTATTTTCCTAGTCAGCAAAAAGCTTTTCATTGTGAGCCCTGGGTTTAATTTTATGAAATATCTTTTTGTCTGATTTCTAAATAAATGTATCTTTTTTTAACTAACTCTGTTGAAGAGATTTGTAGATTTTTTTTTAAACTAATCATATACCACGATTAGAAAACCAGTCTTTTTTGCTATTTTACAGTCAAATATGAGAAACTGTGCAGTTACAATAACTGTGTTAATTATGTGGGAAAATTAAAATAATAAACTTTATTCTTCCCTGTTTGATTTTTCTCTGCAAAATTCATAGGAATAAGATACATTATCAGTGTACTGCTAGTCAGGAAAAGAGCAGAATGCGTGCAAGGAATGGATTTATTCACTTTGAATCTCTGCATCTTCTAAGTGTTTGGGTTGGTTTTGAGAATAGAAGAGTACTTTGAACTGAAATATGTATTTTGCGCAGTTGCATAGCACAGACGTTCAGCTGGTTTTTGTGTTAGCTGCTATTGAAGAAAAAAATTCAGTTGATTACAAGAGAGTGACTAGAGAATAAATGAAAACTGGTTAATTTTCTTTTTTATGCCTTTGAACAGGGATTTCTGTTGATGGCAGTGAATTGCCCAGAGTATAACCTTTTGCACTTTTTGCAACGGGATCTAAAACCACTGCACGTCCCTGCTCAGTGTGACCTCCAGGGCAGATGTAGGTGCTTCGGTCTCTTCACCCATTTGACCAAGCATTCTGCCTTGAAACTGAAAATATCCAAATTGAATCTCTCTCTGTCTTTTCTGATGGGGCGTCATGTGAATGTATAACATTCTTCATCTTGTTTAGCATACGAGGAACATAGGAAGTGTAAAAAAAACCCCAACCCCAAACCTCACACACATACCTGTTGCTTTCCTTCCAGTGTATATATATCCAACCTTCATACAGCAGCCTACTTATCATCCTGGTGCTCTCTCCTGCTATTGTCAACTGTGCTACACCATGCCAAACATAATAGTTTGTGATGTAGTTGAATGTTCTTCATAATGAGAAAGCTGGAAAAAAAAATTTTCATTGGAATAAGATCAGAGGTAAAATGCTTAGTCCTCTACTACTGCCTATTTTATCATTTTTCTTAGAAGATACATTCGTATATACATAAAAATGTAACTTGTGGCAGAGGAATGTAATAAACAGCAATTTAAGAAATGTTCTGGGAATGATTTTTATAGTTGCACATCACAGTGTGTCGGCACACTTCAATCAGTAGAATAATTCTTAGTTTCCTAGTGACTTCAGAAGTTCATCTCAGTGATAATATTGTCATTTCCTTAAGAGGCATGGGATCTAAGACTGGAAAAAATAGTCTTGTAAATAGAAAATGGTAAAGCTCGCTGCTTAGGAAACTCCAGGCTACGTGGCAGAAGAGAGGATGTGCTCTCTATTTTCTTAATATCAAAATACTATTTTGAGTAGCAGAGTCCAGTGGCCCTGGAGTCCTGCTGTTTGCTACACCAGAGCAGTTAAGGTCTGGAGCCTCTGCATGTGCAGGATTTGTGCATTAGCAAGTATGTCTGCAGGAAAAACATACCATTATGTATGAACGTGGGTGTTTTCTGTTTAATATAGCTGAGTTATTCATGTTTGTTTCCTATGTACAATCACAGCTCTTTTTATTGGTGTCAATGTAAAATGAAGGCCTATTAATCATGGGAGGAAAGAAAGGTTCCAGTCTGACCTTGACACAAGGTCAGAATATCTTAGTAGCCTCTGTCCATCCATCTGATTGTCCTCTGAATTGTATGCGTAGGCTCATAGCACGAGCACCTGCTGTTTTTCTGTGGGGTTACAGCAGAAAGGTCAGCTTGGTTTTCCATTTCAGCTCCTATTCAGTCAAGATATGTTAGCTAGTAACTGAAAGCAGTCTTTAATGACAAACTGATAGAAACGAAAGCCCCAGACTATCTGAGATGAAAGGACAGGGTGAAATAGGGGCTTTGGCTTTTTCCCAAAGTCATTAGTAACATCATTTTTTTCATCATATTTTGCTCAGCGTATATTTTGGGTTTTTCTACAGTTTTATGTCAGAAATTATTAGACCTATTCTGACCTGTTGTAGCAGTGCTTGGAGCTGCAGTTGGCATTGCCAAAGGCAGTCCCTTAAACACTCTTACCTAATTCAGGTGGGAGGAGGAGAGGAAGGAAGCCTATGTTAGGGCCACAGCTAGCAGATTCTTTTGAAATGGTTTGATTCTCCAAAAGCTTCTATTAGTGCTCATAATTAAACACGTTGTTAATTCCCTCATGTCTGATGGGGGTACTCTTTAAGTGCAGGTGCTACTTCAAGATTAAGACCTAACATTTTTATAGTTTCTTACAGTCCTGTCACGTCTAAACCTACATGATAATAAAAAAATGTACAGTACTTTTTCCTGAAAGACAAAGCTGAGATCTTTATCCTGGCCACCCTGTGTGAGTTCCATAACTGGTTTTCAGTCTCTGTTTGCTGTCCATCTTCTCTTCTGTTTTCTACACTGCATATGGATTTTGTTTTCCTTTTTTTCTGATCTTGGTTTAGTCCTCTCATTGTGGCCTCCTCCGTTCCTTGAATTTGCCTACCTTTTACAGTACATGAAATACCCAGATAGCTTGACTGACTCCCAGGTGGCTTGGATGTAAACCATGCTTTGCGACCATAGACTCACAAAGCATGTGCTGACATGAATTTTTGACACTTTCCACACACTCCCCACGTATCCTGAGAGGCACTGGCACGTGAACATTAAACCTGTCATGATGTGTAGGACTTAAACTCTAGTAACGCTCCTATTTAAGTCTATTTGGCAACAGGTTCTTTTATTCAGGCATTCTTACTGTTATAAAAATCTGCAACTATTCTATGCCTTCACCTTGAAATTTCATTTATTATGTCCTGACAGCACAGGTTTTCTTTTTAAAATTCTTACTTGAAACCAAAGGCAAACTGCTTTTTAAAATACAAACACTTCTGAGATTCATCAAAAAGTAATGAATAATTTAAATTAAAAGAAAACTCTAAAGTGATTGCTTATTCTCTGATAACAAAATGGGAAATGAATTACTATCAACACTTGGAACATCATGTTTTAAAGAGTGAGTGCAGCATTTAACTGGCCTATGAGATCTCCCATATTCTCAGACAGAGTGCTTCATTACGGAATTGTCATTAACCACTCTGTAGTTAAGAATGCTTTGAGCTTTGCAGCTGAAGTGGGTGTTCAATCTCACTGTTAAGAATGAAAAAAAAATGTGCATATTTATGAAACTACACCACTGGGATGCATCTTTTAGCCAGTACTCAGACACCAATGTGAAATGAATTCCCTTGATTTTGATAGAAGTACTCAAGGAAGCAAACGTGTGTGCGTACAAATATTAGCAGCCCTTACATGTTTATAATTTCTAACAGATCTGTTAACGGTAGACTAGGGGAAAGGTCGTGGAAAGACAGATAAACAATATATACGTTTTGTTTAATGGAAGAATCCTCATAGTGCTTGATTGTTCTTCTAGTGATGTATGGAGAAACATGGATGTTGCAGTTCTTTTAGATCAGCCATTACACTGAAAACTCTCTAAACTGTCTCCTGAACCAAAGTATCACCATGATTTGGTACCATTAAGAAATCTGTGAAATATAATGTAGAAGATTGCAAGAAGAGAAAGGGTGATGTGTGTTTTTCTTTCCATAAATCTCTCTGAAACTGTAATACACAGGCACCTAAAGCCTGCGTGTAAGTCCAGACTACTATCAAAACCCCACAGCTACTACCTCAATATCCTTGTTGATTCTGTGAGTTCAGAGAGCAGTACCATTGGGAGGAAATCATGACATCTCTCCTGCAACAGGTCAGATACAGCTCTTAGGTCTGAGCCAGTTGTAATGACATTGACAGTACTGTTTTCCTTTTTGGTATAAAGCCGGGAGCCTTACTCTATAGCAGCTTTATTCATTCCTGCCACTTTTCTTTGTGTGTAATTAGGCATATACTTCATCGTCTAGACACTGCCTGCTCTTCAGAGCTTTTCTGGGGTTTTTTTTTGGTGTAAATTCCATTGTATCTTTCAGGTCCCTATATGGTCTTTCCTACTTAATGACACAGTGACAATAGCACTAGTGTTACACAGTTATTCTCGCCTGTTGACTTAAAGTAGAGAAAAAAAAATCACCTTGCAATCACAGTAGGTCTGTGAATCAACAGTTAGAGGGCTGCTGTTACCGTGTGCAGGGTGCTTGTGAGGATGTACAGGTAGACACACAACTGAGCGTAGAGACGGACATGTGAACAAGGAGTAAGTATAGGAAGTGGTTGAAGTGATTTAGTGCTGCACTGGGCCATTTCTAAAAAAACGTATCGTCTTTTGTTTGCTTTTCCCATTTTTACCGTTATTTGAGCAACAGACTGAAAAATTAAACCATAAACTGGTGTTTGTCCCAAGAGCTTGTCTACCCAGCCCACGGACTTGATCCTCGCCGGCAGAGGCAACGTAGGCTGACCAGGTCCCGTCTTCCTCCAGGGCCCAGGCACTGAGGTGTGAGATGCCTGGCTGTGGATTTGAACATATAACCTGCCATGAACATACTTTCCGAGTATCATATTTTTAACAAACCCCTCCCACTTCTGCTCAAAATGTCCTCAACATGCATTTTAGGCATCTTGCATTTTTCTTCTAGACTATCGTGCAGAGACATGCACAATGAGACAGAACAGTGAAATTTCATTAATAGCTTCCTAGCTGAGGTGTAAAATCAAGCCTTTCAGGTGACATATTTTTTTAAAACTACATATCTTTTAGAAGGATCAGACTGAAAATAACTACTTAATTTTCCCATATTCCCCAGACACGAAACAATTTTACACCTTTTGAGTTATATTCAGCTGTTTGTCACGACTCTGAAAGCTTGTGGAAGTGCCAGTTAAAGTCAGTTTATCCTGGGAGATGTTTCCTGCAGTCATGGGATGATTCCATAACAGCTGCGTGGTAGTGCTTGCTTTGCTTTAAGAGCAGTAAAGGGCTTCTGGAATGAGGTATGGCCTTAAGGGGTGAACAGTATTCTCCCAACTGTTTGATACGTGGAAATGGTATGAACTAAAGGTGGCAAGGGCTCCCTCCTGAGAGAGGCTGCTGCAGGAATCCCCGTAGATCCTAATCCCTATGCCAGCACAGGGAATATGTCAGTATGCCTGTGCAGACCTTTTTGGGAAGACAGGAGTTCACGTGACTTGTGCTCTGAAGCAGTTAGGAGCTTGCTGTGCCCGCGCTGTGAGGCTGCTGAATGCAAATCGCACGTAACACGTACCGTACATGTTACATGAGGCTGTCACAGTATGTGCTGCACACTTCTTGTGAGGCAGCGGTAAGTACTGAGGCACGGCAGTAGTGATTCTGTATATGGAGGTATCACCTGCCCAGCTAAACTGTGTACTTATATTTTCTGTAATTCTGTACTGTATCTATACAGAGAGTACGGAAAGTAAAGGGAAGGAACGGAGTTAGAGAAAAATCTGGAATCTCGTGATAGTCCTTCAGGGGAGCAATGTTCATTTCCATTCCGTGCATTATGGAAATAATAAACGTCAACATATAACAGGTTTTCCCCAAGGTCTCTGCTTTATTCAGGTACAGCATCAATTAAGCTCATTTCAGGACAGTTACACAATACTTTGCTTTATCCTTTTCACTCATTGCTTGGCCCTGTAAATATACTGCCTATCGCTCAGACCTCGATCATCACAACAAATGGCTCAGCCTTTCAAAGTGACTTATCTCTGCACTGTCCATGTGCTTCATAAACCTCAGTTATTTTGTTTTCGATGTATGGCATGACCCCATCTTACTGATGTAAAGGGATACATAGTGAGACTAAAATAAGAGGCTGTCAGTCATTTTGGGATTTTCAATTTGAAGTTGGTAGACCTGGCTTTTTATACTGTGGTTTTTTTACTTGTTCCATACATGGCTTTCATTCACCTTGGTCGCAACAGTGAACACTCAGTAATTTTGTACTTCACTTCGGACACCCATTAAATGAGGACTACCCAGTTAATGAACATTTGAGAAAGGGTTGGTTTAAGTGATTTATGGACATAACGTCACATAGAAACTTTATAGCAGAGACATGAAAAGAATCTAATTTTCCAGAGCAGCATTCTGTTGTCTTCACTACAGCACATCCCCCTTCTTCCTTCTTTATCCTTCTTCATTCATGACATGCGCTACAATCACGGCAACAAAAGAGGCAAGGGATCCTCCAGACAGCAGGATCCTCTGTTTGACTAGCTCGATTCATCTCCCTGGGCAGAAAGATGAATAGTCATGTAAATGAAGATTGTGCCCTTCTTCAGGGAGGCACACTTAATGTCTGGCTCTTGCTAGCTTTTGAGAGCTGGACTTTGCAAAACAGTGCTTCCCGTTTTTAGTAAAAAATGTTCTTGTTTATTCTGTTTTGTGGCATTGTGTTTGTACCAACCTAAGTTAGTTATCAGCAGGATGCAGCAGAGACCGCTGCTTGTGAGCTAATGGTGTGAATCCGGAAAGCTGTAAAGCAAAGTGTGGGAAAGCCTCGAAATGGGGATCGGGGCACAGACAGCTCTGCTGTTCCCCTTCCCACTCAGGAAATGGAAGGTGGAGAGACTCTCAATCTCTCGCTGTCATGCCTCATTTCTACTTGGAGAAAGCAGGTAGTGCCACAGAGTTGAGGCTTGTTTACTTTGCCTTCTCCCTTTGGGAATAGAGCTTCATTGCATGGGCTCATTGAACAGTCCCTTCGTCCTAGCCAGCAAGCATTATTTCTGTACAGGAGTCAGAGCAACAGCTGTGCTGCTGTATTCTGAGCTGGTGTTTGCGTTCCAGTTTGCCCATATTGTCGCTAATGTCGCGCTGGGCCTAGCACGACAGGAAATGGCTGTAACGTGGGTGCAAAAATGTAAGCATAGTAGATATAAAGGTTCTGTCCTTTGGCATTTGGATTTTTTAAATATTAAGGTATAATAAACAAAGGGTTTGTGCTTTAATTTTAATCTTGTTTTGGCATGGAAACATTTTAAATATGAGATTAAAAAAGTAAGAAGAAACAGTTCCGTCTTTTAAAGTAGGGGCTAATAGAAGACTATAAAACAATTTCAGTCCCCAAATTTATGAAAGCATACTGCTGAACTGACTTAATTGACTAACTAAAGGATTTTCAAGGTACTAAGTTTATAAAGCATGAACAGGATGTTCTCTGGTACAGGTCCTTTCCTCTGGAATTTACTCATGCCAGAAATGCATCAAGCCCCATCTCATTTCAGAAAAAAAATGTACTCCTTTTGTCCCAGCCTTTCACCAGCTGCTGGCTCCAGAACCCTTGGTTTGCAGCTTACTGGCGGTGTTTTCTTTGTCTCTGTCCTTCAGAATTTCATTGTTCTGCAGAATCATGCTACATTCATTCCATGTACTTGAAAACATTACAACTTCTAGTCTAAGCCAGACATTGCAAATTCAGCACTCTCAGAAATAATTTATAATGCTTTTGTTGCCGTAAGCCAGATGGATGACACCTGGATTTGTGAGTGGTGTCAAGAGCCCATCTGTACCCACTAGAAGTTTTAATGAGAACAGCTTCCTCTGAGGTACAGTTTATGAATGACTAAGACTGGGTGTGACTTAGACTAATAAACAATTTGTGTACCTCAACAAAATCTCCAGCCACAAATTGAGTACTGCAGTCTGATGCTAAATGTCAGACAGTCACTAGCTACTGGGGCAAGAAGATGAAGAACTGGTCTGTAATATCAACTGCATGGCTTTAAAATGTTGACGTGTCTAGGCTTGTGACAAAATACAACAGAGTTAGTCCATCTCTCGTGTTTTTCCAGCTACCAAAAATCTACCTGCGGTTTCTAAATTTATTTCCCTATTTGCCACTTCCTCAGTCGGTAGTAGATGTTTTTGCCATTTCAGAAACTTGAAATTGAAATACTAAGGGTCATCACAAATGAAATGTCACTGGTTCTCCGAGTATACAACCCAAAAGAAGCTACACTGATTCTATTATTCTATTCAGTAAATAAAATTGCTTTCTCCTTCCTGTTTAAACATTAGCCATAAGTTCTGATGGAATTTCTAGATTGATGTCATATAGTGCAACAAAAACAAAGAGCTCTTCAATCTGATTCAACTTTTATAGAATATGTGAACGTCTGCTTACAGAACATGTTTCTCAAAGTAATTGCCACTTTTTATGTTGAATCACTGTCAGATGTCACGGTCTTTAGAGGAGACTTGTTTTCTTTGAAGGAAATAGTATCACTTATGGCCAGAATTTTATCTGTTTTTCTAAGTAAGGTACACAGGACCTCCAGAGGGATGTGCTCTCTGCTCCCCTTCTCAAGCAGCTCTGGAGGTTCTCACTTCGAAGTACAATTCTTCTTTGCCCCCATTTCCACTAGGACTTGCTGTCCAAGGAATCGTCAGACTTCTGTGGAGCTGGCATATGCCGGCAGGAAAGGCTATTGCTCATTGAAGTGCTATACAATGCACTGCAATAATACATTGTGCAAAAACTGAAATGGAAGGAAACAGCAGATTCTACATATGCGGATCCAGTTTCCTAGCTTTTGTTTATGCTTAAGAAGACTGTGCATTTTCAGTTGACCTATGCTACTTACAGCATTTTGGGAGCTTCCAATCTTGTTAAAGAGCCTTTCTGTCGAAAGGCCTCCTCTGTGCAGTTTTTTCCTTATCAAGTGGTGAAACTCTGAGATGTAACCAGCTGTATCTTATTCAGTATGACAGCAATGAAACCCTTTTGAGCCACTGATGCAAATCAAATGTGATCTTAATGTTATTCCTAACCAGAAACATTCTCAACAACTCCAGAGACTAAGGTCGCACTTGATCAGATGTAAAACAAATACATCCCCTTCATATATTTATGAGTATTTGATTACTATTATTAGTATTACTATTATTAGTCATGAAATCATTACCTGCATTAGCTCTTTCCTATCTCAAACTTAGAGTAGCTAATGGATACACAGCTCTTGCCTCTGGTTATCAGGCAGTGTTTTGTTACTTCTCTGAAAAGCACTTTGCTTGCTCTGCTTTGAAAAAAAAAACTTACAGAGCTCATTTATCCCAGGAAACCAGGAGCCAGAATTTATTGGATTGGAAATAATAGTGCAGCTGTGTAGATGTGGGTTCTTCACATCGCTCTCATGGCAAATCAGGAATTAAGAGTATATTCACCTCTAATAATAACACACTCTGACTCTAGTCAAAGTTCATGAAATGAACTGTTTTGCTGGAGTATCTTTAAAGTAAAAAAAATTTGCGTGTTATATTGATGTTCTGAGATTGCTGCGAGGAGAATAATCTCACTGTGTCAGCTCATGCTTCCTTTTTTTTCCTTTCCTCTGATTTAGAATTTAGTATTTGCATCACTTTAGGATGGATATAAATGTTGCCATAATGATATTATAAAGCTATTTACTTGTTAAGCTCTACAGAACTTTTATTCATTAATTGTATAGTGACCAGAACAACCACGTCCTCGTGCCTAATTGGGGCCATTAAGTATTGCTGAAAAACCCCCTTTCCCTGGATAAGTTGTCTCTTCTCTTTCCCCAGCTTGATTTGTATATTATCTATGAATGGCATATTTTGTCTTTAGAGTATTTTTTCACACTAGATTTTTAAATTTGAATAAATAGTTATCAAATGAGAATGAGATAAATGCAGATGATTCTATTTAGGTTGCAATTACTAACACCTTATAGCATTAATAAAACCATTGAAGAATTTATACTGGGTGAGGTTCTTCTCCAGAAATTCTCTCTCTCTCTACTTAGATTGCGTTAACCCATGAAGACCAGCTGAGTTACTCCTTGTTTGTACCACTGGGAAGGAGAGGGCAATTTAACTCACAGCATTTTTTTTTTAAGGTTGTGGTTTACAAGAAGTTTGCCAGACACGATTACCCTGTACAGTTGCCTCTGCAAATTTCCAGTCAATATATGGATAAAGGTGAATCCTTCTTGACCTTTTTTAACCACTCCATTTTTTTTTTGTCTTCAGGTGTGGGTGGATGCCGGTACACAGATATTTTTCTCTTATGCGATCTGCTTGGGGTGCTTGACAGCGCTGGGAAGTTACAACAACTATAATAATAACTGCTACAGGTAGTATCTTCCACACTTTATTTTTACGTTTAGTTTCAGTGATGGAAGTGTCCATATACTTACCTTTGCTCAGCAGTACTTCCCTTTTCCTTTTGCTATTTGCATGAGTAATCATAAGCACATGCACATGTTTTTGTAGAACAGAGATCTATAATGTTTCTCATAATTGTTTCAGAGGAACTCTTTTCCAAAATTTGGTGTTTTCATCCCTTTTGATCATATCGGACTGTTGCACAGCCACAAGCCACTCAGTACACACAGGTATAGACCATTGCGTGTATAATATACAGAATTTCATACATGTATAATTGCGTGTGTGTGCAATATTTGATTGTATAACATATATCTGTTTAAAAAAAGAAATCCTACCAGAAAAGTTATTAAAACTCACCTGAGTTTGGTCTATGCTCTGAATGTCACTTTTTCCCATAGTTTACTGGCTCCTAGCTAAAGCATAGTAGCAATGGATAACATTTCATTGCTTATCTTTATAGAAATCAGTAAGGAAACGCTAATGACTTCAGTAGGTTTTAATCTTTCCTGAATCAATGTCAAAAGGGTATGACTCACACAAAATCCTCATTCCATTTTACTGCCATGGGCAGGAATATGAGCACTCCTTTTTTCTTCTGGCATCAGTAGTTACTGAATTAGTTTTCCTACTATTCAACAGCCTTTAATACAAGACAGTAAATGACAGTTTGATTGTACTGACTCCATTATGATCTCCAGACAGAGATTAAAATTTAATTTTTCTATAAAGGAAATAATACATTCCAAAAGCAAAAGAACCTTAAACACACCACTCCCAAAACCCCCAAAGCGTACCTATTTAAATTCTAAATTACAGTTTTACTTGGAGAGTTCAGGAGACATTTTTAGGAAATGCCACCTTCTTTCAATGTCTTAGCAACAATTTGCTCTTCTGTCAGAGAAACACCAGACAGTAGGACCCTCCAGACAGAGAGGGAATTGGGATGCTGGAAACCACAGTGACATGAATGTATCCACCAGCTGAACGTCTACAAAGCTATCCAGCAGCAGTTAAGGGTACTTAGCCATCTAAACATGCAAAGTAACTGAGCAGCAACGTAAGTTACTCTTTGCTTGGCTATGACAGCCAAAATTCCAAATGTTTTGCTGCATAAAGTAGTGTAAGTCCCCTCCAGTCTTCAGTGGTGATTGACATTATTTTCAGAATAACGATAAAGATGCCCCAACGGAGGGTAACGAATGCCCCTACAGAACAGTGGGTAATGCAAGTTTTCCCTAATTAGCATAAGTGATGCTTTAACAAAGGCACTACTCCTTTTCTCTCTTATTTAATTTCATTTTTATTTCTTTCCAGTTGCATCCCATCTAGAAACTATTCTGTCACTGCCTCAAGGACTGCAGTAATCTTTCTACTATGGTTTTGTAACTCATTACAAAAAGCAGTTTTGATGTGTGATCAGAGAGCTTACGTAATTTTCCTTCTTTTCCTCTGACCCTAGCAGCATAGCTTGTAAAAAACCAGCAGCAGCTGTCTTTTAAAGCTCCTGAGCAAGATGCTGCAGCAGAACACTGTTTACTGAATCCGAGCTTCACAATTCCTCTAACAAAATGTTTTCACAAATTTCCTGAATAGGACAGATTTTATTGTGTCCCAAAGTATGATTCTTAAGAAATCTGAGGAAAGGAGTAGGACAGAAGTTAACTGCAGAAAGCAGCTGACTTAAACAGGGCTGTTAACAGAGCAAGACTTACAAAGCAGCTATGCAGTGGAAAGCAGAATTAAATTTCTATTCTAACTAGTACTTAAAAAAACTAAAATCAAGCTATGAGTTGCCTCTTGCAATACCCGCAGTATATTGTCTGATTGTAACATCTACTTCCACTCTTTTTGCACTCTGTTTTACTAATTTTTTTTTTCTAAGGGAAAGTTGCATTGGAAAGTAATGACATGAAGTGTTTTAGTGGGAAATAGGAAAATCTAAACTGCACGTGAGTTTTTCTTATTAGCAACCTGATCTAATTCATTAAGATTGTAAATGAATTGCAGACAAGTCACTTCACATCTTTGAAGAGGAAATGAATTTTTATTGTCCTTACTTATCTTTCATTGTAATACATTAATGCAGATCCTCCCTGGATTTACAATAGTTTATATCAAAAGTGACTCTTTTGAAAAGATGAAAGTAATGGCAGTACCATCAGCAGGCAATGTTTTCCCCATATAGATAAAAGAAAGGTGTACTGATCTTTCCTCTAATTTTTAGCAAGCTAAGAATTCCTAATCCAGTCAGACCTTCTTAAGGGGTGGATTAACTTCAGACAACCTCGGTAGACTGAAGAGGAAAATGTTCTTGTTCCTGCTTCATGTGCTCTGTATTTGCAGAACTGATCCAGCTCCCTGCTGGACACTGTGCGGTTCCCCCCTGAGGGGAAACGGCATTTGGTTTCCCAGCACCACTCCTTTGTACTGGAGGCTGCACCTCAGGGGGACAATTTTTATGTATGAGCCCCGTGTACAAATTGGGGGTTAGCTGCCGTGTTGCTGCTGTAGTGCAGGAGATAAATGAGTGATTTCGCACACTGTCAACAAATGGGCAAAACTTGTAAGAAATGAAGATGTATCCTTTGTCAAGCTTCTAGTCTAAGAGGAAAAGAGGAATGGGAATTGGTCTTGAGGGGATCCATAAAGGCAGGGAAGTAACTGGAGGGATGCAAAAGGCTCTGTGGGTTCTTCTCTCTCATCAGAGAAGCTCCTTAAGGAAGGCAGAATCAATTTTCAGCAGTATCCTGCCTGTCAGGCAGGGAGAGGATAAGGGATGCATGTCTTGAATTATTCAGGTGATTGGCAAGACATTAACTTGACAGAATGTGAAGTTTTCATAAAAATTTGAAGTTTTCCATTCATTTGAAATCAGTTTAGGCTTCAGTCAGGCTCTGATGCCTTCCTACCAAGGATGCTTATAAAAAATTGATGGAAAATTAGATAAACTTCACATTCTCCTTCCAATGGTTCTTGGGCATTTGTGTTTTAAAATTCATTGGTTTCACAATCAATGGATCTAGATCCCCCTCTCAGTTTTCCTTCCCGTAGCAGAAAAGAAGACTGAACTACAGGTTGCACACTTCTATCTAAGGGAAAGAAAACCAGAAGGAGTTGAGGGGTTAGTAGAATTCCTGCAAAGATAAAGGAAGGACGGAAATTAAAATCGGAGGTTATATTTTTATTAGGACAGGAAACACTGCTATGTCCCCAGAGAACCAAGTGGTCAGTCTGTGACTAACTGGGGAAGAAAATGATGGAGCTGTGGCTGTGTTATGTCAAGAGAATAGGTACCTCACTAACTGGAGATAATGAAAATCCCCTTAGGTTCACTTTTGCCCATTTCCTTGGAGAAATGCATATCTACCCTGTAACTATTTTGTACCATGGCACTGTGGTTCGTGGATCTTCCCTGTGAGTGGAGAACCGTCTGTGCTCCTCTTGTTCTCTCACAGATGCTCTAGTTTTATAGGATTGTCCACCTTAAACCACTTGGGCCTTGCCCTAGGACCTCCCTTCAAGAGAAAGCAGCAGAAACTGCCAGGGACTCTGAAGGTGCATAGGAAGTAATGTGTCTCCACCCTCAACCCTTTTTTGCATGGCTAGGAACCAGCAGCTCTCAAATGTCCTGTGCCACACCATTCATGAGAAAAAAATATCTTGTTGTTTAGACTGTATTTGAAGCCTGGGAATTATCTAAAATAAATCTTATCTGCAGAAAACAGGGTTCCAAATGGAGGCATCATATGACTGGTGAGCAGCCAGACCCATCCCACTGAAGTAGTATCTCTTTTTTTTTCCCCAAAGGATTAAAAAGTACATCTTTCTGACATATCTTATCGACAGAGTTTCATGACACTTAGTTTTAATTTCTCAGCATTGAACTCAGCACTTTCTTAGGTGAGATAGGCTGGGGTGAGAATCTCTCCAGCGCTACTTCAGAGCTGAAATACACTGAGAAGAATGGTTAGGAAGATGATCTTTTTCTTTGTTTTATTTCTCTGCAAAGCACAAAGAACTCCATGCTCCTGGTTGCTTTCTTTTAGATAGCTATTTTGCCTTAAAACATCCAAAGTGTATAACTAGCCTGGCTGTGCATAACTACAGGAAGCAATTTCATATGAAAAGCAAGTAACAGGATAGAATTCTGACCATTTTCAGAATTTTCAGAAAGTATTTTAAAGGACCTATTTACCCCTGCTAATGAACAAACAGTGTTAGAGAGAGTCCATGCATGAAAGAAGTGTGAACATCACTGGACTTCTCCATGTCTGAGTCTTGATCTACAAATTGGAGTATTCGTTCTTTTTCATTTCTGGAAAAATTTTGGCAATATATAGATGATATGCCATATGAAAACATAAAAACATGCTCAAGATAATGGTTAAAATTAACTGTAGATAAGGTGATGAGAGGGAGCCAAAGCCTGCCACGGCCCAGTGGCCATAGTTCAGCTGATCAGTCACTTTGCAGTATGGAAATGCGTGCCTGCTTCCTGCCATTTAGAATGTATGTGCCTGGCGCTAAGGCGAGTCAAAGTCAGTAACAGAAAGAGCTTTGAACAGATGTGGGATGCAGTGCAGGGCTCATTAGTGAAGAAATGAGATGCTGAAACTGGTCACCTCACTTTCAACTTAATAAATCGATGAGATAAAGTTACAGGATAAAAATACCAAATGAAACAAGCAACAGGACAGAGAGATTGCCAAAGAAGTTTTGCCAGAATATATGCCAGGACTTCAAAAATATGAATTGTCTCCGATTCTCGAAAAGTCACTACAAATCTGTGACAAAGATGGGAATCATTATTGAAGATGTGGATTCAGAACCTGTTAGATTTTACAGGGTCGTTTCTTCTCATAGATAGCTTGCACAAAAATTTGCTTCAGAGCTGTAGTAGGATGGGAATAAACCAGACTAAGGCATAGGCTTGACAGAGCTACAGGCTTGCCTTGTGTTTCAGTGTTTTAGAATCCTAATTTACTTTCAGGCATCTAGGTTAGATTATTACTTTCTCAACCACACAGCTGTCTCTTGTAGCAAACAGTCTTAAAAGACTGACCGTCATGATAAATCATTCCTACCTCATCATCTGTCAAGCCTGAAGTGCTGTCTGAAAGCAGGATGAACAACAATATTTCACTGAGCTCGGGGAAAGATCACACCTTTCTGCAAGAGTAGTTTCCCTTTTTTTAAAGTGATTTACTATTATGACATTTCCAATCTGGGAAAAAAAAAAAATTTCTTCACCTTGGCCTTGTAATTGTCATTGTTTGATGTGTAGGATACATAGGTCTGAGAGATCAGCGTCCCCGCACTCTCTTTGCCTACTTGTTAGGCACTTTTTAAAGTATATACACACTTCTCAGGTTATGTATGGTGCTTTTCATTACCACAGCTTCCTAAAAAATGTTTATAAACCAAATTGGAATTGTATTTTGTGTGGATATATATTGCCAATATACTGTAACCAGAATAGAATCAGCTAAGATCTGACCATAGGATTTTTTTCCAGGAAACAAACTACTACTGTTTTTATATAGTTTATAAATGAGTTCATATCCTCTGGAATACATTATTACAACTACTGTAGAAAAATTGTTCTTAACACCATTCTTACAGTATTTTTACACATTTTTTAAAGATTCTCTCAAAAAACAGTAAGTGAGTAGCAGCAGGTTTGCAATTCAACCACTTAAAACACAAGCAAGGGTATTATGATGGTATCTTCCTGCAAATGCTTACGCCTGACTGATTTTTTCAGGCACACTATCAGTTGGGAGCTTACTCTTAATGAGCAACTTAATGTACATTCCTGCAGAACCTTGGCGTTCTATTAGTCCTTTGGCTCAGTATATGAAAGAAACGCAGGCTCTGGAGATCAACTGCAGTGTTTTTTATTTATATTTTCAGAGACTGCATCATGCTCTGCTGCTTGAACAGTGGCACAAGCTTTGTTGCTGGTTTTGCTATCTTTTCAGTTCTTGGATTTATGGCTTATGAACAAGGCGTGCCCATTGCAGAAGTTGCAGAATCAGGTAAGTTCCAAAAGCAGTTTTTTGAGTTAAAAAATTCCCAGAGGCTGCTGTCAGAATACTTAGTCTGTGCTGTTATTTTATGGACAAGTTGATTGTTTTGCAGATAGTTTTACAAAACTCCTCTTAAAAACCTGTTACCTGACTCATTAGAATAACTGCTATAAGAGTTTTTAGCTTTTTTATGGTCATACATTTATGTGTGAAAAATATTACTGTTATCGTAGCACTAAATTCATAAAGTCAAGGAGCTATTGTAACACAAACTTATTCCAGCTGAGCATCCAGAAGATTGTTTAGCAGAGATATATTGCTCAGTTATGCCCCTTGCTTGTTACATCCTCATGAAAGGAGCATTCAGTTTTCTTTAAATGAGGACAGGCCAAAATCCAGACAAATATTTGTTCCTTCTGGGGGAAAAAAAAAAAAAGAAAAAGAAAAAAAGATATAGCTATTAAAGTAATGAGAAACCAGCTGTTTAGGAGAAATCTTTGGAAGTCCTCTGAAGTCTTGCTTAATGTGTACCATCCAAATACAGGTTTCTAACAGTCAGACGGCTAATGCCATCTCCTAATGTCAGTAAGTTTTTCTCCCAGGGACATACACCGAGACACTCTGGTTGATTAAGTATAAAAGTTCTTGGTTTGAGTCCAGAAAGGCACAAAGGCCCAGCTCTACGAGAAATTAACCATCCAACGTTCATTGCCATCACTTGGAGTTAGGCATCCGATGGAAGTTAATTGCTCTTTAACACCTTTGAGGATGTAACATCTTTAAGCATCACGTAAAACTCAACAGAACAAAAAGAACAGGAGCGCTGCCCAGAAAGAAAAGCAGTATAATGCTGAACTGTTGAGAAGGAGAAATGACTCTCATGGTTAGCCAAGGTTAGCAGGGAAACTGCAAAGCAACTAGAGCTTGACCGATACTGTCACAGAAAATATTTCTCTTTTCCTAAAGCCCCCAAGACAACTGGCTTATACTATTATAGAAACTATATAGAAAAAGGTTAAAAGACTACAGCAACTCTGGAAACTATAGGAGCTTGCAAATACTGCGTTAAATGAAAAAGCAGTAGTGTATTACAGGTCTTCACTGAAGGTATTGCAGCAGGAGCACAGAGGTGCTCCTTTATCAGCCTTGTGATACTGCCTTTATATCCCTGCTTTAAAAGCTGGCTAACTTCAGTAAAAGCTGTTACAGCATGAGAGTTTGCAGCAGCTTAAAAATGGGCACAGGTAAATAAGAACAGGAAAATAGGAGCTAGGTGAGATGGTATTTTAGCAGATCTGAGAAGTTACCAATGCTGCTGCAAAAATGTTCTATTTTAAAGATTTCTGTAAATATGCAGCCAATGAATTACTGTTATGTACCAGCAGCAGCGCTCAAAAATGCAGAGCAGATACAAACCAGTAGACATTTGGCTTGTACCACGTATGGCTTCCAAGATGCAGCTCTTACCATTGACTGCATTCTTGCACACAATGTCAGATAACAGTCCTGTCTTAGGAAAAAAAAAGAATCCAGAGTATGTTAATAAGTTATATAAGGCAATCACAGGACCACACGCTATTATTTATTCAGGTATGCAAATCTTGCTGTATGTCCACACAAAGAAGGAGAATGTACAGTGATGTCTTAACAGAAGTCTTGACCTTCAAACATTTGGACAGGATGTAGGCAGAGTTGATGCGCCAAGCAAGTCTCCGTTACTGATTAGCCTCATCACCAAATATTTAGACTATTAGAGATGTAGAGTTTGTCAAGGTTTTCAACCTTGTACTTAGCTCCTCTTATCTGCCATAAAAGAACAATCAAGTTGTGGTGGGTTGACGCTCGCCAGCAGCTAAGCATCCACACTGCTGGTCACTCACTCGCCCACCCCAGTCGGATGGGGAAGGGAACAGGAAGAGAAAAAGTGAGAAAGCTTGTGGGTCCAGGTAGAGACAGTTTAATAAGTGATGCTGTGCGAGCGCTGTTCAGCAATAGCCACACTGCTGGTGTTAGCAATGCTTGTTCTATCCGCAAATCCAAACCACAGGGACCGTACAGGCTGTTACAAAGAAAGTTAACTCTATCTCAGCCAGACCCAGTACACAAGTATAAATATTTCTTTTCTTTTCTTCCTTTTCAGGACCAGGACTTGCATTCATTGCTTACCCTAAAGCTGTAACCATGATGCCTCTTTCTCCTTTGTGGGCAACTCTGTTCTTCATGATGCTCATATTCCTTGGATTAGATAGTCAGGTATGAAACAAATGCTATTTAAATATTTTGTCAGATTCCCTAGCGTGTGTATATTGGCATCCTTGATGTAAACAGCATCTAACCTGATGAAAAAAGGAACCCTAACTTAATTCCTTGCTTAAAACCATTGATTCAAGTTCCTTATTTTAAATCATAGTTATGTGATGCTGGAGATTCCTTTATGATTTACTGTGAACACTGGTTCAGCCTGACTGTAGCTTTCATTATTAACATGGAAATCAGTTTGAACTTAAATATGGGTGATTAAAATTCACAGTTCAGTAAAATACCAGTGTGTCTTCTTTTCCCGTTTTTAAAGCACTTTGCAATGAATTTTGAAACTGAGTATCAGATAGTGATAATGTAAGTTCCTGTGGTGTATTTATACTTCAAGATACCATAGCAAGAAATGTGTGGTCATGTTCTGCAGAAAAGTGACAGCATAGAAGTTGTCCTTCCTATGTGACCATAAAAATTGTGAAAGCTGTTTGATGAAAAATGTAAAGTAGCTGGCATTTTTAGCATGCAGCTCAGCTCTCAGCATGATTTGGTTCAGAAGATTTATGACTGTATTCTGTAGAATAAAGCTCTTCGTTGCTTATTTTGCATGACATTTCCAATCATTAAACTTAACATTTTAATAACTGCTCTTTTTCCTGATCTAACAATTTTTTAAAAGTCTTTTTTAAAATGAGCAATTCCTGAATTCTGCTCTTGACTGTTCCAGTGAAGCAGGCTTTATATTGTCTACTTTTGGGCATTAATTTTACTGCCTATTTTAGAAACCTTGCTCCAGAGCCCTGAGTCAG
>NW_008825218.1:301286-307511 GCF_000699105.1 Pygoscelis adeliae | reverse complement strand
TTAGTAAGAATGTTCCTTCCCTCCTTCATTAGATGTACTTGGCTTGGGCACTTAATAGCTTTGTGGAACTTCTCTTTTCTGTAAAATGGAGAGAAATTTTACAAAAAAACTGCTGCAGTTCATTTAGCAGTGCTTGAAGGTGCATAGCACTGCATAGCATTCCTTTGAGTGACAAAAGTGCAGGATGCTCGGAATGAAATTCTGCTGCAGTCCTATTGCAGGTTTGTGCGTTATTTAAGTCCCATTCAAGCCGCATTTGAAAGATGTAACTGTTAAGTAATCCATCGGCTGCAGGGCAAATACATTCTGAGATAATATTTAGTGGATTCAACTATTTGAATTTGCTGTTGGACTGGGAATCCGTAGCTTTGGAGTTTTTAATTCTGAAATGGTGTTCCTCTCAGAGCGTCCTCAGGGATCATTCAGTCTCTATGATGAGAACATATAAGGATATTTGAAGTGTTTGGTAGCGAATCCAAATCCCAACAGCAGATGAGACACATATTTCATTTGTACTTTCTTATCCTTTTTTCTAGTTTGTGTGTGTTGAAAGCCTTGTGACAGCTGTTGTAGATATGTACCCAAAGATTTTCCGAAGGGGCTACAGAAGAGAACTGTTGATTCTTGGCCTTTCCATTGTGTCATACTTCATTGGCCTAATAATGTTAACTGAGGTAAGATGTGCTTTGTTGTACTACTGCAGAAAAAAAGGAAATGGGTTTCTCTTTATAATCATAACAGATAAAATGCAAGAACATTTGCCATAGAAAAATTCCGCTGCGAGGAATATGACTACAAAATACTTGAGAGACTGTTCTCAACTACTGTGTAACATTTGAAATGTGAATTGTAGCCTCGGTTTTTCAGTTGAGCTTAGGTGATATTTCAATCAAAGTTACGTAGCCAAGGAAATTCCATCTGCTTTGCACCAGCCAACCAGATATACTGATCGTGGTTTCTGCTTACTTACTCTGGGCAGACCAGTCTGAAAACAGCTACATTTTGGATGAATAGATCAATAAAGTAGATGAAGTAAAGTGAAAATAGAAAACTAAAACATCTTTGATTTTCGTATCACCAAGCCAGGTCAATCAATACAGCCAATTTCCGAGCAGAAATTACTTCGGTAAGAGTGGGGGGGAAAAAAAAAAAAGAGAAAAAATTTTTTTTCAAACAAACCACGGTGTTTGCTTTGGGATGTTCTAAACCAAAAATTCTGAGGGTGTCAGTTCATCCCATCAGCTCATGATACAACATGTCTGGCACTGCTGCGTTTGGTACCCAGGTTGGGGAGGGACTCTGGGATCCTTTGGTACTTGGTAGGAGGTTAGTCTTGCTGCTCAGTGCTTGCTTTACAGAGCGAGTTGTGTCAACAGTCTTCCTCTCCTTCACTTTACCCTCTCAAGACAGGAGGAAGAGGGACAGAGTCTACACTCTCCTCTGCTCATATTCTTCTGCTCGCTGGGCCATTAGCGCCTCCCTGTACCAGGGAGCGAGGCGAAGGAAAAAGTTTCATGTCTGAGGAGCTGTAGAATTAAATGTCTGAGGAATGTTTGTCCGAGGAAGCCTTGCTGTATTAACCATGAAGGGCCACAATGTGTCTCTGTTGTGCAGCGATCTCAGGCAGGGTTTCCCAGTGAAGCAGCCTCCTAGGGCTTCATGAACTCATCTGGGGTCACTTAAGTTCCCCCTACGGAGATCCACAGTCCTTAGACTATGCGCTTTTCAAATTGGTTACTGAAAATGAGCAAATTTCACCCCCAAAAAGGCGTTAGGCAATTGTGAGCATGTTAGTCTGTTGTCCTCAGTATGCAAGTTTTACAACGAATAGAATAAATCAACAAATCAGAATATATTAGCTTTAGATACACTTTCAAGAAAAGAATATCTAAAGATGGGGAGGAAAGTGAAGACTAGGACAAAATGAAACTTTTATTATTTTTTTTAGTGACAGTTTGTGCCAGACTAATCAGATCTCTTTCTCTGATAAGAGATATGACACTGTATGAAGCAAATGCAGCTGAGCAGAAGTTTCATATACTTCAGTGAAGGAATTGAAAAGTCACCACATGAAAAATTATTAATTTTATTCAAAAGAAAAGGACTGGCACAAGTAAGTGGACAAAGAGGAGCTGATGACTGTTGGTGTTAAAAGAAACAGTGGCTGAAGTGAGATTCTTAGTGAAGTTACACAGACAGCGCTTGGTAGCAATTTTATCTAGTATCTGTAGTTGACTTGCTATGGAAACAAGTCACATATAGTCATTGGCTACATGCAGCTAGCTCTCTGGCGATGCATTCCTTCTTCATTTTAAATTTTGAACCTATTGGCAGATTTCAGTCAATTTAACAGAAGTTTCAAAGATAAGTCCTTTTTCATGGAAGTTCAACATTCATGAAAGTTGGCAGCCAGATAGAGAAGTCCTAGAAGTGTCCTTATTATTCAAAAGAACAAAGCATGAGTTCAGTCTTTTTTAAAAAACAGAGAATTCACAAAAAAGCTGTAGCCTAATGAGCACATGACATATAAGGGCTCACAGTGATCTATAAGATTTAAGTCCAAATCAGGCTTCATTAACTCTGATGTTCCTGGGTTACAGAAGAAGGCATAATGATAGGAAAGGACTGGATGTCTGGAGTATTAAAGACGGGGTAGACTGTAGTAGCACAAGGTATAAGGTCATCCATGTAGTAGTAAACATTTCTACTAGGCATTGAAAATGATTAGGAAAGAGAAGTATCTGGATGTGAAACTAAGCACTACAAATATGCTGTAGACACAAAACTGTGTTTCTTAGATGCTTTGGGAAAGTATTTCCAGTTGAGAGATGGAAATAGTCCCATGACTGGACAAGGTAATAGTCCCACTGAAATATTATGTATGACTCTGGATACTTGTATTCAGACTGGAACAACAGAGCAGTGAGGACGATCCTATGAGCATAGAGCCAATTTTACCAGAAACTAGCAAAGTGATAATATTAGCAAGGGTGAATGGATTGCTTTCTGTAAGTTCATCATAGATGTGACAGTGAACATAAACATGAACTATTTCTGCAAAAAGAATGTCTCCTCCCTCATCCCCAACCCAGGGTGTGTAAGCTGGACATGAATAATTAGGCTGAAAATTAAGAAAGGATTTCTATCCATTGGAACAGTGAGGTTCTAGAAGTTTTTCCAAGAAAATAGTTCTGGCTTTAAACTGGAATTCAGATTGTCTGTTAGTTTATGAAAGGTATTATGTTCCCTGTGAGAACAGAGGAATTGACACTGGTTGATTAAGGATTCCTTCCAGATGTGTGTCCCTAGAAGTTGTGCATTGGAGCAGAGCAACCTTATAGAGACAAATTTGCCTGTAATCATTCCTACCTTCAGTAAGAAAAATTGTCTTTGCTATGTAAAATGCAGAAACCTTGAATAATTCCTCCCACAGTACAAGTGTTAAGCAGAGCACTGGGAGGTACATTATCGAGATGTACAGGCTAAAAGAAATATAAGCATGAAGAGTGAAGAGGAAGCAAGTTCTCCAAAATGACAGGAATATTCTTGCAGGGGTTTTGCAGAATTGTGTTC
The DNA here is from genome assembly GCF_000699105.1 of Pygoscelis adeliae. Taxonomy (NCBI): domain Eukaryota; kingdom Metazoa; phylum Chordata; class Aves; order Sphenisciformes; family Spheniscidae; genus Pygoscelis; species Pygoscelis adeliae. The sequence goes on along the minus strand of NW_008825218.1, from coordinate 303,938 downwards.
CTTACATTGTATTGTCTTAGTTGGTTGATCTCGAAGTTTCCAATTTGCTCAGATATTTGCTGAACCTCACAGTGAGCTCTTTGCAATAAAGATGTTCACTTGTGAGATTTTGGGAAGCAGTCAGCTGGCAGAGCTAAAAGCAGTGTAACTAATAATCAAAGAAGCATCTGCATTAGAAGAAAAAAAATCTTATTTAATTAAAAAAAAAATTACTTCAACATTTGCATTCTGGTCTGGGAGGGCTGACATTCCTCAGTGCTTTTTCTATGACTTTTTGCTCAACAGAAACCTAAAGGACAGAGAAACACTTTTTTCGCAGTATCACTAGAGAGACATAAGTTATTACTGAGAGATGTGACTTATTTACATCATCAGCTAGGCAATCTAAGCAGCTGTGATCCAATGCAGAAATGACACACTGGTAGAGAACGCTCCATTCCATGGTACTTCAGTAAGGCATCAAAGCATTATGCATGAGTGAGACTTCCAAGGGTAAATATATCATAGAATCATAGAATGGTTTGGGTTGGAAGGGACCTTAAAGATCATCTAGTCCAACCCCCCCTGCCATGGGCAGAGACATCTTCCACTAGACAAGGTTGCTCAAAGCCCCATCCAACCTGGCCTTGAACACTTCCAGGGATGGGGCATCCATAACTTCTCTGGGCAACCTCTTCCAGTGCCTCACCACCCTCATAGTGAAGAATTTCTTCCTCGTATCTAATCTAAACCTACCCTTTTTCAGTTTAAAGCCATTACCCCTTGTCCTATCACTACATGCCCTTGTAAAAAGTCCCTCTCCAGCTTTTGTTGTAGGCCCCCTTCAGGTACTGGAAGGCTGCTATAAGGTCTCCCCAGAGCCTTCTCTTCTCTAGGCTGAACAACCCCAACTCTCTCAGCCTGTCTTCCTAGCAGAGGTGCTCCAGCCCTCTGGTCATCTTCATGGCCCTCCTCTGGACCCGCTCCAACAGGCCCATGCCCTTCTTATCTTGGGTGCCCCAGAGCTGAACACAGTATTCCAGGTATATCCCAACTCTGTCCTTATACTCTCTTGCATTTCTAAATACACATTCCTGGATTTTATTCAGGCTTTGGATTATTCATAAAAGATATTTTACCTTATAGGAAAACTTTCTCATTCAGATATATGGTCATTTCCTAGCTATACAGGACTAGCTTTGCCAAATGCCTGCTTGGACATCAATGCGGTTTTATATACAATAACTTTAGAACATTCTTATATTCTGTAATATTTAGGCAGGATTTCAAGTTTACAGAGTCCATCTTAACTTAGCTTCAGTCAGTTAATGCAGAGAAAAAAAGGGGGAAATCCTAGGCGTTGTTTTTGATTTAGTTTTCTTTATGTTTTTAGGGTTCTCTTCCATTTGCAGAAAATTGTCTGAGATGTAATGGATCATATGTACTACCCAAATAGCATTACATTTCAACTGAAGAGATGATCTCAAGCCCCTATTTCCTTCACATAGCTTTCTGCAAAGAGGGAAGTCTTAGGATTCCTTTCTATTGAAATGATCTTTTATGAATCTCCTCCTCATTACTATTTCAATATTGAACGCATGTGTGATAAAAGATTAAGTATCTTGCGTAGAAAGTAGTGTAATATTATTAATATAATTTTAATAGTCAGGTTATCCATAATGTTATTAATTGGACTTCATAGGTTTTCTTCTCATCTTGCCTCGAGGCAAAGGCTCTAGAAAGCCAGCCAGTTCTCTGAACAGTTCTGACTGTTGTAAGCAGGAGAAAAAATACAGGAAAAGAAGAAAAGGATTATGTCTTTGATAGATGTGACAATTAATATAGTTGAGTCATAGTCAAACAGTAAGTAAGTGAGGATGTCTTAGTTAAGCACACATACCTTTTTCATACTGATTGGTATTGTGGCACCACTGAACGCGGAAAATTACAGATCATTGACAGCAGAGTGCGCATTGTGTATGGATGCCATGCTAATTTAGGACACTGCTTTGTTTGCTCTCCTTTCTGGAAGTGCAGAGGTTGCTATTTTAAAGCCATTCGGAGAATAATTTTTAACTTGTTAGGAAAACATTTTTTAAAAGTTTGCTTGGAGGTCAGGGTGATTCTTATTTCACTTTTTTTTTGTCAAATAATGATGACTCATTTAAGTAACGTGGCTTAAAGGCTGTGAGCTACATTCAAACTTTGTAGGTCAGTTTACTCATTTTACAGTTCCTGTGCCATTGGAGAGTGATTCTAGTAGCTACAGATTTTGCCTTCTTTTCCCACATTTTAACTAATTCTTTTACATATGAATAGCACAGACACAAAAACAAGATCCTGCCTCTTCACGTGCAGTGATCTGGAGATCAAAAGCACCTGTAGTTATCTACAGATTGATGTGATAACAAATGAAGTTGAAAAAAAGCATAGAGGTGGGAGAGCGTTTTGGAAACGAGTCAAATGTAGTTCTCTCCACTCCAGGATTTAGTACCTTAAAGCAAATGCACAGTATTCAACTGGCATAGGGGATAACCTTAAGTGCTATGGAAGAAAAAATCTTTCACAGTAACAAATCACTGAGAAATGAATATTCTTTGTTCAAGAAGGAACCAACTTTAGTAGAAAGATTGCCAGGGAACCAACAGATTGACTGTGTAATTAAAGCCATAT
>NW_008825218.1:278171-301238 GCF_000699105.1 Pygoscelis adeliae | reverse complement strand
CAATGCAATATTTTTTTTCCTTTTTCTGTTTTTGTCTTTCAGGGTGGGATGTACGTCTTTCAGTTATTTGACTCTTATGCAGCTAGTGGCATGTGCCTTCTTTTTGTTGCCATATTTGAATGTGTCTGCATAGGCTGGGTTTATGGTAAGTTGCTGAAAATTGCTGTGGTTTTGAGTTTTTATGGAAGTTTTCTATTTGCATAAAAGCAATGTGAAAGCCTTGTATCCCTATGGAGTGGGGCCCTCCACATTCCCATGCCCTACCAAAAGTTAGGAATGCCTTTTTTTCCAGTCTAAGTAACAAAGATAGTGGAATATTTTTTTTTTTCCCCTGGCCCTTGTCAGGACTGACCTCCACCTTCCTTCACCGAGGAAGTCCTTAGCTGCCTTAGAAAGTAGGGGTGGCAATAAGTCGTTCTCCTCTCACAAAGGGCATGTTCTCTTCCACTTCGGACACTCACAGATAAATCCAGGGAAGTTGGAGTTCATGCCTCATTAACACAGAAGGGACATAGTGGTGCCCCTAGCTCTGCTGTTGCTGTCTGTCAGCAAAGTCAAGAGAAAACCACCACGGTGCTGGTATGTTCATGGTTACACCCTCAAGCATATTTTGCTCACAAAGGACTGACAATTTTACTTTGTAAAGCAACACATGAACTTCAGATCACACGTCCCCAGCCATCTAGGGATTCATACATGAGCTTGTAGCATGTATGTACCCTCTTCAACTGGCCTTGCTCAGACTGTTACTGTCCAGAAGCCATTTCTGTTTGACAGCTCGCCCACTCCTACTCTCTGTTCATATTGGTCAGATAGAGATGTAGGCAGCGATCTCTGCCACAAGTATGGAGCAGATGACAGAGAGATGTTTGTGTCAGGTAGCAGCTTCAGTCTTTGCAGCTCTGTCAGAACCTATGTTTTTCTCTTTACTGTTTTAAATACTGACCTATACAACCTCTTACATGTACATTCCACATCTGCTTTTTGTTTGGTTTTTTTTTGGGGGCAGGCAGCAATCGCTTTTATGATAACATTGAAGATATGATTGGGTACAAACCACTGTCATTGATTAAATGGTGCTGGATGGTCTTAACTCCAGGTATTTGCGCAGTAAGTACAGAATACCCAATTAACTTGTTTTAGACATAAAGAGGGTTTTCGGTGCATATTTTTAGAATTTTGCTGCTGCTAATAGTTCACAACAGCGGAGAAAAACGCCTATTGATTTGTAGCGTGTGTTTTAATTAAAAACTACTCTGTAGGATCTGTAAAAATTGTTAAATGTTCTGTGAATTGTGAGAAATCTTAGCGTATACAATAATAGGAAAAAAATAAACTCAGGGTCCTAGATGAACATTTGCCAATACAATGGAGGCCTTTTTTTCACTGCATTGCTAGTATACCTTGTGTCTACCCAGCATAACTCAAGCTCCTCCAGACTTGTGCTGGTTTCCTTGCTGCTCCAGCCTCCTATTTCCTTCCCTCTCTTTGGGTGAGTAGACATTTTTCAAAGAAGACAGGACATTTTTTCTTCTAGCAAAAGTAGTAGAAGAGGCCAAAAGCACATCTCATATGCCTGAAGAAGGGGAAGGAATTTGCCTTACCAGAATTTAGCAGTACTGGTGCCAACTCTGGCAATCTGCCGTGGCTACGTAACAGGGACAAAATTACAAAAGGAGCATGACCAGATTGCCCATAAATTTGATTCACAAGTGCTTGAGGATTAGATACTAAAATATTCCAGTTCTCCAATATGTAAATGATAGCAACTGCAAAACCACAGATGCTGGGGCACCTGGAGATCCAGGCTCCCTTGAGCTCTGCCAGTTCATTTGCAAACTTGGGAAAAGTTCTGACTCATTTCCACCAACTTTGAAATGAACTTAATATCACTTGCTCTTGTACACTCTTTTCACCACTCTGGAAAAAAGTACATAGTAACTTTTCTATATTTCATAAATTTAAATGGTCCAAACTGCTTGATTAGACTCCTGGCGAATTTAGACAGATATATATTTGAGTTTTTGTGAGGATGAAAGAGTTGGCCTGCAGAACTGCAGATACAGACAGCGGATTAAGGCAACTTTGAAAATTTTGGCTTTCCTTTTTCATCATGACAGGTTGGAGAGAACGCAGCTTGTGTTACTTAATCACAGCTGGTTCATGGTAGCAAAACTTAATCTTTCCTGCCCAGGTACTGTTTGCCATCAAAGTGCAGGTTTTATTGTCACCGAGAAGTAAATAGGATTTAAACTTGAAAGGTTGTTCATTTCTGTGGAAGGTACTGAGACGTGTTATTTAAGCTGTACATAGATATTGCTGTTTGGGTTTTTTTCTCTGACTGAAAAGCTTACCTCTACTTTCCATCTTTAGGGAGACTGGCCTTGCCTAAACAGTTAATCATTTTCTTGTTACATAGGCAGTGTTTTTTCAAATACCGCTAATATGTTTCTCTGCTTATTTCAGGGAATCTTCATCTTTTTCCTGGTGAAATACAAGCCTTTGAAATACAACAATGTATATATATACCCTGACTGGGGCTATGGCATAGGGTGGATGATGGCGCTCTCTTCCATGATCTGTATCCCTTTGTGGATCTGCATTAAGCTGTGGAAGACAGAAGGCACTTTCATAGAGGTAAGATGTATTTTCAGATTAAAGATACTGGAAAAAGAAGTGGGAAGGGAGTGTGAATCCTCATCTGCATGAGACTAAGCACAGTTTAATCAAAAAGGCAATGCCACATACCCCTTCCAGTGGCAGCTTGGGTTAGGCCTCTTAGTCACTGGTGGAAAAAGACATCTGAATTTTCCCAGAATCATAGAATAGTTTACATTGGAAAAGACCTTTAAGGTCATCGAGTCCAACCGTTAACCTAGCACTGCCAAGTCCACCACTAAACCATGTCCCTAAGCACTACATCTACATGTCTTTTAAATACCTCCAGGGATGGGGATCCAACCACTTCCCTGGGAAAAACTTCTGAATTTCTTTTTTTTTTTTTTTGCCTTCACTGACTTCAGCCTGTGGTAAACTAACCAATACAATAGCTTTAAGGTGCTCTGTTCCTGCTCAATTTGTAGCTTAAGATGTCTGTAACATCAGCTAAATCCCTCAAGAAGGTTTGCACCAGCCATTCATTCAAGTCAGCTGCATTCTTTCCGTGTTTTGGTAACTAATGTTTGTGCTGCCAGGATTTTCCTCCAGGAGCTGGGTAGCAAACCTCACATAGGTCTTCTGGACAGTTTTCTTGATTACAGTTCTCTAAGTGAGAAATAGAGGCAAAAAGAAATATTCAGTGCAATTTACTAACATTCGGTATCAGGTTATCTCAGGTCTAGGCTGAGGTTAAGATTATTAAATATAAGACCTTTTCTTCAAAGAAGGACAATGAAGATGGCTATAATGGAAGAAACAAGCATATAAATCTTATTCGGCCGTTTGGGATTTCTCATATTCCAGAAAAGCCTGGTTCTGTCATTTGGACTTCCTTAGATACTAGTCAGTAAAAGGAGGTATCCCACTATTGCCTCCTTCTATCTCAATACATATATGGAGGGGACTTTATTCAGACCCTTTCATGTCTTCTCAGTCTTTCTGATATTCTCTAGGATAATGCCAATGTGAAGAACAAGACAGTAGGAATTCCTGTCTCTAGGGTACCTGGGGCTCATTAACTTATCTAGCACTTTTGAAAAATCTCTCAGTGTATACCCACTCTTTCAAAATTACCCTCCATTCAGAACCAAAGGGTATGACATCTGAATAGATCTGAGTATACCTCAATGTAATAGTTACTGCTTTCTTGAATGGAGAAGCTAACATGCAGTTTATTGTGCTGGCTGATGGCAGTCCATATTGAAATGACTCCATTAAGCTGGTTAACTATGGCCTGGAGACTACCTAGGAAATCTTTACTGTAGGTATATCAACAAAAAATGAATTGTCCATAATAGAGTTTTCTTAGCATGTCAAAAGAGGAAGTTTTGCACAAATCTTAACGTTAAATATTTCCTTAATGCATCAGTAGGCTTTGTCTGTAGAATCTGGTTTTGCATTGCCTTGTAGGCTGAAGCACTGCAGACAGGTCATGATCTTTTCCGTACATGAACGACGAGAGGGGCTTTTTAATTACAGTTGGGAGCTTCTCAGGAAGCCAACTTCCTGCAACATCTCTGTTCTCCAAGCTGTAAGCAGCAATGTTGCTACTGATGTTACTGCTATGAAAGAGAAAGTTCTCAGCTGAACATGTATATTTTTCTTTTGTTCTTTATGATAGCTTAATACACTTTGGCAGTCTCTTGTTTGTTTATTTTTTTTCAGTATATATCCTTTGACTATACCATGAGAAACAAAATGTACCCATATAACAGGCCTTACCCGGAGCATTGCGCTGAATTTCTCCGTGGAAGGGAATGCTACTCTAAATCAGCATGAAAATTCACTTTGACTTTGTCCTTGCCTTCATTCTCTAGCCTTTGGTCTGGTGTGATTTGTAAAGAACTGTGTGGCATGCAGTCTTACGGATGTATCTATAACAGGGAAATGAAAAGCAGACATGCAAGAAAAGAGGTTTTTGTAGTCAATCTGTTTAAGAAATGGGTGTCTGTGACCAAGAAAAAGATAATGATTTCCATTTTCTCAAATTTTCTAGAAATTCAGGAAGTTGCTTACACCTAGCTCAGATCTGAAAATGAGAGGGAAACTCGGAGGAGGAGCCTACATTGCAGCAATAAATGACTGCGATGCCAAACTGAAAGGAGATGGCACCATTTCAACCATTACAGAAAAGGAGACACATTTCTGAAAGAACTATCTTTTTTTTGTATAAATAAATAAATAAATTCACTTAATTATAGAGGCTGGCTTGTTTTGCACAAAATTTTATTAACCAGTTAATTTTAAAGTGAAAATTGTATACTTGTTTAAAAGTGATTTTTTTAAATTACTATATAAGTAATGATTATGTAAAAGACAAAGGAATAGTATTATATGGTATGTTAGTGATGACTTCTTGTAATATGGTGATTTCAGTAAATGTTTTTTTAGAAGTTAGAGGGACCTGTATAATGTGCTGTAAAACTTTTCTACTTTGATTTCTGGCAGGTGTAATGTTGTATAGATATATGCATTCTAATCTGTAAGCATTTCAGACCATTTCAGCTTTTAATGTATGTATATAAAGGGGACCAGAATGTCCTTTTGTTTATATTAGAAGAAATTGTGAGGGGATGGGGGGATGACTTGTAACTGCTGTTGCATATTACTCTAAATGCGGGCTGTATCCAAAGTCCACTGAAATCGGAGAGCGCCTTTCCAGCTGGGGCCAGTGGCTTTTGCACCAGCCTGTGTGCGATTCAGCCTTTCCCTAGGCCAGGGCAGCTGCAAGACTGAGTTTTGCACCGAACAAAGCTCTTCTTTCAGGGCAAGTTTTGTGAAGCTGACAGGAAGCACCACCTCAGCTGCTCTTATCGCCTTCCCTCCACCCTCCATTTGCTCCAACAGGTCTAAAAATGCGGTGGAATGGCCCCACTTCTGGGCCACTGTTTTTCTGGAGGTTGGATAAAGAATATTTCTTACGAGCTATGAATTTTGCTGCTCTTGTAAGTTAATGGTCTCTAAGATGATGTGTACTGCTTCAAGAGACCTCGAAAGCTTTTTCATTTTCTTTAGTGTCTGGGTAGCCAGTATTTCAATTTGGTTGACACTTCCCATCCCCTGAAGTGAAATGTGTTTGTCTATGCTTGCACAACAAGAGATCAAGGTTCCTTTATATATGTGGAGATGTTCTGAGGAAAAAAAGAGCAGGTTTAGAGCTCTGCATACCTTGGCCTCTCTGTCTGTCTCTTTATCTGTTTGCCAGTCTGTCTGTCTGTACATCTATTCATTCCTCTCAAAAGAAATCAAGGATCCTGTAATGACGATGTGTAGCACTGTATAGCTTTTCTCATCTTCAGGGTACTTTCTAGATACTCTCAGATTAGGCCCTGATTGCTCTACCCTGAACGGTATCGAGGGTTGCACTGAAGTCAGAATAGGAGTTTATTTGGTGGAAGGCTAAAGTAATTGGTCCTTAATCACAGATTCATAGAACATCAGGTTGGAAGGGACCTCAAGGATCATCTGGTCCAACGCTTCTTGGCAAAAGCACGGTCTAGACAAGATGGCCCAGTGCCCTGTCCAGCCGAATCTTAAAAGTGTCTGATGTTGGGGAATCCACCACTTCCCTGGGCAGATTAATCTCTACAAGAGTTCCAGGAGGTAATTTATATATGGTGCAGATGAAGGAATTAAGACAGGGATGTTGTGACTGCTCTGTTTTGCAAAAGGAGCAGTACTGGGTTTGTGATATCGGGCCTTTTTATTCTATCAGTTGTATGAACTGACTCCCTCTGATTTAAAACAGATTTTGTATGTGAATCCAACTGATGGATGGTTGTTACCATGAGGTATGCAAATGCTAGTCCCAGTATCAAAATCTCTAGAGTAGCTGTTGTTTTTTTGTTTTTTTCTTCTGCCAATATTCCAAACCCTATTATTTGTTCTGGACAATTGTTTTTTTTTCTTGTCCTGGTTTTTTTGTTTAATGGTGGTATGAGAAACCTGTGGAGGAATACTGTAGTACACTGCACAGTATTTGATGGGGAGAGACAAACAACAGCCTAAGACAGCTCAGAAGAAACGTCATAAAATCTGCTGTCTTCTCTGCAATTCAAAATTACCAAAGCTCAGATGCCAGCATCTGGAGTTATTAGAAACAGAAGTGGCTGCTGGCCTTCTACGGAGGAAAAAATATCACTAGAAGTCACTAAGTATATCTTAATATTACATGGAACTGTACACATAGTCAACATTTCTTTGAGATTTTATGGTTACCTCTTAAAAAAGCATTTTCATAGAATCACTTTGTCTCAAGTCACATCATTAAATCTAATAGATCTGTTTTATTTTACTTCAACTTATTTGTATTTTTCATGTGGTAAGGTGGAAGTCTAAGAGAGAACTTCTCTACCACAATTATACTTCAAATATTTTAAGTCCTGCTTGCCTTTGCATGTCTCCATTGTTAGGTGCTTAGGAAAGGACATTTTGAAGGAGCCTGCCTTTACGAAGGTACAGAACCATCTTTTGAACGCTGGCCTCCCTCAGAGGGAGTCTTCAGCTTGGCGTCCAGAACTGGAGGTTACCAAGGAAAACCACAGTCCTATTGGAAAATGGTACTTCTGGAAGAGAAATGCTCCCAGAATTGAAACAACAGATTGAGTTATATAACTACAGAAAATACAACGAAGCCACTGAAAGCTACCTATTGACATCAAAAAAATGCCCACTCCAAAACCTTAACATTTTTGGAAGTGCTCATGAGTCATAAATATTTCTAATCCAGTGTCCCTTTCTGGTCTTTCTCTACATCCACCAGAACTAAGGCCCCAAAGCCACATGTGGGCCTTGGGATGGATTATGTTCCCTCCCAGAGTAAGCGACAACACATTTTCTTATCAGTGAAGGCTGTGCAAATGTAGATGCACTGTTAGGTTACACTTGGCCTTGATTTCAGTGAAGTTATCTTCAGCAATCAGGACTCCTCATGAATGTTTACAGTGAAGTGTGCCAAGAGGTGGAACCCACGCCACTCAACTGGCCATCAATTAGACACAAAATGAAAATCCCAGACAAGTCAAGATTGCCCTTTGAATCCTAACACACACTGCTGTAGCAGAAAAAATTGACTTGTGCATTTTAGCTTGTCAGTGTACTTTGAACTGTTGTACTCATCCAAATATCTCCACAGGAACTATGTACTTTGTATGGAACATGCTTCCTATTCTGCTGCTATGAACCATTTCACCCGTAGCTTTATACACATACATAGGGTTTGGCATGGTCTAAAGTATTATACAGTGTTACTAATGTGCTGTGCTTGTAAATGTGTGCATTTAATATCTGACTTGTTTAACACTGTACTGATTTTTAAAAAAATATTTTTCTTTTGTGGGGAGGGATGTGGGAGGGTAAATTTCCTAATGGTATTTGTGTTTTGTTTTGGTTTTCTTTTTTTGAAACAATATGAAGGGGAAAATGCAAAAAACAACTATATTGTGATGATTTTTTTATGCGGTAGAAACAATATTGCCCTTTTCTGAAATATCAGCAGTATTATTAAAAATAATACAATAAAAATGAACAACCACTAAGGTTTATGTAACATTTTACACAAAGAAAGATTGTTTGGTTTTGAAGGGCACAAGATTCCGTCTACTTACTTGTTTTCAAAAATTAAAGGAAATGGGCAAAACCCATTCTGTGTATTTTAGTTTATACCAATGTATTTTATATGACCCTCACCTAACTAAATAATCACAACTACCCTGTTAGGGCAGACATATGTCCCTTGATTTTAAATGTGGAACTTAGAAACAAGAGAAGATTTAGCAACTTCTTTGAGCTCATCCAGTAAATCTGTGGCTGAAACAAACTGAAGTTTCCCGATCTCGCAACTGAATGTCACTGTTATTTAATATAAATCCATATTGCCACGGAAAAGCGCAGACCTGCCACCACTTTCCTCCCCCCACTCCCGTCCCTCCCCACTTCTGGCTGCGTTTTGTTGTGGCCTGCTTTGTGCCGCTGGCAGTGTCAGGAGAGCCATCTAGAGAGCCACCTCAGGAACCGGTCTGGCTGAAACTTCACCCAACAAAAGCATACGGTTAGCTCTCGGTAACTCCAGCTCATTGCCTGGCCACACAAATGCTAGTGCTGAAGGGAGACACCACAGGAAGGTGAATTACATCTTCCAGCTGCTAGATACGTTATGCTGGATTAAAATAACATTCTAACCGTGGCCTCAGTCACAGGCCAATGCTGTCCCTTTGATCATCTTTTGTACTATGATTTTATGCTTTTATACTCTTCTTTCTTACATCACTGGCCCATGTACAGGGACCAATGCTTGCTTTAGTACATGACACACTGATGAAAAATTCTGATATTCTACCCTGAGGCACGCTATTATACAGTAGCCTGCCACACAGGAAATGAAGCTCTTTTCTTAAAGGCTGTTTCTCATCTTGATTAATGAAGCATGGCTATAATAAGGAAAATGTGCTATGGATTTTGACAAAGCCTTTCAATTCCTCTCTGACTGTACCAACTACTTTACCCAGCAGCAAAGATACCACAGGAAGGATGTGTGTCCTTGTACCTGGAGCAGCAGCCCATGGCAGACCTAGGATCCAGCCAGGCAGCATTACAAGCTTCTTGGCCCCATCTTGCAAGTATTGAGTAAATCTGAACATATCAGGAAATTTGGCCTCAGATGTTGATGACTCCCCATTCAGAGGAATACCTGAACCTGGTCATCCACAGTGCAGCAGCAAGTCTAGTGAAGACTTCTAAAACCATCAATTTGTGACTAGATCAAAAATGTCCTGGTGGGTTATATACTTGCACATTTGGCTGGAAGAAGGTGTGAAAATTCACACAGACACAGACATAAAAAGGACAAAATTGGCTGGGATTCTCTTAAAAAAGGTTTGGAGAAGGCTGAAAAGCTTGAGAAGGCATAATGCACAACTGCTCAGACTCCCCAGATTGTATGAACACGAAGGGGTGAGTGCTAACAGTGCAAGACAGTTTCCAGCTCTTCTTTCTAAAGCTACTCTTAAAATACAAACTATTCATTACAATGTAATACAGCAAAAGTGACCAAGATTTGGGTGCTGATTTGAAGTGAGAATTTGAGGGAAGAGTTGCACACCCCTTTTCTTACATACTTTAATTTTAAAAGGACCAGCTGCTTCATCTTTTTTAACCTTTGTTCTCTGAGAGCTGCAACCAACCTCAGCCGCGTCCTGCACTCCCTCAAGTCGTTCTGAATTCCAGTCACAGCCACCTCCTTGTTGGCTGGCCATGCTCACATTGATTGCGAAGCCTGCTCTTGGGCTTTCAAGCTAATTTTCTGCATCTGCTCTTCTCAGTTTCCTTGATCATCACCTGTACTTGTCCATCCTGCAAACAGAATAGCCTTGAGCTATATTGTTGGTACTGCCAAATCAGAAGCCCAAGTATCACACATTGTCATAAGTGAAAGGAACAAAAATCTTTGCATGTTCCAAGAAACGTCTTGCCAGCAATTGTTTCTAGTGCTATTATAATGCATGCTGGAAGCCGCAGCCAGGCCCCTGTTTCTCACAAGATCATACTGCCAGCTGATGGAGAGGGTCCTACATCGTGGTGAGGTCCATGGCTTTTAAAATGAGAGAGTCCTTGCTACTGTGGTATTCCAGTTAAACAAGAAGAAAAGCATAAAGGTAGCCAAGAATTCCTTGCTATAAATGGTTAGTGACAAAATATCGGGGTATGCTTTCTGTTTCTACCAGCTTGCTGTTTATTAATAGAGTCAGTCAGCCAACTGAACTACCCATTCCCAGCACTTACTACGGCATTATGTAAAAGGCACAGCAGCTTTTCGTAAATGTTATTGTAAAACATCTTATCAGAAACACTGAGAACTCTGGCTGATCTCTTGTCATTTAAATGAAAACACCCACTTATATATCATACTATAAACAGATGAATCATTCCTCTCCTCTTCCCAAAGGGATAAAAACTGTCTGCGATTAAGGCGTGCCACACTCAAAGAGCAAACTACAGCTATTCAGGCAGACACCAATTCTAAGTTTGGTTGCAGCCCGTAACGTGGAATTTAGCTGTGCTCTGATCAGCATTGGCATCAGGAATCCCTGGCACGTGCACAAGCGAGAGGTAGAACGGATCAAGACAACACAAAGCATGGTAAAGGGACACAGTCCCTTTACTATGGGGGGGAAGTGTGAAGACATCGTACCACTTGTGCCTTCACAAGCCTTATGCATTTGGAAAAGGTATTATGTGGTTTATTCATATGTGACAGGAGATGTCAGGGTTGTTTTTGTGTTTACATCCTTCCATCTGTGAATCAGCACAACTGGGCTTGTCAGCAGGAGCAAGCTCAGCTGCATGAGTAGTGGATCAGAAGCTGCTGCAGAGCACCACCTTGCTTTGAGCTCTATTTAAGTAGGCATGCCAAAACACTGTGGTTCTTCCTAATCGAGCCCTACTCAGCTTGCTCCCAAATTAATTTGGAAGAACGAATGTATAAACTTCAACAAAAACATGCCCAGGAATTATTTTGGTTTCTTTCAGGTTGCTTGGTTTTGGTGGGTTTTTTTGTTTTTTGTTTTTTTTTCCTTTTCCAGTGAAATTAGTTTTGTTGTCTGTGTTGAAATGCAGGCAAAAATCACAAGCCAAATAATGCAGTACCAGGTCAGTAAGCAGGAATCAAGAGAAGAACAGGCTGTTAAGACAAGCAAAGGACAACTAATCTCTTTGTATTGCCTGCAGGGATGAAAGCATGATGTATTACAAGTGACATTTAAATCAGCTTTTAACTTTTACTGCTTATTTTTAGAGATTCTTTCCAGAATACTAGCCCAGGTTATGTTTCAAAGTCTCTGCTTGTTTGCCAAGTTTTTGCCTCAGGCTTCATGGAAAACTCGTTGGGTTCTTGTGGCATAGGCTTCTCCTCCCCAAGTTTTAGGGCCTACTGCTTCTGTAGCTACCGCTTTTCTCCTTCCCTTTCTACACATCTGTGCTTGCTCTTCAATGCAATTCAGAATACCGTCTCTGCTTCTCAGTAGAAGGAGGAGGAAGTGGTGGTGTTGGAGGCTATTAGCTGATTGGATTAATTAAAAGTAATTAACAGCACATGGCAACCATGACTGGGGAAGGAAAGGAAAGTGATATAAGAGACGGTAGGAAGAAACTACCTTTGGGGAGAATTGTTATGGGTGGTTGTTGGTCTCCACATGGCTTTTGTCTGTTGGAGCTGATATCATGAATGCAGTGACTGTCATCTCACCTTCCTCAAGGACTCAACAGGTAGGGATTGTGAGGTGCGGGGTAGATGACGGAGTTTCATCACAATTAGTTTTCTGGCATTGTGACTTCTAGTTTTCCATGGATTTCTGGATTGTATTGGAGGGCTTTGTGTGCCATGACCTGAATTGGCAAAACTGTTGCAGGATTTGGACTGACAAAATGTGCATGTTGTTCCTTGATTATTCCCACCCTTGCCAAACTCAACCTCTGTAAGTTCCTGTATTATCCAGCCCACCCATGCAGAGTTTAAATTGTAAGCCTGCTCCATGTATTACAGTGCTGTTGCTAGTTAAAAAAATCCTAATTACTTAGATCATTCAAGTAAGATGGTTTAAAATTCTTTGGAGTTAAAGGATTTTTTCAGCAAATGTTCTCAAAGCCTTATATGTTCCTGTTGGGAACTGTAACACCTAGTCTGATGTTGTCCTATTGTACATCACTGGCCTGTATGGGCTTAGATGTCCTTTGAGTTGGCATATCAAGGTAGGGTAAACACAAGCTTTTATCTATTCAGCTGAAGGAGTTTAATTTACCTGTACTTCTGTAGAATTTTGGGGTTTTGGATGAAAATATCCAATGCTATAATAGACAGTTCTGTATTGGAAACAGTTCTGTTTTGGGAAATAATATGCGGGTAGGATGGAGTGAAGATATAACATTGAGGGCAGTAAACTTGCTAGTGCATCTGGTTACTAAATAAAAGCCACTGTGGTAAGTTCATGGACTAATAGAAGTGTCTGAGGAATACTTAAACTCAGTGAAGCTAGTGCTTTTTGCACACTGGAATGCTGCTTTCTTGCAGCAGCTACCATTTGTCATTTACATGCAATTAGCTGAAACAGAGAGACTGTTTCTTCCTATTAAGAGGGAAATAAAGAATGAAATCTCTGACTTAAAAATTTGATTTCCCCCAGCTGAAACTTCCATTTCAGAACTGAAATCGGGGAAAATAGCTTATGCTGTTTGCAGCCTCTCCACTGTGCTTGTGCAATGACGTAGAGGAGTCCCCTGGGGAAGGCTTCCTTTCTCGGTGGGGGTGCAGCGTGTAGGTTTCGGATAACAGCAGCCTCCTTGGCTGCTAGGTGCTCCAGAAAGGTACCTTTTAAAAGCATTTCCGTGGTGCAGTGGGGACACCTTTTGGTTAGAATCGGTCTAAACCTGATGAACCTAGGGGTTTGTATATAAAATCCATCTGCATACCCGCTGTTTGCAGCGGGCAAGTAGAGGTCAATTCTGACATCAGCTTTTCCTGGTTCTTTACATGTACTTCACATGCACCATTTCAGGTAATTAGATTTGCAAGTCCTTTCTGCAGTTGCACCTCTTCTTGATGCATTCTGATTCTTTTCATCAAAAGACTTGGTTTCCGTATCATTAGGTGGCAGCATACGCCAACATAAAATCAGTTTGTCCTCATAGCTCAGCAACTGGACCGGGGGACGTGGAGTCAAGAGAGGTTTCCTTAGACCCTACCATCGTGCGAAGATTGCATTTATAGTCTTTACAGAGAAGCTATAAGGAAATTTCTTTTTTATTAAATATCCCCAAAGGTTCGCGCTGAAGCTGCCACCGTGGTGTTAGAGTTTTCAGTGAGACTGCAATGGTATAGAAGTTTAAAATAATGGGAAATAATGTGTGGTATAAGGAAAAATGACAACCCACACCACATCCTGTGGAAAAGAGAAGGTAGATGTGCACAGTAATATTTTTTTTTTCCTCAGTGATTGAGAGACATTACTACCATATCCAGATTATTATCTTAAACAGTTGTTGTAGTGTTCTCAAGAAAAAAAATCTTTCATGCCATTTTCTTTGCAGCAGAATTAAACTGTAATTTCCATGTGAAATAGAGAAGACAAAGAAAATAAGGGTCTCGTACCTTGCATTGAACAGACAAATATCAAGCGAGGAATCAACTTACCAGAAAATAGGGAGTGAAAGGCAGTGATGTGGCTTTTTGAAAATATATGAGGAAATATTACCAGTGTGATCACTCTCAAGCGTTTATGCTCTTATCTGTGTCTGAGAGATAGTCTAGATCATAACACAACTAAACCTCATCTGAGTTTTGATGAGTAGTTCTCATAATTAACTCTATCTTCTCAAGCCACATTGTATTTGCAAATATTTGTGGTATGATACACATTGCACTAAGCTGTGGAAGTAGGTTCCGCAGCTACATTGTGAGAGTGATGAGCTATTTGGTACTTCCTTAGTGGCCTTCGCTGAAGGCATCTTTCCAAAGAATGCTACCAGAGATCACTAGCTTGTACATGTGTGCATACCTAAAACGCAGGTGTCAACTGGAAATGTTAACCAGTGTTAGCTGCTGCAGAGATGGTTTTTCCACTTCCCCAAAACCTCTGCTGTCAAATAGTCAAAAACACTATGTGTAGAGACAACATAATTCTTTGTAGTCCTCCAAAATTCTCGTATTTGTACTGAATATAAAACAGATGGAATTTATTGCATCCTACATGTATGTAGTTTTACCCCAAAGCAATTTCTGAGTTCAGGATTGCCTGTATCCGTAGATACTCGTGGATGTTAATGTCTACAGCAGTTCACTGACATTGCAGGACCACGGCTTTGTTAGCAGTTGTAACAAGTGAATTTTAGGCTGTATCAACCACGGTGGAAGGCAACTATCTTCTTGTCCTGCATCTACCACTGTTAAAATGCAGCTAGAAATATTTTTAATGTGGTCACTCATTCAATTTGTATTTTCTTCCAAGTTGTTATATTCTTAAAAGTAGTAAAATAAGTTAGTTGCTTCAGACCTTTGGGAAGACTTCTAGAAAACTTATGAATCGGTGGATCTGAGAGGAACCATGTCTCATTTAAAAACAAACAAAGCCAACAAAAAAAACCCCCACAAAACCCCCCCAACCCCAACAGCCAGTTCACCCAGTAAAACCAGTTTCATTCCAAGGTCACTTTTTCACATAAATTAGATGTATGGCTCTGTTGCTCAGGTCCAGTTACTTGAACCTTGAAAGTCAAATTCAAATTTGACTTTTTTTAGTCCTCATATTATTCTTGCTCTGTCTGAATCCTGTCAAATATTTCTGAAGAACATCTCAGAACATAGTCTTCCATGCACACAACTAAAATGTCCCCACTGTCAGCCAATCCTCAACCATGATTATGGTTCCTAGATGCTTCGTTGAGTGTCTGGGAATCAGAGAATTAACAGTTGAAGTAAACCTCCACCTCCTATTAAATTATAAGAGGATATAATTAGTACCTGTAGACACAGTTTTGTATACAGATGTGAGGTGATGAGATGTTCTTGATAAGCAGCAGGCAAAGGAAAATTGGAACAAGGTGCAGATATGTATTTAATTGTTGTCGTGGTATGCATATAAAGCAAAGCCTTCAATATGTCTACATATTCTTTGTGAACAGATCTGAAAAGCAGCTGTCTGAAAGGAAAAAAAACACCTGAGATTGGGCAGGATGTTGCTCAAAAAAAAAAAGTCAAGCAAAGAACAATTCACATTGAGGCTTCAACTGCGAGACCACAGAAGTTACTGGGAGGTTTCTCGTTAAAGCAGCTGAGCAACTGGACCTTTGGTGGTCTATCAAGGTCCTTCACCTCTAATTTATAAGAGTTCTTTGAAATGGCTGATTAAAAACTGAGCTTGGATCCTTGCGGTTTGCCCTAGGGATTCTGTGATTCTTCAGAGTAGCTGCATTGCTGAACGTAAGTTTCTGCCAGTACCAGTTAAAACGGTTCTGCTTTCTCAATCCCTACCCCCCTTCCCCCAAATCTTGTTAACGCTTCCAAGTTTAATCTGGGATTGGAGCCCTGAGCATCTTCAAATAATCTGAATTGTTTTGTCACCTCTAACTAGGATTTTTCTTTCAGACATAAATAAATATGTATTCCTTACAAATTTCACATGAAAAGGTAATTACAGTGCAGTTCTGAATAAAGAGCCTGATTTGCAATCATAAGGAGGCCTTCCTTCCATTACTGCTAATAAACAACTGTAAAAGATGGTGACTATTTAAAGCTCCAAATTTACCCTGCCTTTCTCCTGACAAGCTTGCACATTGATTCTGACATGCAGACTGACAGCTTCATGGCATTTTGGAATGTTCCAACTGCACTAAGTATGTAGTACTATTTATTTTAGTACCTCTATTCCCACAGCAGCCACTGACTCACAAGAAAAAGCTAAGAGCAATATTTGGCATTTGTTTCCCGTGCAGTACAATTTGCCTGGTTCATTAACCTTCTTTATGTAGATGTAAATTCTGAGTCTGACATGGTTATTTTTGGGACGCATGTCAAAACTAGCTTTGTCTGTCTGATCAACATTTGCTTCTGAAAATGTTTAAAATTGCTTCAGCAATTTTGTCTTTTAAAGCAAATTTTGTCTTGTATGTTAAGCTATGTTTACATTGTACATTCGAATCTCTAGCACCATTAAACTTGAAGAAAAGCAAGAGACAATGGAGAGTGTATAAAGCACTAGCTGTGTGACATTATCCTGTGCCTGTTTTACCAGAAATAATTTCTTTCTGCTTATACAACACAGCATTACTTCAGATGGATGGAGGTTGAACATAAATTCTGCTGTCACTTGTAAATTGACTGGATTGATTGTATACATGCAAGTATATATAAAGAAGGGGAGAGGTTTGTGTTCTTGTAATCATATGAGAAAAGGCTCTAATATGTCTATACTTTTGTGTATGTAATGCAAAATACAGCGACAAATAAATTAAGTCCCCATTTCTGCTCCAGGTCCCTTGTGTGATGCCGGTATCCACAGTAGTGCTTTTCCTGCTGCAGCAAGAAAATTTGCAGAGGAAACTCTTAACTATTGTGAAACTGCTGCATGCTGTGCAGTACTTTACCTAGGAGATACCAAAGCCTCTTTCAATTCATAGAGAAAGGCTTTTTTTTTCTTTTTTTTTTAGGCCTGCATGCTGAAGGCATGATGCAGCTTCTGAATGTGCTGAAAGCCAGGGTGTTTTCTACTAAGTTGGTGGTAGTGTAGGGGTCTACCCATTAGCATTCTAGCACAAAAGCTTGGCTTGCATTGGATTTATGATTTTTTTGTAAGAATGAAGATACTGGTCTACAGCTAGAGTCTGTTTGCAGCTGATCTCCCATCACATGAGTAATGTTATGTATCAAATGTTATGAATAAAATGCATGCCAAGAAGAACGAGATGTGAACACTTGTGAATAAATCAGGAATAGTAAATTAACCAAGCAACTATCAGCAATGAGCTTGTTCATTGAAACCAGTTTGTTTGGTAACATGTTAATAAGCATAACTTTTTTCATTTTAAAGTCTCTTTCCAGTTCCTCTCCTGTGTTAGCCATGTTTACCAGGAGAAAGGAAACACTGCACTCTAGGACTTAACTTCTGTAAAACTGTCAGCACTGAGACCTCAACTCAGTGGGGACTAGTGCTATCAGCCCCCAATACCTCTTCTACATTCCCCCCACACCCTCCATTGTACCAAGAACAGTGTGGGGAGGGAGGGAGGAAGACAGAAATACATTGGCCTGTTTTGCTGTTACTTTTGAGGGTTTTGTCTCACCAGTTGCTCTGATACAATCTCTGTCTCTCCACTCCAGTGGCTTCTTTCTTGGAAAAGTTGATGCTCAACGTGCAACTTTCCTCCTGCCTGACATACACGCATTTGGCCTAGGGCTCACCTCATATGCACACTTTTCCTCTCCTCCCTACAAAAGAAATTGCATTAAGAATTTGATCCTCAGTGACTTCACTCTCAGTAGCACCATACAGTTCAGCAGATATATCGGTCTTCTGCTATGGTAGACTGAGTCTCCAGCTGCTGCCAAGGTGCAATTGGATTTGTTTCACCTCATTTTCTATCATGACCTTAAAACTGGCCCCTTGCTTGAAGTATAGGACTCATTTTGGTTTCTCTTGCTGCCTGGCAAAAATGTTTTCAAAGCATTCGGAGATCAAGTTAGGAGGAAAATGTCCCACATAAGCTTAGGAAGGATGTAGTTTCCTCTGTGATTTAATATCTTCTCAATGGGAGAAGTTAGTCACAAAGATCAGAAAAGTTGGCAATATATGAAATACGATCATGGGATCACCTCTGACAGTCTTGCATACTGAGCCAGATACTCCCTTTTTGTCCTTTTTATGCTATTCTTTGGGCTACCAGTTTACACTGAGCATCTGGACTCAGATGGAAGTATATTCTCCATATCAATGCAAAATTTGTTTCAAGTAAAAAAGAAATTTGCTGGACAGCATGGTTCTGCCATCCTGCTGTACAGAAGGATGTTTATGATCTAATGTTGAAATTGGTTGAGAGATTGGGCATGTCTGTTCATATATGCTAAACAAAACAATGACTAAATCTTAAACATAAGCATGCAGAAGAAGTAGGCAGTAGTACAGGCTATAACTCTTATTGGAGTGGCAAAACATGTCCAAGTTGGTCCAATGCCTCCTTTCTGGCATGTGACTTCTACCTCAAATTTGAGCCTTTCATGTTTTTAGTGCGCACTGTGTGGAGAAGGGCAAAGGTGCCTTTGAACTGTTTTTGTGTCTCCCTGCTGGTTTTTTGACCAGTGAAGAATTAATTTAGGTGGGCTTTCTCTACTGCTCGAAACATGGTGGCTGCCTTCTACTGATAAATATTAGCTTGGCCTGCAATCACCAGCATTTTTTCCTGTGACGTTGAACCCTCCTTCAAGTCTACCCCCTGACTTGCCCTGTTAGGTTCCTTTTTGCAGGACTTGGGGTGGGGGGAGATGTCTACAGGGATCTATTTTTGAGGTTCTAATGCCTTTTATGTCACAGCAGCTGGATTAGAAAAGCTGTGCCAGAAAAGATAATGTTTTCTCAGGTTTTAATTCTGCAATTCCCAGCACAGTATCTAGTTATTTCATAAATGCATACATTTAGGAATTTTGTGAGATGACTATCTTAAAGCGGTCTTTGAAACCAACAAGCTGGGATTTCCAGAACTGGGTACTAGATCCATGCTCTTCAGAGGTTTCAGGCATCCACAAATTCCATAACAAAGTGGAGTGTTCTGCTTTTCTCAATGCTAGCAGGTCATTACATTAAAAATCAATTTACATATCCTACTTCAGGCAACCCAGTCTGAAGACTTCAGCTGATGCATTTCCTTCTAATGTCTAAGTTACTTACAGGATCATGAAAAGAAATGCTTTTAAAGCTGGTAGTACACAGAGATTTATCTGCCATGTTGCCACAAGTGAGAAAACTTTATATGCCACTGGATGTCACTCTAACAAAGCTCAAAGTACTTTGGCAGTACAAATCTTTACACTTCCATTGTAAAACAGTGTACAGCCTGTTAAACTCTGGATTCCTGGGCAAAAGAATACAGAAGCTGCCCTATTAGCTGTCCCATGAAGAAGCCATTGACATCTCAAGTGTTACACTGGGCAAAAGGTAACTAGGTTTCATTTTTTTCAGTAAACCATTAGGGATGACAAATCAACATTGGATCTATAATCTTGAATTTTTCAGGATTTCTTTTCTAGAACCTTACTTTGTTGCATGGGTTGTTTTGGGCTAAGAAGCAAGGCAAATGTCAACTCTGACTGTTTTTCTGTCCCATGTCCATACATGTTTAAGAATTTCAGCAGAGAGCATGGAAGCTGTGTTCAAGTCCAGTTAAAAGTCAACAGAATCTAACCCTCTCCTCAAATATCCATTTTCAAAGAGTGACAAGAAGTTGTAGGTCAGTAGTCTGCCAAAGGATAATTTAGCTCAGGGACCAAGAATGCTGCCATTATGAGCTTCGCATATAAAATGTCTCACTGGAGAAGGGACTCATGTGAGGACAGAACAGTAGGTAATGGGGTTATGTTGCTGCAAGGAGAACTTGAGTCACAAATCCGCAAAAGCTATAAATTGTGGGGGGGTGCTCTTAATAGAGATAGATAAGCATCCTCTCAGGATGCTAGGGAGGGTAGAGAAGCACTGAAGTACACCAGTAGAGAATCTTCATTGCTGAAAGACTGTAAGAATAACTTAGATAATATGTTTTAAATTATCCAGGTACAGCTGATCCTTCCTTGAGGCTCAGTGACATCTTGATCTCTGCTGAACACACTTGTTATGATTCTACCAGCCTTTACATTCTGGCTAACCTGCATAAAACACTGACCATGGTCTCTTTCACACAGACTGGACTAGTTCTCCCCACCTCTTTCACCTTAGCAGGGGCAAAGTAGCTATCTTCCACCATCCTTTTACTCTTGGTATGAAAGAGAGTCCTGAAATGTTTGCACAGAGGCTGCAGCCACTGCTTAAAATTTTAATAGACTTAATAATTTCTCCTAAAATGTATCTATAGAGCAGATACAGATAGCTAGAAAATCCAGTAAGTACTACTGAAATATGTACTTGCTATAGCAAGCTGGATAATTTTCACATGTCATACAATAGAACAGAATGTCAGGGCACTGTACAAAATTTTTAATTACATAATTAGTTGACTGAGTCATATAACTTTTTCTCCTTTAACTTGAGCCCTACTATAGATGGGTTTGGCATGTAGCAAACTATTTCCTGGTACAGCTTTATTTGGTTGTTGTTCCTCATGAATTTTAATACCAGTAGAAATCTCAGAGGACCATCCTAGAAATTGTAGTTTGGGGCTCTTTTTGAAGAGGTGATACAAAATGAGGTCATGGTGAGATTTGCATTAGTGATGTAAGCTAGCTTCACATGTACTGCCAAAGAGCAACGGGACAATTCTTTCTTATCTTTAATGACCTGTAGTTGACTTAGTGGCTACAACTGAAAAGCTCTGAATTCCATTACCCAGCTCATCTCTGTGAAATCAATGAATGTTTCCCTGATGATACATAAATAGCTCAACCCTTTTAATAAGTGTCAGGAAGAGGCCTTCATTTTCCCTATGTGCCTCTTTATCATTCATTTAAATGGGCAGAAAAATAGTCCCCTCAGATATTTCCAGGTTTTCCAAAACCTCATTAATACAAAATACAAGACACAGACCTCTGTCCCCAGGCAAAACCCCCAACTTGTATTTCTCCCCATTGCATGGGTAATGGCCGTCATTGAAGATGGGACTTGCGTGCTATTCTGAAAATATTCCCACTGAGATTTAATATTAGAGGAGCTACCTGGATTGATGTGGTAGTCTCTACAAAAACACCATTTACACCCACTTAGGAGGACTAGATATGTTAGCCTCAGATTCAAATTTAGGTTTGCAAGTGAATGTGATAAGAAGGGAATGCTGAGAACAGAGCAAGATCTGCATGTTGCAGTCTTGTGAATCAGAGCAGAAATGTGCTTTGTGACTTTTATGTGGTATCCCTTTCTGCCCCAGGTGGGGAGAGATTCAACTATTTAACCTGGAAAGAATGAAAGGCTGCTGGCAAACTCCTCTGAAAGGAGTTAAATATCAGTGACACTTTTTTCGGGGTTCTATGATACTCTCTTCAAACACTTAACTGCTGGGGAGTTGGGGGTGGGGGTGGTGGTAAATACAAGTTCTTGTAAGGCAGTAGTGACACAGCGCATGCTTTTTTTGCAGTGGATCCTTGATTGTCTCAACACCACAGAGGTGTCCTGTTTTATTCACTAAATAACGTTGGCCTCATTTAGTCATAAATGTATTAATACCTTGCCTCACTTTAGCAACTTCCTCCCTAGGGCATTAAAAAGGTTTTATCTTTCTTTTACTGCACCTCACCATAGTTTGATTAAAACAGTAATAAAAATTAAAAAAAAAAAAATTCGTGACAGGTAGTTGTGGTCTATTTCAAAGTATTCTGGTTACTTTCCTGGTTAGAAACTTGATTATATTGGCTAATTGTTTGGTGCATTTAACTGCAAGTGTTACAAACCACAGATGGCTCAAACTAATGGTCATGAAGGTCATTACCAAGTTACCTGCCTGAAGCAGTAATGAAAGTCCTTACTAGCAGTTGATCCCTTTCCTAAAAGAATTGCTTGCATTATTATGTCATTCTTGCCACACAAAATTTTAAAGGGTATGCGTCGTTGTTTGTGGGACAAAGCTCTGGTTGAAGTCTTAATGGTGCAAGACTGCTTGTCTGAAGTTTGGTCTCCTCAGGTCTAGTCTATGCATGTGATACAATCTGCTACATCCATTAGGCTGGAAAATTGCTCCATTGCTAGTGTAAATACAAACCTTGGTTCTACAGAACAGTAAAGGAGGTCTATGCTAATGTCCAACCTGACTTGTTACTTAAAACAGTATTTACTAGTTTACAAGATTTTCTTTTGTGACTTCTCCCTCTTGCGTTCATTCCAGAAGGCCTTATTTAAAGGGCTTTTTGCAACTGGGTGGGGATTGTCACTGATCTCCTCTCAAGGGAGGTAGCTCAGTTGTGAGTTCTGGGGTGTGTATTGTACTAGCCAAGATTTTTTAACTAGCTTCTTGTATCACCTCGGTAACAACACCAGAGCCTTGGGCTATCTTCAACTAGATCAGCTTGCTCAGAGCCCCATCCAACCTGACCTTGAATGTTTCCAGGGATGGGGCATCCACCACCTCTCTGGGCAACCTGTGCCAGTGCTTCACCACCCTCAGCGTAAAACATTTCTTCCTTATGTCTAGTCTCAATCTACCCTCTCTGTTTAAAACCATTACCTGTTGTCCTATAGCAACAGGCCCTACTAAAAACTCTGTCCCCATCTTTCTTATAAGCCCCCTTTAAATGTTGAAAGGCCGCAATCAGGTCTCCCCAGAGCCTTCTCTTCTCTAGGCTGAACAATCCCAACTTTCTCGCAGTCTTTCCTCATAGCAGAGGTGTTCCATCCCTCTGATCATTTTTGTGACCCTCTTCTGGACCCGCTCCAACAGGTCCATGTCTTTCCTGTGCTGATGTCTCCAGAGCCAGATGCAGTAGTCGAGGTGGGGTCTCACCAGAGCGGAATAGAGGGGCAGAATCCCCTCCCTCGACCTGCTGGCCACGCTTCTTCTGATGCAGCCCAGGACACAATTGGCCTTCTGGGCTGCAAGCGCACATTGCTGGCTCATGTCCAGCTTTTCATCCACCAGTACCCCCAAGTCCTTCTTGGCAGGGCTGCTCTCAATCCCTTCATCCCCCAGCCTGTATTGGTACCGGAGGTTGCCCCGACCCAGGTGCAGGACCTTGCACTT
>NW_008825218.1:257310-277858 GCF_000699105.1 Pygoscelis adeliae | reverse complement strand
GGGCGTGTCAAAGGCCTTACAGAAGTCCAGACAGATGACATCCGTAGTTCTTCCCGTGTCCACTGATGTAGTCACTCCATCACAGAAGGCCACTAGGTTGGTCAGGCAGGACTTGCCCTTGGTGAAGCCATGCTGGCTGTTTCGAATCATCTCCCTGTCCTCCATGTGCTTTAACATAGCTTCTAGGAGAATCTGTTCCATGATCTTCCCAGGCACAGAGGTGAAGCTGACAGGTTGGTAGTTCCACAATGCTATAGAAACAGAACAAAACTTTTCCATGGAGATCTAGGTTTGCAGATGGTTTGCAGGCTTTCACTGCTTGGACAAGGGCTCTAAAAGGTGGGGGGACTGAGCTGCACTTTCTGTAGTTCATAAGGAGATTTTTATTTATATATAAATATATGGATGCATATGTATAGGTATGTGTTGAGTGTGCATATAAACAGATGGCCATGTGTGTATGCGTATGTGCTGGGTAGAAATGTAGTAATTTCCTATCCATATACTTGTTTTCTTTCTCTTTAATGGTGCCAGTACTGAAACATCCCCTACTCTTGTTTTCTCTCTCTCCTTTATTTTTCTTTAAAAAGAAAAAAATAAAAGCTTAATATTTGCTGCTTCAGGGTTTGATACTAATGATTCCGATTTGGGTGAGATCTGCTCTATATCCAGGGTCACTTCTGAGTGCACTCTGGAGTATCCTAGGGTCAGTGAGCCCTGAAGTCATGAGCACTTTAAGAACTCACTGGAACTTTTCTGAGTTGGTTCAAATCTGATATAGGACAGCCCTGCTGTGTTTAGATATCCTATTTCCAGTTAAAAGCAGAAAATGATAGGTAGTAGGAATTGAAATATCCTATTTTTAGATCCTTGCCATGTACACCTATGGAAAAATACATCATCCTTTTAAAATCTATCTAAATATCAGTAGAAGCCTAAACATAGGTGGAAGATTTTGGCTGGTTTCTTGTTTTGTTGAAATGGTTTGCTCATATCTAATTGTCCCGTCACTCTGAGGTGACAAAATGGGAAATGTGCTGAGACACAGCACAGTAAATGTGAGGTTATGCAGCATGAAGTCTAAACTGAAAACCATACAAGTCTAGGCCTTGAATGCCTGATACCAGGGAACAAGCATTTAGCCTGATTTTTTTTTTTTTCTTTATTACAGGTTTCTAATTATTTGTGGGTTTGGATAAAGATTTCACACAGCTCTTATCAGCAAGAGGCTGGCAATCATAGATAGCACACTGTGCTCTTCCAGAACACAAATATTGATTTTGGTAAAGCATTTTGTATTATTTGTGCTGTATTGTAACACTTCAAATTAGAGCTGCTTCTCTTGATATAAGGAAACAGATTGTAGCTACCTTTTTCTCCTTTTCTAAAACTTCTTTAATGAAAACCTACAAAAGAAACTTGATTGACTATGCATCGTGGTAAAATTTAGATCCTTAGCTTACTTCTACTTGCTGTCTGAAGCCCAAGATTCATACCAACCTGTAACTTAAATTTTACTGCTGAAGGCAATAGTTCTTTAGGCTATCCGCACTGCCTGAGAATCAAGCCTTTAAGCTCATCATGCTGACCTGTTTAGATGTCTTCATGTCTCTAGCACACTAAACTGTTGAAAGTGAAGTGATATCAAAAGATGCTTAGCAAGTCTCCTTTGTAAGATGACATGTGAGATGCAAATTTTGCTTAGGTAAAAGGATACTTAATCAATGAAAACTCACTTGTCTAATGACCCCAAGTAATTTTGTTTTTCACTTGGTCTGAGCCAGCGTATTGACCACAGTGCCACCAGTTCTCTAACATCTTCTCATTCCTGTTGGTGCTTAAATTACAGCTGTTTGCAGAAACCTTGGGTGTCTCAACCTGGGATAGTGTCAGTACTGCTTTGCTGTGTAAGCAGTTATGTGCAGTTTTCCCTGGCAATACTTGAGGGGTTTCTTCCCTTATAGTAAATCTTCCAGCACTTTCCCATAAAAAGACAGCTGCAATCATCATCTGGCCTCTGCCTACCACAAACCAGATATTTCATACAATGATTGCTGCAGTAAGTCTAATAACTTGTAATGCATACTTTAGAAAGATAGTGAGGCTGATTTAAAGGCTCTGATGATAATGTGTTTATTACTTCCCTTGCTAAGCTATTCTAACAGTTGATTAGTCTGTTATAATTTTAGAGCGTAAAGTAATATAGTTGTGGCTACATCTCACAATCTAATTATAGGAAGGAGCATTTATAGCTCTTGAAAGTCCTTCTCAAATAAGATTTCTTTGCTATTTGAAGTATTATTTTTTTTTTAAATAATTGAGATTTTAAATTGCAATTGACTTCAGATTAAATGACCTGCTTTGTGGCAGGTCTTACAGAAAACTCACACTGATCACTTTCCAGCAACAAATACTTTCCTTTCATCAATACACCCCAGCTCTGTTACAGGAGCCATTCTGTATGTATAAATACCGCCACTGCAGTATTCAGGCTACCTACCAATATGCCAAATGTGTGCCAGCATAGAGAAGAGAAGCAAAAATCCTAATTTAATACTTGAAAAGAAGCCAATAATTTAATTGCTACAGAAACCATAATTAGAAATCATTAACTGTTAATAATGTGTTTAGAAGACTCAAAGCATTACTGATGGTGAACTATCATCCACCCGATTCATTTACATGCTAGACAAGCTTTAAGGATTTATGCAAGAAGATTCAAGGTGACAGCAGAAAAACTAAGAGAAAATAATTTTCTAATCATGCATTTCCTTTCATTTTACCAGAGTTGTTACCACTAGTTTTTTAGCTGGAAAGATTCCTTTTCCAAAATTCAAGTGATTAATTTCTGAAGACTGAAGTAACAAAGCAAGCCTTTGTTAAAGAATATTTGCTGCCTCTTTATTAATACTTGCACTTCTTTCTGCATAGTGCATAGTTTTACTGATCCATCTCCACGGTAACCTATAGGTTAAAATCTTGAGCTACCACAATAGGAACAACTACCTGTATCATAGAAGCGTTTAGGAGTTTGTGTTGGATCTTCTATGAATTCTTAACAATATAAAGTTATTTTAGTAAACCATGCTCCCTTAACTGCAGAAGTCTTTGTTGGAGAGAGCTGGAAGGAGATGCAATCATTATCTTGAATATAGAATTAGATAACTGAGCCTAGGCTGCAAATGTAGAATATAAAAGCACCCCCCTGCAATGGGGCAGCTGAATTTCCACACCTAAACTTAGTGTAGGCCACAGACACCTTTTCTTCCCCCACACTAAACACATAAAGTACACATTTCAAATTCACACATGAAAGTAGGATTCCAAATGTACTGTTTTGTCTGTGATAGGAAGTCTCAGAAGTACTCTAAGCACCTGGGCCCAAAGTCTCTTTGGAGGAAATACAACCTAGGACCATACTTCTCAGTTGCAGCTGGGAAACACAGTTGAAGGCAGGTGTAAATACCAGACACAGTGACCATGAATGCTGGAAAAATGATGGGAGGTGTGTAGCAGCAATCTTCAGGTGCCAGTGGCAAATATGGTCACCTACACACATTACTTAGAATGCAAAATTATTTCCTGTTTTACTTGTTTCAAGCCAGAAGAGCACTAGGTTTAGTAGCTTACCTATCTAACTCAAGTTTTAGTCAGAATAGCTTCATAGCAATAAAGTTAGAAGAATAATAAAACCACGTAAGTCACTGGGGTTGGCTGCATGTTTCTTCGGTTCTTCTCTTTACAGGGTGATAACCTATGCAGTAATTGTTTCTTTTGTGTAATCGTCTGCTCTCCTGATTGTTGTAATGCACTGATATCTCAAGGCTGTACACATATTTTCAAAGCAGACTTATCTGCCTGTATTAGCCTTCCATAGAATTAAGATGTGTTGCTAAATCTATTGTTAATATTCATGAAATAGTTGAGGAGATGCTTTGGGTTTCTTCCTACTCCTTACTGTCACTGCTTATTTCATTATACTTTTTTCTTCCATAGAAAGTGAACATAAATATCTTTCTGTCCAAGTAGATGATGATATAGGGGGAAGAAGAGATTGAGTATTTAAACCTGGCTGTCCTACTTGGAAAAGAAAAGTTGTGAATTGTCCTGCCTATCAAGTCAACAATAAAACGTCTGAATGTGCCAAACTGTTAGTCACATAGGAAACAGCTGTTAGTATGAGGAATCGCAGAACTCCTAGGAAACATGTTGCTTATTGATGACAAAACTATTTGTTTAAAAAAAAGTTGTTATTTCAATAAGCTTCATCTGGTAACATGTTCAACAGATTTAAACCTCTCCTCTCTGTGTATAAACATTCTGCTTATGTGAATCTTAAGAAAGCCTCAAAAATGCCATCTAAAAATGCCAAGCAAAATAAATATATTTTGCTTTTGGAACAACAACTGTCATGGAAAATAAATTAAAGAAAGCATAAAACAAAAGTTATAGCTGATACGATGAT
Organism: Pygoscelis adeliae; assembly: GCF_000699105.1. Taxonomy (NCBI): domain Eukaryota; kingdom Metazoa; phylum Chordata; class Aves; order Sphenisciformes; family Spheniscidae; genus Pygoscelis; species Pygoscelis adeliae. Next base: position 273,393 of record NW_008825218.1, on the reverse strand, counting down.
CAAAGAAGTCAACCTTAATGATTTAACATCTGCAGTGCCGCTTCCCATGAGGAAAACACATTAAAATTGCATAAAGTAAATATGGCATGCCCTTTTTGCAAGAGAACCAAACTAGTTAGTCCAAGTCATGATTTTGTTGGTAGGATCTTCAACTGCAACTCTAAATCATTGCTAGAAATAATAAGTTGAGGATTGAGAAAGATGCAATTCAAAATACATAAGAACAAGGATGAAGGAAACTAGCAACAAAGCACCAGAAGTAAATATAGAAATTAACGCAAGATCATCACAACCTGTTGTATCTGGAAGGAATGATGCAGAGTGAGCCAATCCTTAAATTAAATCCATCGGTATCTAACATGGAGATCCTACATAATGTGTGTATAGAAAAAACTTAAGGCTTTTGAGATTATTGGCAGTTTCTCAAACAGAACAAAAACCTCATGAGACATTTGGTCTCTCTGAACCGTAAAAGCAAGCAGGCCTACTGTTGACCAAAAGATGAATTCACTTGTACTTAAATGTTTTACCCAAGCTGTGCGTCTGACCTAGAAACAGCTTTTGACTGATCAGTTGTTGCATTAAGTATCCAGCGGTTGTGGAGAAAATTATATACTAAACATTCCCTAGCCATAATTTAGAGAAGTGTTGAAGTAAAGTTTTATTTCTGGAAATGTATAATCTTCTTACATTAGCCTTCTGCCTTTGTGGAAAGGATTACTTGCACAGAGTAACTGGGTCTGTGACAGGTTTGCAAGAAGAGAGTGGCAAGGGTGGTGTACGCTCCCAAATTGCCTCCCCAGTTGCTAAGTAACAGATGTTCAGTTCTCAAGTGACTGGAAGCAGCTTGGTTGTCTGGCTGAAGGAAACTGCCGACTTCTGTACAGCATTCTTGGACAGCCTTTCCAAAGGGTTTAATAGTGAGGAAAGCCAAAATCTACTGCTCTGAAAATAAAATGTTTTGTATATACATCAATATAACATGCTTTGAGTGTGTTTTAAGATATTGTGTATAACAATTGTTCAGATTGAAGCTAAGCAACCACAGCGGGAAAACATGGTGCTTCCTTGCACGGGAGGGAAGCAATTCTTCTGCAGGGGAGGTTGGTGGCTGTGCACTATGTTCTCCGTAGGCAGGTTTTAGATGTCAGGCAGAGCTGGCAGTGCTACATTTATGAAGGCTGGGAATGTGAGCCCTTTGCTTGCTAGCACTTTAGCTCTTGAACTCTGGCCTTGAGTCATGCAAAGTATGAGTTCTTACTCGCCGTGTTGATGGGTAGTTAAGCTGTTCAAATTTATTTAGAAAAATCTGTATTGGGCCATAGTTAAACAATGGTCACTTCTTCAGAAAACTCTCCTATGAGGACTAAATCTAGAAATCACATTCTTTGGATGTCATTGATGCTTGATGTTCTTGATTAGCTTAGATAAACTATAATTTGGAACATTTTTAGCCATCTGAAGAAAAACACATTTCTCTTACCATCATGCATAGCATATGATAGTATGGCATCTTCCTGCATCAGTGTGATTGAGCTGGTATCTCTCCATCTTTGCAGGACACCTCTGCTGTTGCTAGTCTTAACAAACATCCATTGAAGGTCTCAGGTATCGTCCAGTGACTTTAGTGGGCATCAGGTCAGCTCGTCCTGAGGGTCTCCATTTACAAAAGGTAATGACAGTCTGTGGGTTTTAGCAGAAAACTTTTCAACTGAGAGTTTCTTGCATTTGTGGTATATGAATGCAAAACTCTAACTTCTGAAGCTATTCCCGTAGGTAACCACCTTACCAAAACCCAATATAATTTAGATCCCAAGTAGAACAGCAGGTCACTACCCAAGGTGATAAAAGCTTCTACTGTTGCACTGACTTTGCAGCAAAAGAGAATTAAAGACTATGGGGTTCTGTGAAAAGGAGCGAGATTCATCTAATCCTTTTATCTTAGATTGAAATCTCATCCTGCAACACCACTCAGATGATTGAATCAGACACAGCTGAAAAAGGAGGAATGTAAGGAGCTTTAACTCTGTGCTGGGTAAAAAGAAACTCTTAAGGTTTTCAAAGACATGCCATGAGTCCACCCCTAAGTGTACGCCAAATAAACAATCAGCCACCTACAACTCTGGAAGAAAAACAGAACTGAGCTTTGTAGACCTGTTGTCCTATTGCAAATCCCATGAAAATAAATACTCGGTATAAATACCATGTACGCAGAACAGTACACATACATTTTGCGGTGCAGAGTCAGCTATTTATTCCAGTTCAGTGAAACACTTCAGCCAGCATCTCATCAGGTTTGATGTGTATGTGAGATAAAGGGCTTTGATGTGCTAGACTAGAAGAAAAGCTAACCTATCTACTACTGTAGTAAATTGATCCACATTTAGAAATTAATATATGGTAGCCTAAGATGCTATGGACATATCCTTCTTGCCTCACCTGTAAATCACACTGGGGAATGCACTTTGATTCTCAAGGCCTCATGTGAAGTACATTGAAATCAGTGTAAGGGAAGTATTGTATTTGCGCTGTAGTCATACAATCAAGCTGCTCCAAACAGAGCATGCTGTTAGCTACCTGAGAGTGAAGAGATGGAAAAACATATTTTTAAATGAATCCATAAAAGAGCATTGTGAAGGATGGACATAACTAACTTGAGCAAGATGATTCTCTATTTCCATGCTCCAGAAGAAACATAGAGCATTCCTTAGTGCATGACCTGAACATGAAAGCAATTTCCAATAAAGCTGTCATTCATTCCAGCTTGTGTTAGTTACAAAGGATATATATTTACCTATGACAAGAGGGATGCTCCCTATTGTTATTCCCTTGCCCTTCAGAAACCAGTACTGACTGGTATTTAGTTGCATCTTTTGTTTGATGGCTAAGCAGGAGTAGCTATCCCTATAGTGCTATTCAAAACCCTGATATACCCGTTCAGACATTAAGCATGGAAGTGTACACAACCTGTAAGCTATAATTTGATGCATCTTTTGCTCCAAGGATGCTGTAGTCCATTCTCTAGCATACAATTGCCTTTTCTTTTTTCTCTAGACATCCACTGCAAAATTGCTTCCAGATCTTGGGTATGTAAAGGAAAGGAAGGGAATCCAAACACACTGAATAAACAAGTCTTTTGTGAGAACACTGGTGAATAAGTTATTTGATAGCAACAAAAAGTTCTGATCTAACACACACATTGTGTGAGATGAAACATTTTGTGGCCATTTTTGTATTGGGAAAATAAGGACCAACATTATTTCACAGGCAAAGTATCTCCAGCTGAGCAAAACACTTGAGTATGTTCTTGATTTTAAGCACATGAATAGATCCATAACCCTTCAACTACTGTTCTTTATTACTATGTAAAATCCTGAGCTCCTTTCTCAGAGCTTTTACTTCTTATTTCTTCTAATCAGGCAAAACTCCCAATAATTCCATAACACACTTGAGGCGTTATGCAAGCTATTTATAGATGCTTTCAACAGAAATAACTTGGACAAATGTGTCATGCAGAGACTTCCAAGCAGTAGCAGCAGGGTGCAAAGTTCCCTCGTGTATTTTCTGTGAATCCACACTAGAAACTGGAGGGGCAAGTCAGGCAACCGAAAACCTCTTAAGTATCTTGTGTGCAGCTGACAGTAGCACGCTGATGAATAGAGTCAGGTTTGCTGGTCTCTGCCTGAATTGCAGATTGTATTTGCAAAATACAGCCTGGTTTGGAATGAAAAGAGAAGGTTCACCCACATATAATATCTTCAGAAGATGATGGATGTATTTAGCTAGAACAACCTAGTATAAAAATAGATTTCTGGTTCTTTTATTTTGGCACAGAAACAATGAGATGTGGGAAGAGGAGAAAGAGCCTGAGAAACTCTGCATCAACTGCTCCCAGCTGAGCCGAGAGGCAAGCCTGCAGAGTTGTTCTCCAACCAGGGGTTTATCTAAAAATGTTTGGAAACTTATTTATTTTCATCTTTACGTTCCTAAGGAAATGCTTCTTATGAGGTTTTGACACTCATTTTCTCATCATGCCCTCAGTAATCTTTGTACTTGGCAAAGATCAAGCAGATATGATAGAGGAACAAAGGGCTTGAGACATTAAATTCCTATAAGGTTCCTGAAAATAAGTAGCCAAGGAGAGAACAGCGAACCTATTAAAGATGCTATATTTACAGAATTTAATCTATCTTCTCACAGAGCGAGAAGCTGCACTGTCATGTTTTGACATAAGGAAACTGACATGGAAGAAAGGTATTAAAAACCTTCAGTCATGAGAAACTCTTGAACCCTTTTGTGGCATCAAAGAAGCCAACCCTGAAACAAACTCTTTGGAAATCACATCGCTAGAACTGATATTGTCTTTGCAATAGATCTTTTGATGTTAATTTACTACCAGTTTCAATCCATGCAATAGTATTAGTAGGAGAATGGGCATATCTGTTTCACTGAATAACCTTTCCTTCTTATTCTTTACATGAATAAATCACTTGGGGGGGGGGGGGGGAGGGAAATGCTTCTCAACATCTCTAGTGAACTAGTTCTAATACATAAGGGATGCACAAAAATGTGGACTGGGCAACAAATGGTCTAGTTTGGTTCAAATTATTTTACACTTTTTCAAATTCCTTTGTCATTAATACAGTCATATCTAGTAATGAAATGTGACTGTGGTTTTGCATTTTCAAGCCTTTTGTTTTTTCCCTAGCAGGCTTCTTGGGCAGTATCCAACTGAGGCTTTAGTTTAGTTGCTAGATTTATAGTCTCAGAGCCAGTGTGAACTGCATGCTCAGAGCACATTTAGACAACCAAGTAAGTCAAAGTTCACCCATGAAGAAGTTAGAAAAGGTGAAGAATGTCTAAAGTTGATACAAAGCACAGTTCAAATTTGAATTAAAACCCACTTGAATGTTACAGTTCCTTTCATACTTCCGTCTTTGTCATAACTAAAGGAAGGTGACGGTACACTTGCCTTCTGCTGTTTGTAATGCTGGCGCTTGTCCATTTGATTGCAAAAACTAGTCATGTTTTAGGAAAGGACAGAAAGACAGAAAATGTTTGCAAGACATTATCGCTATAAAAAATAATGTTCTTGTTAGGCTGATTTCACTAAAAAGTAAAGAGGCAGAGAAGTATCTAGGCTGCTAACTTCTAAGCAAAACTTGAGCCCCTCCATAATAAAGGGATCTCTGGACCCTGGCTCTTTGTTCAACTGCCTTCCTCCAGAGGAGACCACCATTGACAATGTTACATTCTGCACAGATGGTCATCCAAAATGTATTGAAAATTTCTGATGTTGTTCAGCTACTGGTTGTGCATTCAAACTAGCTGTATGCATCACTGTAGGGTTGTCCATACTGGAGCAGATCAGTAATTTATCTAATTTAGTATCTTTCTGCTTGGGGCAAAGCAAAGTATAGGAAATTCCACAATAGACACCTACTGATGAGGATAGTAGAAAGCATTAATTATGAAATGAAAAGGATAATAACTAATTTTCTCCCATCGTTAGCCTTTGCTTGTATGAATTGGGAACAATCACAAAAAAGGGTGGGAACAAGAACATAGATGGGCTATGTACTGACACTGAGAGTTCAGTGTGATTACAGCTTCTGCACTATAAACGAGCTAACTAGTCATTGCCTGTACCTACAACTTTTCCTTTGGGACCCGACCCCTTTGCCCTTCAGGATGGTCTCCCAAGGGACTCTCTCAACCAGCGTCTCTCAACCTTTCCTTCTAATCTTCTACCCTTACATATGACCAGAGTAGCAGTCTGAGCTGAGCTTCAGGAACAAGGGCAAGCCCTGGTCACTAGAGCTGACTGTCCATATTATATGCTCGCTAGTTTTCTCCTGGGAGTCTATCTGCTATGAACTAAGTGCTGCTATTCAAAAGGAGACTCAGGCACAGACCATAGGGAGAGTTCTTTCCAGAAACTACTCCAGTAGCTTGGACACAATCCATACCCTGCTTGGAGTACTTCATCTCAAACAATCCAACACCCAAAAGTCTTTAGGACGCTGCATGGCACCCATGTCACACAGTATACCCGCAGCACTGGTCTGTCAAACAGCATTTCACCAGGCAGCAGCACAGCAGTCACCATTATTTCATTCCCTGTGAACTGAAAAGGAAAACCAAAAAAAGACTAATAGTCATTTTAGTTACTTTGCTGAGATACATTCCAAGAGAATGTGACCTGAGTAAGTGTGAGAAGGGAAGCTTGGTATGCGAGAAGGATGTTTTTGTTTTCTCAAGAAAGAATGAGATGCGAACTACTATTCACACAGCTGTACAGCAAGTGAACAGGAGTGATGGGACTAGTGTCGTGGATGGAGTGAGACTGCACTTCACTCGTAAGAGAGAAGCAACAATACTTTATTGATAGAAACCAGTGAGTTAAAGTGTGAATTAACAAAGTTCAATGGTAAACGTGACAGTGAACAAGATTCGATGGCAAGGTACTTGATTATTTACTGCATAGAGGACAGGGTCAGACATTACTGTCAGGGAGACCCTCCCGTTGAGTCATGAGGTTCAGAAAGGACCCCCTTGCTTTCTAAACTTCTCAGAGAAGAGTTTAGGTGAGGCTGGATCCAATCCTAGTTCCAGTCTTGGTCAACAGTTTATGTCTAAAGGATTATATATGCACAATCAATCCTTTATATCACTTAGCTAAGATTTCAAAGTTTAGCATGCTATTAGTCACTTACTGAGTATCTGTCATGGCAAGAAATCTCTCAACCTCGAGGAGTAACCTTGAGAGGTGTCCCTACTCAAGGAGAGATCCTGGCGTGCAGCCCACTGCGGTGCAGGAGAGCTCAAAGGGCTCTTGGGCTGCTCACTATTTATAGGGGTAAGGTGATTGACTCATAGTCATATTTACATACTGATAACTGTGATTAGGTGGGCGTATTTCTCACAATAACCAAGGGCTATTGTGTAGTTATCTGGCTCCCGAATCCACTTCGTTAATGGACAAAGTATCACCATCAGCATCCATTAACGACTGCCCCTGGTAGTTCTCACTTAGGCAGGGTTACGGGAGATAAAGGTCAGGTTGGGTGGGGGAGCACACCATCACAACTAGGGCCCAGATCATCTGCCCTGTGATCCAAGGATCTATGCAGTGGAGTTCTAGTAGTCGCACATCTAAAGATCATCATACTGTGTTGGAGTAGATGCTGGCATAATCCTAGGACACCTAGCAAAGTCTATCATATCACTATAACATTGGGATTACCACAGCAGGCAGGATCACATCTTTGTTATTGGATATGTAGGCAAGGCTGACTTGTCCTGATTGTACCAGACTTCTGCCTAAACGCGGTGCAGATGCCTGCATTCTGGCTCTGCTGGACTTGCGTATGTACGACTTGGTGGTGTGTATGTTGTAAGTCCAACACATTGCACCTGCTACTCCATCTGTGAGAGTCTCGTTGGGCTCACTGCTTGTGTGTTGCACACTTGATTTGCATGTATGCAGTGGCTATCTGTTAAAGGACTCAGGCAGCCTGCTCGCAGCATCTGCGCTGATGATATTTTTAAGGTAAAAGAATAATTGTTATGGGAGAGGTCACCAAATGCTTTTAAATCTAATCCAGTACCCAGGAAATCCACACCTGTGTGTTCACTTTGTGCAGAAGTAGGCACTCTGTAAACTAAAGTAGGGTGTTGGTCTTGTTTGTGTTTGGATGTAGAGGACTGACATGTGAGAGGTCCAGACTGCCGCCTTTTCACCCAGCTCCCACTCAGGCAAACTATTAGTTTCTCTATTAATTTCACTTTTAGTTCCTCACTTCTATGAGCAATACACGAAATTGGAAATCCTAGTTAAAAAAAAAAAAGGCATCTGAAATCAGTCCACATAGCTAGCGAACACTTGGTCCCATTGCAAGTCTGAGTTTTGTGCTACAGCGTGTTCCTTCAGACCTGAGCTTGTATTCTATGCCTCAAGGGCAATGGAGACTGAGCATTAGTTGTAGCATACTCTGACCTGACAGCAGCTGACCCTGCAGTGACTATCACAAGCTCCTGCTAACCATGAGCAGAAAGTGACAGGCTGTGGCACTGCTCCTGCAGTCCTCATTGCTTCACTAGGAAGGCAGAGTCGGTCCCTGTGTTCTGCATTACTCTGCATCTTGAAAGCATTAAAGAGGTGATGGAATCTCAAAGCAGCTTTCCTCTCTCATCTTCATAGGAAGACTCTTTCTTTTGTATGCTCTCTACAAATGATGTGCATTTAAATATGAAATGCACTTGGTGCGCTAAAGAAAATTCTTTAAAAGCCATGAAACAACTCGTATCGTATGCATGCATGTGTAGAAGCACATACACACCCAGTCACACATGCATACACTAAGAGCCCATTTTACTTTCCAAATAATTTTTTAAACACAAAATCAAGCATACATTTTAGTCTCCACTGTAATTATAATCAACGTCGTCTTCTAGGAAGATAAAAAGAGAAAAGTGGGAATCAGGAAAAGGGAAATGTTACAAGCCTTTTCATTAGGGTTTTATGTATTTAAAGAATTTACATTTTTAACCAGTGGCAAATGTATTTCATACTACATAAGCTCTGAGGATCCTTTGGGATAAACAGCACGAAAGCTGTCATTTTAGAACAATCATCTATTTTCTGTTTATTGAAAGTTTGCTTTTTTTGCCACGGTGTTTTGCGCGTGGCTGGAAATATTTGTTCAAAATGATAATTGTCAAACAGCTTGTTCTGTTTAGAATTGATTTGTTAAAGAGGGCTGCTTCTGTTATGAAAATAGAGGGAACAGTGCCAGTTCATTTCTTTGGGCTGCAGGTTGCAACCTGGGAGATTGCCTGTCTTCCCTAAAGCTAGGTGTAAGGTTCCTACAGTGTGCCTACCAGCCACACGCAAAGGCAGAAAGGAAAACCTGACATGATTTTCAGAATTTGAGGAGAGGGAGCCTGAAATCTGTGCGTGGAAAGCTGTGGAGGTCAGGACTTCAGTGTCTGTAATTCAGGTTTAAGGTCATGAATGGCCAGTCATTTTCCATGGGAACTAATTGATTCACATGTGGAATTAGTGGATGGCCTCATTCTGCTTCCCATCAAACAATACTTAGATCACTGCTACTGCAAAGCCGATCTGGACTGGATCTTTGGGGCTGTTTCGTTTGGAATAGTCTTTAAATTATACAACCTGATATCAGCTTGTAGAGGGGCATGTTGGCAATTTTTTTTATCCCTAGCCTTAGTCTTGGATCAGGAGCATGGTAGCCATCCAGGAACTGCATTTGACAGGGTAGCATAAAGTAATGTGTTTTACCTTTGGCCCATTGTGCTGAAGCTCTGGCAAGAGTCACCTCATCATCGTGACTCTTCTCAGACACTATGTCTAGCTCTCAGGTCTGTGCATGTATTCAAGTACCTGGTGTCAGTTACAGGGGCTTAAAAATCCTAGTTGATGAAAGAGATCATAGAATCATTAAGGTTGGAAAAGACCTCTAAGATCATCTAGTCCAACCGTTGACCCAACACCACCATGTCCACTAAACCACGTCCCTAAGTGCCACATTTACACGTCTTTTAAATACCCCCAGGGATGGTGACTCAACCACTTCCCTGGGCAGCCTGTTCCAATGTTTAACCACTCTTTCAGTAAAGAAATTTTTCCTCACGTCCAATCTAAACCTCGTCTGGCGCAACTTGAGGCCATTAATGCACATCAGCAGATTCTAACCTTCTGAAAAAAAGAAGCCTCCTGACTTCTGAAATGAGACTGCCTCTTATGTGAACAGCCACTAGAAGATGCATTAGTATGGATGTCCTAAAACTTTGCTCAAGTGCAAATTAAGACACAGTGCTAGGATCTACTTCACACCTTGCTGGTTATTTGCAGATCTATAACTTATCTGTCCTTGTTTGAGTCCCATTGATTCTTATTGTGTTGGCCATGGGAGCTGAGAGCACCAGGATTGTTGTCCATGTTTTGCATTTTAATATTAATAGCAGAAAAAAATTTATTGTCTCAACAACTATGACTTTTCTATTCAGTCCAGCAGAAACAAAGAGGCATAAAGTCCCCTCCTTAACTCAGTGATGGCTTTTCAATGGGGTATTAGTATCTTCAAGATGGCACTGCATTAGGGCTGGGGCAGGATGGAACATGAATTTGCCACTTCTTAGCCCAAGAATAATATTCTGCTTTCTTAAAGACACAAATTATTTCTGTCCTTGCCTTTAGTCTAGATTTAAGGTAAATCCATTTGTATGTCAATACGCAGTTCCTGGGCCTTACACTCAATTGTAAGACTGTTGTTACTGTGTAGCAGTATTGATAAAAAATATTATTGAGTTTAGGTGTCCTTGGAGCAATCCCTTTAACCTGAAATGATTACTAATGTTTAGTCCTTCCTCCTCCAAATAAGTGTATTGTTTGTTGTCCAATAAGTTCAACTTCTTGTTTGTTTGATTTTTGGATACCGTGAGTTGCCATAATTCTTTCTTTAACAGTTTTCTGTTTCATTAGTAAACACAGAACACAACTATTAGGCGTAGAGGTTGTTGATATCAACTTTCCAAAAGTCACCAGCAGAGATTGCATGTAATTGTTCTTGTTCTGTGAACTCAGAAGTCGCACCCAGCAATAGTTTCATTGCAAATAGTGACTTTTGTGTAGATTTAAGAGGGTCAATAAGATCTCCAGATGCTGTTTGTTTGAAACCTGTGGTTCTTTTGATGGACCCATTGCTATGTGTTGCTCCCAAATGCCCTAAGAGAGCTGACAAAATAGTTAGACATTTTGGAAAGCAGTGACTTTCCCACCAGTAAAAGCATTCATTAAATTCTGAGGTAAGAAAACAGAGTTAATAGTGTCTTTCATTATTACAAAGCATCCTTGGGAACCAAAATATCAGTGCAAAAATCAGTAGCAGGATGATCTCAGCAGGCTTAGTGCTGTTGCTAGGCAACCTTTCACGTTAGCTTTAAGGCACTTGTACTGTGATATGATTGAGATAGAAATCAGAGTTGCTGCTTTCTTTATAAAAAAATAATAATGAATACATTTGGCATTTTGTGGAAGAGGGGTAAGGAGACTGATCTAATAAGCATTGCAGCTAAATATACGGCTTGAAAAGAAACATAACTGTCTCTGTGTTCAGATAGTATCATTTTACAGAAGAGTTGGTGTGTAGCCCTTGACGTGTCCTCATCTGAATAGTATTGAAAACAAGACCACTTTGCTGCTTTCAAAAATAAATGTTTCAAAAGTTATTTCCATGGAAGAAAATTATTAGTCACTATGCTCTTCTTACCAACAGACTGATGTACAAATAGAAAATGTAGATGCTGTATACTTGTAGCTAGATGCGTTCTTCACAGAGGAGATTATTCCAAACAGTCATTGCTAGGTGACAGTGAAACTGTGATTTAGCTCTGGACTGTAGCAACTTGTACTTGTCTCATGAAATGTATACTGTAGGCAATGTAATGACTGCAGTCTACCTTCCACTTACACAAGAGTAACATACTGCTCTCAACATTTAATGGAACTATGGAAGGGTGAAGTTGAAGCAAGTTAATTAACAGCCCTATCTCTCATTTTCTTTTGTCACATCTCATTTATGGTGCACTCTTAGCTGAGTTTTAGAGCTGGGGGTGTTTTTTATTGCAACTGTTAATCCCGTAAAAATGTAATCCTCAACTAGTTAGAAAAGCTCTGCAAACTGTTGTCTTGGAACAGTAATAAAATAGGTTTCCTGCTGCAATATATAGAAAAGACAGCCTTTGGGTACGCATGATGAAATCTTGGATCCACAGAGAAGCCAGAAGATTCGCATCATAGGTGACAAGTAACAGCGCATGGGAATACTTAAGATCATCTCTTCATCCTTTTAACCCCAAGTCTTCAAATTCAACATTATTTGCTAGACAGACACCCTTTTATTGGAAAACATGAAGTGTTTTGTAAATGAGATTTGAAAATCATTGCTTCAGTGAATAGGCCCAAGCTACTTTTGCACTCTCTTCCTCTGCAGAGACAGCACCTTCCACATTGGCTTCTTCTGTTGCTGGAACAATGAATATTTTGTTCCTTACCCAGCGATTCATGAAGTGAAAATGATCACAGGAGGCAGTTATAATATCAGATGTTGCCTCTCAAATGAAACAGGACAATACATGTCACCAGCCTAAGAAACAAATTGGAAGCTATTTCTGACTTAATTTTTTACTTTTTAAGGAAAGCATATTCCAAGGAGCATCTCTTTTTTTTTTTCTTTTTTTTTTTTTTTGCATTACAGATGGTGCTTTGGAATTAGGGCTGGTGAGTCTTTGGAATTGTTTTTCCAAGAGGCTGTGACATGGGTCTGTAGCCAGCTTGCTTCTAGGGGTCTTTAATGAGGTTGCAGCAAATGGCATGGTGGCAATGATCTTTACATGTGAACAGAGGATTGCTCCTAACTGAAGCATATCTGTCCGCTGTATGCTGAAGATCTCTTTCTGTAGTGAACTTTCAGTTACTAGAAACATATGTTAGAATTGAAGCTCTAAATTTGTTACAAAAGCCTGCAGTCATCCCATCTTCTGTAACCTTAAGAAAGCCTTCATTGAATTTCCTTTTTTAAAAAAAAAGAATACATTAGAATCCTTCCAAGGGCCATAAAATTGTGGCTCAAACCATAGAAACCCACGAGTGTTAGACTGCTAATGGAGCAGATCTAGCTCTATGTCCATGTTGTGGACCTGATTCTTCTCTTAGCTAAATTTCTGTGATTTCTGCTCTTGCTTTGTCACCTATAAAGAAAGAATCCATTTGTCAGTGGATTACTGTTAGCTGATTTATGCTGCTCTTCCCAACACATTTCAAAATAGAGCATAGCTGTAAGGCTTCATAAGGACAGCCATGAAATATTTCTGTACAAGATAGGAACACTATTAGGTAGCAAAATTTAATGTTTGTTTCCTGACCTTCATCACTTTTCTTCCTGGCTTTAATTGCACCAGATAAAATCCCCTAGTAGCATGTGGAGGCCCAGCTATGCCCTTGGCATTCCCCGTACATGGCTCTGCTACTAACAGGGAAGTGACACTGCTTTTGACAGCTTTGCCCTGTAGGATTTTTTTCTGTGGACTATATTTGTACACTTTAGTCTGTAAGCCATGAGAAGTATTTGCAACGTGAAATTCTCCTTGACTTTCTCATGTAACAAAAAAATTAGCAAAAGTCTCAGTTCAGTAATTTGAAATAAAGACCGAGTATCCCATGCCATGCTTTAAGAAGAGTCAGGCGGGCAGACACTCAAACAACAAACTGTTTGTCTGGCTCAGGCATGCATGCCTCATTGTATTTTGTATTTTTATACACAGCACAGCATACTGTCATGAGAGGTGAGTGGTGTTGGCTCAAGCAATCCTGCAGGCCAGTGTGATGTACTGTAAAATGCCATGGCAAATGCTAGTGATACTCTTATCAAAAGCAAAGGGTCAGTGACTCTATGCTTTTCAAATGGGACACTCTACTCTGGATATCAGATTTTGAATGAGGTGGGATATGGGGAGTTCTCTGTGAAATGAAAACAGACTCCCATGTATCCTCACATAACTGAAGATATCAGCATAGAAGAAACCTTAAGTAAAACACAACAGGCCTATACTAGAAACCTTGCTAGATTTTCATATGAGTAAACCTGTTGGTCAGAGCAACTTGTAGCTTTTAAGTTGAAAGCAGCTCTTTGAGCATCCCTGCTGATTGAAAGGGATGTGGCTGGGAACGGGTGTGCACTCGTGTATTGCCAGCATTAAGATAACACGAGATAGCTGGAGCTGCTGAAATCAACACTGCTGGGCTGCCCAGAGACCACCTCCCATTTCTTCAACCTAGCCAAGTACAGTATAATGTCATATCCAGAGATGTACTCTCCTCTCCAGGTTTTACGAAGACTGGTTATGAAAAGATTTTGATGTGGAGATCACATGGCCAGGAACTGAACTCATATGAGCCATACAGCTACAAGACATAATTTTAAGTTTTTCCTGGTGCTTGAAACTACTCTGGAGCAGCAGTAAGATAACTGATATTGCCTCTCACTGATTGATTTCAGTCAAGGTCTTATCATGATACAGAGTGAAAATCGAATAAATAGAATTTGGCTCAATGTATGACTAGGGGCAGATGAGTTTAATGGGATAGAGTTTATTTTTATGCTACTTTCATACATCACACGGACAATTTTCTCTTCTCACTCCTACATAGTATTTCTAATTTGTTCCTACCAAATTGTGAAATCTTTGTTCTCCACCTTCACCCATGTCCTGTGCTAAAGTGCCAGCAGAACCTACTGTACTTTTGGACTACAAAACTACAGAGTAGAGCCCCTTTCTCTTCTCTGTAAGCAGCTGAGCCAGTACCCCCCGTCCTCCAAAAGAAGCCATACATACCAGTGTGCCTTATCGCTTCAGAGTTTCCCACACAGAAATATTTAAGGTTAGGTGAAAATACAAAGATGGCACGCAGATGCATTCGAAACAGGTATACAATGATTTGCCAGGCACACAGAGCACTTTTCCAAAAGACTCCTTCTAGCTTCTGGAAGTAGGGTGAACAGGCCAAGCTGGAGACAATAAACTGAGGAATTAGTGACAAAAGAAGTAAGAGGAAAGGAATATATTAAAGGAAAAGCTATTTGTTTAGAATTAGACTGAAGATTCAATCAATCTTATCTATTATCTATGCAATATATGCAATGTATGGAATTTCTAGGCCAGATCTTGCGGTCTGGTCTCTAACTTTTCTCCGGCAAAGTGAGAGAGGGCCAGACTTCTGCATTAATTACTGAGCATAATATGCAGCACCTAACAAAAGAGAACTCTATCCACTTCTCAGGTAGTAATTGAAAATGTTCCTGTATCTCCAAGTATTTCCCTTAGATATTAAAAAGAAAAATAAATCAATGAATAATAAATCCTTTCCCTGCTTTGCTTCTGTTACTGTCCAGAGATAGCTTATATCAGTTCAGCTCTGCCCTGTTTTATTCTCTGTGAAGTGCAAAAGAGTGGTTAACATTGCCATCAACATTTGCCAGCCTCTATGCTTAGTTGACCAGCGATTAAAAGATCAAGCCAAACTTCTTCACACTGCAACAAAATCCACAGTGCATTAGCATTCTGACTGCAAAATTTAAGAGAAAAGGTTAATATAAAACTCACAGTTGAGCTAGCAAAGAATATTAGAGGAGACATGTTGGCCATGAGCTCTGCTTTGGGCTCTGGGGAAAGAAAATAGAACAAGGTTAGTTCTAAGCTTGAATTTAACCTTTTTCTATTTTTTTTTCCTTCAGCCGGAAGAAGACCTACAGGCCAAGATGTCGCCTCTAATTTTTTCTGTGTATTTCAAACATATACTTTGACCCCATTTTTATGGTTTAGTCTTCAGAATTAGCCAATATAAAGTGGCTGCTGTGCTGATTAGTCTGTTTTACTGGGACTAGAGGAAAGATTAAATCTTGTTTGTGGGCTGCTTTAGAATTCTTGCTTTGTTTCAGCTGAACCTAATGCAGTTGTCTAGTATTCACCATGCTGTTTTTTTCCTGTGGCCCTACTATTTTTTTTTCCTGGCTATTTGTTCCTTGTCATTTGCAGTAATCTGATTTCATTTGTTCAGCTCTTGGCATAGTATCCTAATATAGTCAGCTGCTGCAATGAATATGTGGAATTTCTGCAATCCAACTAAATATCAATAGACTATTGAACTTTTATATTACGCATACTTGTAATCAAGTCAACTGCTTGAGAATTTGCACATCTATGCATTTAGATGTGGAAAAAATAGTCTGTGGAAATTAAAGTCTATATTATAATACTTATGCACAAAAGGGCCAAATTAAGGTTTTGCAGGCAAGTTTAATTCTAGCACTTCCTCTTTGTTTAGTGCTTGACTTTGCAACCTGAAAGCGATTTGTAACATATTTTTTTTTTTTTTTTATTCATCATATCCCCAGAAAACTGAGATGCAGAATTGTCTGTGGTCACAGGTCCTAGCTAGTGAGGTGTTATTGATTAACAAGGCACACAACTAAAGGTGGAGTAAGGGAGGGGAAGCAA
>NW_008825218.1:239757-257255 GCF_000699105.1 Pygoscelis adeliae | reverse complement strand
GGATTGGAACTGTGAGGAGGCAACACCAGGAGCCTGAGGGAGAGGAGGAGGTATCACCAGGAGGCATAAATAGTCTAGGGTTAGAACAAAATGGGGACTGGGGAAGCGTAAGTCTGGATAGAGACAGGTAAGGGGAAAGAGAAGATAGTATCAGTGAGGTCAGCCCCCACCCAAAAAGTTACCTAGGTTAGTCGTATTCTGCTTCAAGCTCTGATATTGCTCTGCTGTGTTACCTTCCATGCTTGCTCTTCATCTGATTTTAATTGTGAGCCACTGAGGACAAGGACTGTTCCATGCTGTACGTTTAGTGCCTTGGAACCCCAATACAAGATCATGTCTATTAAACTGAGATGCAGCAACGCTGTATATGCAAGACAGAAAAAGAAAGACAGGTTGAGACAGGTATGACTGAGCTGTGGAACCTGCTGGAAATAATGAAATGGGTCTATTCCTAAATACTACAGTCAGAGGCACAACATGTGAAGTTTTGAGACCAGGGTTTTTTTGTGATATCAGAAAGCTGCAGGCTAGCTTCAAATTGTAGAATTTCATCAGCTTGGTATCAATTAGATGCTAAGACAGGAATTAAATTGTTGGATAGAAATTAAATTGACTCCTTTGAGTTGAAATTGAATGACTGGAGTGAAAGGAAGCAGCTGGAGAAATCATGAACTGTGGAAGACAAGATCAATATTAATCAAAGAAAAGATGATGTCTATGTCAAAAACTAACTTGGTCAACATGGGGTTGGAGAGGCTGAAAGCAGACCAAAGAGGCACTTTGATGAGAAAGTGTTTGTCACTATTGGAATAAGAATGATCAGAATTGTAGCTGAAGAAGGATAACTATGCTGGAATTGGGCCATTTCAAAAAGAAATTTAAAGTTGTAGAAATTACAAGAGAAATAATAAAAGATAAATTGTAGACGGGACTTGACTTTTGGATGCATATCACTTGTTGCTAATACTGGTCTGGGACATAGTTCAGCAGTTTTTCACCAACAGGTTTATGGTGTCTGCTGAATACTTCTGCATCAGGTGCTTACAACAGTAAAAGGCAAGTCATGAGTTGTTTGTAATCTTACCTCTCTCCTTCTGGGGATGGAAGATCAGACAAAGAGCAACTGTTGACCAAAACACAGAGACTAGAGCTCTATTTCTCTCTCTGTGATTGCTCCTGGATGTGAAGCAGCAGCCGGTGATGTTGGTAGTTTACAGCATTTCATGACATGCTGTGGCAGTTTTCTGGGGTTTTTTTTTTGTTTGTTTGATTGGATGGGTGTCTTTGTGCAAATCATCTGGAATGACTACAGTGTAGTGGCATGCTCCACACCAAAACCTGCCTATTTTGCATACTTCTTACTTTAAATTTACCATGGAATAACTATTAAATCAATGACATCTCTAACTCTTCATGCTACCTCCTCTTATATCCTGTTCTCTTTCCGCACAGATGCGATGCTCCATTTTTCCGGTATGTCATCTGAGGTACCTGAATGTGTCACAAGTCTCTAGCCTAGTGAATAAACTTCCTAAACTTCTCCTGTTATTCTTGTCTCCAATCACACTTGTTAATCCTGTCAGTCTACTAAATTTCACCAAAAGAGGTGATCATTTTTGCCTCTCTCTTCATATATTCATGCCACATCTGAGTTTTCTCTACCTTCTATACCTAAATAACAGCCAATTCTTTCTTTTCAAGTGCTCAGAAAGTTGTCCAGTGTTATAGCCTTACGCCTCCCTAATTGCTATAATCTCCTCCTACTTCCTTAATAAACCTCTGCCAATGTCTGGAAAAGGAGAAGACAGGAGAGTTTTAAAAGTGTGTCCAGTAAAATTACAATCCACAATGACTTCCTGAACCACAATGCCATCTTTGTTTATGCTCACCCACAGAATCTCTGTCCTCATGTTCTCTTTTGACTTCAGACAAAATTTCCATTCAGGCCTAGATCTCTTGCCCATCAAAATGGAAAAGAAGTGATGAAATAAATGGCTTTGTGCCACTTCTACGCTCCTGCTTCATGGCCACTTGTGGTCTCGCGTAGCTTGTGGAAGAAAAGAGATGCACTGTAGTTCATATTGTGACAACCACAGCTGTCACCAGTCATTGTGGTGCCCAAGAACTGCAAAAACATACCAAAGCCCTGGTTCTACTCCTAGCAAGGAAAAGTCCAGGTGAAAGACGAGAAACACAGAAGTGGGTATACCGTTTTGTCTTCACCTACGGGGAACTTACAGTCCAGGGAAGTTTTCTTGCGAAAGGCCAGATGTGCATTGCTGACTTTTTAATATCACCGGTAGAAAACATGCCTTTGCCACCAAGAATTAAGAGTCTTGATACTCTAGATGGCTCAGCTTCTCACTGTGTCTCACTTCCCATTGAAATAACTCATTGTTCTCTCTATTCCAGCACAGACACTAACCTCGCCAAACCAGGCATCTCTTTCTTTCCTTTTTGTCTCCAAGTCAAATACTGGGAGTGGAAAGAAGAAATGAATGGAGAAGCGGGTTCAGGCATGCGGATTTGGCGGAGAGTATGGGGCATAAAAAGGACAAGGCAAGGAGGAAATAAATGCTACACAGTAATGGATGAGCTACTGACATACGCAGCCTTGTGCCTCACAGATTGTGTGTCCCTTCTTGCCATGCACCTCCTGTTTCCTTCGTGAAGACCCAAGTGAAAAAGCATCAGCTAATAAACACAAACAATACCCAAACTCCTAGCTGAGCAGAATATGCCGGGATCCAATACACCGCTGGCCTGTGGTACTGCAGCTCTACAGGCACTTGACAGGTTTTTGTGGCTTGTTTGGGTTGTTTTTGTTTTGGTTTTGGTTTTGGGTTTTTTTTTTTTTGGGGGGTGGGGGTGTCAGTTCAAAACCAGGGTACTTTATCACAAATAAATCCTTCTTACCAGCTACAGGATCATTTAATTTGATTAGCATTAGCATCTATTAGTGGTTACTTGCATCATTTGTTCTACCGTTTCCTGCCTTTCAGTGTGATAGCCTCTATTTAAAATACTTGAGTCCAGGAAGGTGTGATCAGCTCTAGTATCTGACACACTCACTCTCTTCCCCTTATTTCATGCTCTAGTTTGTTTTCTAATTCAGTTCTGCCATGAGAAACCACTTCCTCCTTGTGGTAGAAAGGCTGTAATGATAATTGTCTTTTGCAAAGCAATTCAAGGTAATTTTCAGAATAATGATAGCAGCAGCTGCAACTTCTAATGAAGTTAGAAACTGTCAACCTCACGGTAATCGTTGTCTTAAAGAAAAAATTTCAGTTCGATAAATTATCATAATCAGCACACAATGGGCCCTACATCCTTTGCCACTTTGAGGGAGATGCACATGAGTTCACTCATTTGCTGGTTGTCATATCAAAGGGCTTATACTTAATAGTTGCAGAATCGCGCCTGCTGTCTAAAGCCTTTGCACTAAAATACCATCCTTAAAGCAGTGGACCATGTGTTCTGCCAAATGTACTGTGCTAGACGGTGTCAGCAGCTCTCACCCTTAGAGGCTCACAGAAAAGCATGCAATACCTTTAGCCTAATTACTTAAAACACCATGAGGACCAAACCCATTTAGGACACACATGAAAAGCTGACAAAGGATCAATTTCTTAACTGGAATAACCGGTAATAAGGTAGGAATGGAAACAAGCAGACTGAAAAAAGTTACCAAATTTGGAAGCTGTTATGTCTTTGCATTCTGCCTTTAGAAGTGGAATGATGTTGGTAGTACCACTGAAGAAAAGTGTCCCCAAATTTGTGAAGAGTCTTATTTTGTTGTCATCCTTGAGACCCCTAGTTGTATGGGGCCTGTTTTCATGGGTGTCAGGAACATGGAAATTCTGTATCTTCTATTTGTTTGTATTGCAAGATGTCTCCAATTTACAGCCCAGATTGCCATAATAAATGTTTCATCCCTGGGTTATGCATTGGGCACTGCCCTTCTGAATGACCCGGCATAGGAAGCTCTTCTAAATGCACGCAAATAGAGACATTTGCCTGCTTATTGGAGGCTCAAGTGCGTATTTCTTCTGCATTGCCTTGTGATGATGAATTTTCTTTGAAATCCTAAATGAGGCTGTTTCCAGTGTAAACAATCTGTCTTTAGCTGGAGGTACATACAAAAATGTTTTGAGGAAGTTCCTACTGCTCTTGCAATATCATGCTGAGAATATTTTGTGCTGTTTCCAGCAGATCTTACTATTATTTCTGTAAATATTTGCTCTAAGGAATAGCAAACAAAATTTTGGAAGACTGTAAAAGCATTACTCAAAATCATGGTTAATATTCAAAGAATGTGCTCTTGAGTCACTACCTACTCTCCCCCTGGCTTCTTTTTTTCCTTCCTGGCAAATTATGTGATATGAATTCAGTTTCTGTATCAAAAACTATAACAGGTGTACAAATGCCCATACAAGCATATCTCTGTTATTTGTATGGTAGCTATATCTAAGGACTAAATGCTCTGTTAGCTGCCACACATGAACAGAAGAAAGTACTTTTTCCTGAGAATGTACAATATAGTGATTAAAGGTAATATAATGATTAAACAGTAATCAAGACACAAACTGGTCTCCATTTTCAAGCTGAAGAATGAGAAGTAGCTTGCACATGGTTACACCAGTAACCTGGCAGACCTGTGAGCCAGAATTCAGTCTTCAGTTAAGTCCTCTAATGGTCATATGTGTTTGTGTTAGGACACTCACCTGTGAGCCAGAATTCAGTCTTCAGTTCAATTCAGAATAATGGTCATATTATTCAGACCTCTAATGGTCATATGTGTTTGTGTTTGTGTTTGGACACTCCTTTCTGTAGCAGGCACATTGTGTAAGTGGAAAAAAAAAATCCAATGCATTCTATTCATCACGTAAGAGATCACAATAGTCTATATGCTTGTAAAAGGTTCTTCAATTTATATTTGTATTTAGCTTTAATGTAACTTTTTTATGTATCATGAATAGACTTATAAGCATGAAAGTGTTTTCAAAATGAAAATAAATTCAGTAATTGCTATTCTATAATTTAAATTAAATTTAGACATAGGAAAAAAAATAGATCATCTCACATGGCATGATCCAGCCAAAGAGCATCAGTATTTGAATTTTAAAATCCTGAACTAGCCACTCCCCAACATGCATGTCTCAAATTAGATTCTAATAATTTTTAAAATGTTATTTGATGTGTTGGGGGTGCAACTTTTAAAGATCATGCTTTCAAACTTTTTAAATTGCAATTATCATGGTTAGAAATTCATTTAAAGTCTTTAATGAAAGCTGAGATTCCCATGTAATCACTTAGCTCCAGTAGATGGGCTTTAAGAATTATACCGCAAACGCAAAACTCATGATATACCACGAAGCCTGGTAAAGCTTGAGAATTAATCAAAGAGATCACTGATAAACTGATTGCTATTCCTTAATGTTATCATCATTTATCTCTTTGCTGGGAAAAAATCACCCCAATGGGAGGGCAGAAGAAACTTCATTATCTGGGGAACTGTTTCTGCTTACGTGAAAGCTAATGCAGTGCTCTGCCTCCTACTTACTTTCTCTTTGAAACAGGCTGAGCTCCATCTAAGTTCTCCGAAATACTTCCTTTTCGGAGGTCTCTCTCCTAATTCTTTCTGTCCATTCTGCAACTGCCCCCACCTAGGCAGTTGTGATGCCCTGTTGGGGACCAGTGGGGAAAAGGATTTGGTAGCCTAAATGGACCATTTTACCACTAACATCTGTGATTCTCATTTTATTGACTTCTCTCTCCAATTCTTACAGCAGCTCCCTAATTACAGCACTGCTGTTAGGATGAAGGTTTTTAACTATTCTGACATCTTCCCAAGTCTGGTGAATAGATTTAATAATTAGACAATGGGATTTTTCTATTCCTGCCCACCCGCACCCCCTTCACTGACTGTTGCTTATGATTCTATTATTATCTGGCATATTCCAACAATGTTCTCCCTTTCAAAGGATTTTGAAGAGTGCAGCAAAATGTCAGAGAAATAATTCAAATGTATGAGCTAGAGTCAAAAAGAAAGGACAATGGACCTTATGTTCATTTCAGCACATAAACAATCCCAAAGTGCTTTATGTCTTAACATACTATTCTCTAGTAACATAAGAATTGTGCATGCCCATATTCAGAGCTGGAATGAAGACTCTTCTTTGTTGTTATTCCTACACAGAGATTAAATTGGAATAATTTCTGTGGATAAAAAAGCACTGTGTTAGTTATTTGAAATGTTGTTTTTTTTTTTTTAATATATCCTGTATGGATTCCACTGATTTGACTTCTCATCTGCTTACAGTGCTTGTCTGAATATCTTCTAACTCAGAATCACAGTCTAAGTTTTCCAGACTAGTAAAAAGAACATACTGCATGTGCTACATAAATATTAAACATCAATATCTGTGATGCACATTTTATTTGAGAAGGTAATAGTTTGTAAGACCTTCCAAAAGATCATAGAGGAAATCAAGCACATAAACTCTATTTCTTAATGTTGTTTCAGTTGTTTAAAAGTTGTTTTACTTTATAAAATACGTTATGCAGTGAAGCAGAGAGACAAGTGTATGGGTCTACACATTGCTCTTGTCCTCAATAGTGCCACCTCGTCATCATCTATGTCATCTCTGGACGTGCTGAATCAATACAGGGAAGTTGCACTCTTGGTCACAGGTCAAGCTTGTAATTCTTCCACACATCAGCATAGGAGGGAAATTAAGTAAACTCCAAAAGGAGGAGTATTTCTTGTTTCAAGTGCTGTTATAGCTAAAAGTATCATGCAATATAACTTGCAAATAGGAAAAATATCAACCTATAGTGCACAAAACACAACTACCTCCTCTCTCCCTTCATTGTACAGACAGCCTAAGCTGGCTAAAATATTAAATGCAAAGAAGACAGTAAAGGTTTCCTGAGTCCATGCTTATCTTTATTTCAAGCTACACGAGTCTGCTCTAATTCCACAGACACAAGACTAGGTTTTTAGGATGGAAATTGTGGGAAAGATTAGAGGTGAAAAGAAAAGTTTACTTTCCTTCAGAACAAAAATCTGGCTCATATAGGTGCCTTTTCTCTATAATTTTCAGCAAGCTGACTAGAAATTAAGAATTAGATGCGGGGGGGAGAATCTAAACATACAAAAATTTATTTCTATTCCATATACAGATGAAAGAGAGACTATTTTGAACGAAAATGAGAGAGACCTTCCCACACAGTAAAAGGGTGTCTAAGTGATGCAATTAACTTCTAACAACAGTTTCTAGAGCCTCGGTTGTCTCTGACTCCAGTCTATCAAGAGGACAGAGGATCGTGTTGGGTTTTTCTCAGTTTTGTTTATATGCATAAGTGCTTCTACTCCTTTGAGTCTAAAAGGAAGATGACTTTTCTCCATCCCAACACAACTTTGTGTCTGAAAGAGTTCTCTGAACTTGTGACCAGTTACTGTATTTGTGAGTAAACAAATACAATTGCTGCTCTTATCACTTTTACATCGAGCTTTCAGCAGAAGTTGAACAATTCCTTGAGTTTGAATTGTTCTAGTCTAGGTATCATCAAGAGATTCTTCTTTGACAGGGCAAACGGCCAGCAGATACCAAATGAGGTCAGTTCCCTTTGTCTGTTTAGATCAATAACCTAAAAAGGGACATATAAGGAATTATCGATCAGTAGAGATGAAGGCCCTGGTTAAACTCTCATTGAATTCACTGGTGTGAGATTTTTTTTAAAAGCTGAGAGGAGACTGGCACAGAGAAAATTCTTTATGCAATTTTTGTAGCTCACTTGATCATCCCCAGATGTATATTCAATGTGCTAATTAATCATCATTCCAAAAGCTTTTTAACCATGGCAAATTAAGGATATCACTTTGTATTCTAAATGGGATACATCATACTCAGAAGACGGGCAGAATTCACAAAATTTATTGTAGGGTGTTTAGGAGTTAATATACAGCAGATTTAAATGTATGTTCTGTTAAATTATGCTCAAAAGAGCATGGGGGCGGGGCGGGGGGGGGGGAGGTGGGCCCTTTTCTAGCCTGGAGGTTAATTATCTACATGATGTTAGCAAGACTAGATACAGTACCATTGGCAATTCAACATCTGAAGCTGACAGTAATGGATTTGCAAGAAGCTGTGGGTACACTCAGGCTTATTAAAAAGGGAATGTATTTCAGTATTTTGGAGTGGAGGAGCTATACAGACCAGTATGAGGCAGATAGTTGGTAACTGAAAGAAAAATAGTTCTTGATTTGTTTCTCTGAATCCAAGAGAAGCACCAGAAGTACAACCATTGAGTACCTCTTAAAATGCTTTTGTCTATTTTTCCAAGACTATAATTTTCTGAAACATTAATATAAGTTCTTTTATATATATATATATTTATGTAGAAACTGAGCCTATGTTCTTGAAGGAAACTAGGACAAATCATCTGGAGCCAGAGGCATTTTGGAGAAAAATTTTCTGTTAAATAGTCAGAAAGGGTGTGGACGCTGGGCTTTACGGTATTGTACTCAGATCCAGCATTACCTATTTTAACATTCCGTTGTTTGCTGCTTTTGATATGTTATCTTCTGAAGATAATTTAGCATTTCATTGCTTATTATCATGACAGTGAGCAGTGTATTCTAATTTTGCAGAAACTTTAAAGCATTGTAGTTGTTCAGCAGCTCTTTAGGGTAGTCACTTAAAATGCTGTTTCTCATGTCCTCTGACCCATACTCTTTCAGGGCTTTATGCTTTGTAACTTCAGCTTAGACTGCAGTAAAAGAGTGCTTCCTTTTTGCTTTGATCATTTTGTTGAGGGTATGTACATCCTACCCGTTCTTTTCAGAGAACTCGGCAAAACTTGCTTTCCATTCTTCTCTTTCATGCTTTGTCTTCTTAATTAAAACCTTTTACAAGGCCATACTCTTTTTATACTTGTTTAATTCTGAAACAACCATATCAAAAGAAATTACTAATGCACTTGGATTTGGATCTAATAATGAAATTAAAACCTTTCTGCTGTGGTGGCCTTCAGGTCTCTAATTTTCAGTTTTATTAGGAGAAGAGCTAAGTTACACATATGAGGTATTGTTTCTCCTTAGATAACAACCCAGCGTGACTGCAAATGAAACTAAACTCTCAGAGTTTTTCTGTAAAATGTCTCAATCTTACATCCTAAAAATAACCCTAGGAAATTATTAAGCTATCATCTTTGGCCACTTTTATGGACTATTTCGTTAATGCTTTGGATTTGAGAAAGTCAAAGATTTTTCTAAGCATTTTCCAGCTGCTGCAGATAACCCGTTTGCAGTTTTTCAAGGCTGTAAAGTGAAAAAATGCATGTATCCTCTCCTTCCCCTGCTCTCCCTTGAGTATATATACATCCACAAAATGTACGCTTTCCACTATAATGGCAATACTCCAAGGGAATAAAAATATAGTCTCAGGGGTTTTGGACTGTTTGCTCAGGTTATGCTTCCAAAGTGATTTCTGTATTGCTTTTTTTTTTCCTTTCTCCATCACCTAGCTTGATCTGAACCAGGATTCATTCTTCTTCAACGAACAGCAATATGATTAAAAACAAAACAAATCCAAAACCTCGGAGCTCTCACTCTCTCACAAATGTTTCAATAATCCCTATATAGTTACAGTTATACAGGAATGACATGTGAGAAATAAATTGCTGGAGCAGTAAAATGAAGTCATTTACGTAAACACACTGGTAGATGCTTTGTAAGTAACATGCTTTTTCATCTTAGTGCACTGTCTTAGGCATGGACAAATAAGAACAGTGTACCTCAGTTCAGACAAACTTCTCATCTAGTATTTGATTAAATTCTGTGCCTTTTGTAGAGATATTTTCAGTCATGGTGTATGATTTGGGTTGCCAGTCTTCATTCTTTAAATTACCTGTGAAATGCAATACCAAAACACGTTGAATAGGTTTTGGATTACACAAATATCTGTAGTGTTTTGTTTATTATAGAATACTACCATATTCAATACCATGTGCTGTACCCTTGCTTTGATGCTACGCTGGTGTAAATCCAAGGTACTCTTCCAAAGTGAATGGAAAAAGCATTAGACTTATACTGCCATCATGAGATCAGAGCCTTGTCCAGTTGAACCATTTTAAAGAGATGATTTTATAAAGGAAAAGCTAGACAAAACTTGGAAGGGTGGTCTTAAGAGATATGCAGAGCAAAGTCCTTCAGTCAAGTCTGGCATGCGTTTGAGGACTGAAATGCCCCCTGGTTCATTCCAGCAGTACCTTTTTGTTGCTCACACTCCCCCAGTGCGCAAATACCTTGACAATCAATTTGGTATACTTCTAACTGCATGTGATCTGGTGATAGGTGAAGCTACGTCTCTGGAATTTGGTCATGAAATGTATTTTGTCTTTGATACCAAGTCAAAAAAGATCATATTACTGCACGAGCATCTTGGCTGATTCAAACTCTTAAGAGCTCTTCTGGGCTTGGTGTCTGTCTTTCCAAACAGTAGGGTTAGTTTTCTTTGGCCAGATAGCGGATATAGCATGTGTTTTGCCTGATGACAGTCTACTGTAGGTAATGGAGCAAAATCTCCTGAGTTGACTAGTTCTGAAATACATGAGGTTCAGCACAAAGAGGGAGCTTTCTTTTCGCTATCACTATGCTTCAGCAACTATCCTTCCAGATTTTTTTTTTCTGCCTTTGGTTCATCTACCTGCACTGCTGTATGGATTGGTGCTTTGAGGGGAAGGTTTACTCACAAGTGCAGTCAGCATGTTTTTCATTCCAATAACTTTTTCAGCTATTCTGCACTGTCTTTATTTTGCAGCTCACCATAAAAAAAAAAAAAAAAATCAACACATTCCTTTGACTCACGGCTCCAAATAAATAGTTTTTGCTGTACTAATTATTTATACACTGCCACAAGCTATGAAGATTGACTTCTTATCTCAGCTGCTTCAGCAATAACTTCCACAAATAAGGATGGCTTTGTCTCTATATAGGATGGAAGAGCTTATTTCATATTCACATATCCTTATTCATATTATTAATAGGTAACTCCATGGTATATGGTTAATGCATGGCCTGCCAAAATTTTTATAGGCTGATACAGCCCTTGACAGAAAATAATAATAAAAAAATTGCTTTTCACTCCCGTATAATTTAGAGAGGAAATGCACGTCTCTTCTTTTCAAGACACAACATTTGAAGGGTCAAAAACAGGATACAGAACAACTTGACTAAATCAACAGAAAGTGTACTGGAAAAAAAAAAAACAACTAATATCAGATATACCTGCTATGTAATTTTAAAGCAATAAGCTTTTATCTGTATAAGCTTTCGGTCACCTAGACTGAGAACAATGTATATGAAGTCTTTTTCCACTTATATTTAAATGAATGCAAAAGGAAAACTCTAGCTTATCAACTGGAAAAATTTACAATTTCATTCTGCTTTTAAGGCCCTTGTGTAATTTTTTTTTTTCTAAAAGTACAACTACCATCTGACGGAGGCCTGCTGAGAATAAAAATGTTTGCTTTTGTATTAATTTTCAATGCCCTGTTTGTGCTGAGATTGTAAATAAGACAAAAAAAGAAATGCCACTGGATATCTCACAGAATGAACAAGATGCATAATGGGATGTGACACTATTAAATGACTTCATGGTGTTTTGTGAGGAAAGTATTCAGGTATACTGAGGTCAAAGAGGAAATATATTCCCATTCTTTCACATCATGTGTATATGGAATTCGTCTCAGACATCTTGCTGTATATTACACGCTGGCATACACTTATCTGGCCTGGCTCTGAGTCATTACACAGTGGCCCACATCCAGGAAATTACGTGACCGCAGTAGGATTCATTCCCCCTCAAGTTCCCTTAGGTACTAGAGCAAGATGTGAGACAGCAGTCCCTTGTGGAAGGTGCCAGGAGGCTGTGCACATTTCTATGTAGCAACCCTCCGGTCCAAATATTACACTGACTTTATTTCACCACCTAAACATTTGGATTCACTCCCACCTAAACAAACATGGTGTGCAGTTTATATGTTCTGATTGCATTGAGTTATTTGATTATGTTCGAATAAGAATCCCTTGCTGTAAATCTCAGTTACAAGTTCCAGCTGTTTGCTGCTGAAGTTCTCCCTAAAATATCAGTGTAAGGGTCCTTGTTACCTTTCGCATCTTTTGCTTAGAGCATCTCAAGTTTGTCCTCTGTACGAGTTAACTCAATGTAACAGCATTTGTAATAACATCAAACAAACCCAAGGGGTGATAGAGAAACATGAACATCTGTGTGTGTGTTCAGTTTAGCACCAAACCACCTTCACACAACACCAGGGAAAAGATCATTGACTTGGTCTGAAATTCAGGCTCAAAATATCGAGTGCAAAAAGGCAGTGGACCCTGATTTCATTCACAGAAAGTGTTACTCTAGCTCAAATTGACATGTTCAGCACAAAGATTTGATTGGTATATTGAATTTCCACTTTCTATTTGCCAAACTCCAATGTGGAAAATTAATGATGAGGAAAATTGTCTATCACCCTTTCCCATTAGCAGCCACTATCACGTTTCAGGATGTCTTTGGAAAGACTGTTTGTTTGCAACTTGTGTATCAGCCTAGTGTAACAACCCAACACCAGCTGTATGTACCTTACTGGGCCTGTTTCTTTGTTGTGCGATGCCTTTTGCAGGCCCTGGCACTGGTACAAGTCCAGATCAAGATGAGAATATGATGCCAGTGTTCAGAGACAAATAGCTGCAGAAAATGCCAAGAAATAGAAAATCAAGTCATTTAGCCCCCGATTCTCACAACCATGCAGAGCTTGCAGATGCAGCTATATAAAACCTCAGTGAGAGAACATGAAGCTGTTTGTTGTTGATGGTTGTGGTGGGTTTTACTTCATTGTAGCCACAGGTAAGGAAAATCAACCTGGTTGCTTAATGTTGCTCAGTGTACCTGCTCCTGTATTTCAGCTCTGTAGTGATTACAGAAGGCTAGGGCCTTCTGTGGACACTCTCATTTGGGGGTAAAAGTAGTCTGAATTTGCTTTAACTTATTTTATGCATGAGTATAATCTGGTTTAAATAATATACTTTCTGTGTGAACGTTCTTCTATGCAGAGCAGGTTTCAGCTATCTTTTGGAGCTAGGAAGGACATTTCATTGCTCATCTGGCCTTTCTTCCTGTCAATTCTTGCAAATATATCTGCATCTTACTGTGTCTCTGTAGTGACTCCCAAGGTGAAATGAAGAGAGTTAGAGAATTCCACAGCTAGCGGTAAATTGAGAAAGAATCAAATGCATTTGAGCACAGAAATAATCCACCAAGAGCAAGTTAAGAATCTGGCTCAGAGTTCAACAAGACTTGACTAGGAAAACGTCATTTTTGATACTTTCAAAGTGATTCCATGGATGTGAAAGCCCTGAAAATTGCTTCCTGTGGGAGCATATTGGACAATAAAGTGGATGTAAGTGAGAGAGAAGTTGAGCTTGTGGGAGATCTGGCCACTACACTTGGTTCCGGTCCATTAATTTCTGAAAAATAGTTAAAAGTGTAGTTCAGTATTTTTTTTCTTTTTCCTGAAGTCAGTTTGCCTTACAGTCAGGCTATGATCCATTGGGCTAATCACTGGCTACCTCTGCGTTCCTAAGAGTTTGTCCTGAGAGAATACATTCATTCAGCTGTGTGAGGCAGCGCCAGCTTCAGGAAAACAAATCCATTCTCCTCATTATTTTCAAACTAATAGACCAAACTGATACTCCTAATCTAGATGTCTCGTTGCCCCCTTACCTGGTGTGATAGTTTTCTTCTTCCTCTGACTGTGGCATTTGATTATTTTGGATGTGTGTGATGACAACCTTAGTGCTACCCTATACTTTGTCAATTGCTTCGATATAATTGGCAGAGGTAGGTAAAAAGAGAGGGGAGTGGATTGAGTTCTGATTACAAACTTGAACAAGCTCTGCCACTGAATATACTTAGGAACCCAAAGCAGTTGTAAGAACAGGTCGTCCCTGAACTACCTAAGGCAGAGCTTGACAACACAGGCACGTCTAAACGGCCTCTGAGGCAGATGCAAACATTCTCTGATGTAATTGGAATCCAAGTTGCTGCTGTTAGCATGGCATGGATCCAAGCTCATTAGACTTGCCAAGCATTGGGCTTATTAGCTCCAGCCTGTACTGTGTTAATGCAATTGCACAACTTTTAGATTCAAGCTGCTGCTCACATCCTGCGGCTCTGTGTGCAGGAAGAGCACATTGGACTCTCTCCTCACAAACGGCAGTGTAGATGCACCAGCGGAAGAGCTTCTGACTGGGTCAGGAGAAGCAGCTTGGGAGAGCAGAGCTCTGACTTGGGCAGTCTCACGCAGGATCACTGCGTGTTCTGGAGGCCTCAGCAACTGCTGGGTGTGTTTCAGCACCGAAGACCATGGTGGGACACAAAAGGCAAAGCTGGTTTATTTGTTTACTGTTGGAAAAGAACATGCCAATCTCATTTAGATCTGCTCCTCGCCTTGATCAACTATTTGCCCTTGACCATGTTTATGGCAAGTTATGGATATTTTGTTTTAACTAAGAATTGAAACGTATTATACAGCCATTAAAATTCAGAGTTTTGTCTTCAACACTAGAAAAGTATTAAATTGTCCTCATCCTTGATGGAGTTTAATTTTTTTTTAGTCTATCAATGTTTCTCAGACAAGCCAAATGTCACACTGAGGCATGATTTACATATTCATGAAATGATTTATATTCAGAAGCTTTGTTTAATGTTTTCTGGACAGTTTTTCATACTAATAAGTGTTTAACTCAAGAGACTATGCAGGTAACCTGAAAAATGAAATACCATCATTTTTGCAAAATACTACTTGTGAGTCCAAAATAAATAAATAAATGAGCTCTGATTTATTGCATTTCTTTGTTTTATTGAACAAGTTACTTGCACAGCAATGAAATACACTTTTTACCAGAAAATTATTAGGAATGTCCTTATTTCTCAGAGGCACGTTTATTTTCCTTCTGCTTCTTGACTGTAGATCAAATAGACACTCGACAGCTATTTTCAAGTAATAGCAGGGTTCAGTTTTAAGTTTGATTTATATTAGTATTTCTCATGCATTGAAAATGTGCACTTGTGCTCCTCTAGCTGAATTAAATTTTGATTTTCAATTTATATATTTGTCAATAAATATGTTTGATGGTAGCAAATAGACTATCTTTTTTTGTAGTTTTTTACTCTTTCTCTCATTTTTATATGTTAAATACTGAGTGGAGTGCTCAACTGGTAGTGCAAGAGCCTGAAGTCCTAGCTCTGCTCCATGGAGGCTGTGTGAATTTTAAAGAACTAATGGATACTACCAGGTATTATCCTGGTAACAGTTCAGTGAAGCCTGGTGTCTGCGTCTTCCAGAGCCCCAGTGGATTTGCTGGGAATGTGACTGAGGGAGTGCTGCCAGAGCTGGCTGCAGGGCCTTTACTCTTACAGCCGTTAACCTCCCAGTGTGCAACGGTGTCTCAGTCAAGACCCACAGCCTCAGCCCTGAAAACAAGAGTGGTTCATCCATGTGTCTAGTCCATCCAGCCTTACTCTGCGCCACACTGTTACACAGCAATAGGTCCATGAGCAGTAGAAGAAAGATGTTACATGGACTCTCTAAGTCTTTCTACAACATAGTTATAAAACTACACAATAATATGGACATACCTGTGCAAAACTGCACGTATCATGTGGGCATAATATGATAATGAGCCTGCAAATGGGCTCATTAGCAAAGCCTACAGCTAGAGTAAATGGGTCTACAAGTTAAGAATTAGTAGTATTCATAAACCACAGAGGAGCACAATTGGTTAGCTTCCTATTTTAAGTTAGAAGATGATGTTGCTGCAGGAACTTGTTCTTATTTTTCAGAAGTGCTGTATGTCTAATTTCAGAAAGGTGTCCACACACCTTTGTTCATATACATGTGCATTCATTTATACTGTCTCTGATGACGAGCTGTAGTGTTACAGCTTACAGGAGCTGGTCTCCTCTGTTCAGTAAAATCTATTCAGCAATGTGTGAGCCCAGCACTTAAAGATAAAATACCCTCTTTTGGACTGGAGTATAAGGACTCTCTAAAAATTTTTGCAAAGAAACAATAACTCCAGCTAGAATACTGGGATGAGCATGACCAGATGCCTTTGTAATATGCCCTTGGTGCATGATTTCTACTTTCTAAAGAACCGTTCAAATTAGATAAGGGCAAACACAAAGCGAAATCAGTGCTATTTTGCACTTATTCTGTTTTGAATGGCTCTACATCCTCAGCTTCCAGGCACAAAGTAACCACAGACCCAAAACTATAACGTAATGGGTGTTTTTCCTTATGGCTGTTAATTGATTTGTGCTTTTACAATTATAATTTCACAAATAACAGGTCTTAATTACATCTTCCCCCCCCAAAAAAAAAAAACCTGAGAGGGGAAGAGGGGCAGAAAGGTAAAGCATCCCCTTTGAAGACTAGGAAAATGTCTTAGGAAGGTTCAGGAAAAGTGCTGCAGTGCTGTTGAGGAATTGGTGCTTTGTGAAGGATGTTCTCTTTACTCTTTCTTTCTCTCTTTGCCAACACATGTTAAAGGCCTATCCTTGCCCAAGATTCTCTGGGTGGAGCAGTGCCAGATAGACAAGGTATGCCACAGCATCTGCATGCAGGCAGGTGCTGCCTGGGATGGCCAGGCAGCAAGGACTGGGTCAAGGAAGCTCAGCAAAGCACAGTAATGTGCATGCTGGTCCCATGCAAGTTCCAGCCCAAACCAGCTTGTCACTTTACCACGACAGGCATTTCTGGCTTTGGGCTGGGACATCAAGAATTCTTAGGGCAATGAGGGGAAGAGGAGTAGCAGTGAAAAGCATCTTGACTGCGAAGACAATGTGCTGCGGTAGAGGGAAAAACCCTGGGCTGTTCCTTGCACCCTAAGAAATTTTCTGAGCACAATCCATTTTAAAGAGAAAACAAGAAAACCAAAGTAGTTAAAAATATATAAATTAACAAACTTTTCTGTGACCCTGTCTTAAAGGCATCCCCACTATGCATTACTCTGTTTTATGGTTGGATCTTTTGACACGAACTTTACTCTCTCAGGAGATTTATCACGTGGAATCAGGGTTGCTGTGAAGTTTTATGGTTGACTATACCTTTGCACAATGTGTTTGAAGACCCATTTTAGAAACAGACTGAACACTTCCTAGTATTGAAGTTGAGAAAGAGGTCTACGTGGATCCTTGGGAGAAAACAGCTTATTTCCAAACTGATTCCACTGACTGGTGGAGGGCATGAGAGTTCTTTTCTCTCTTTGATGGAGCATGAGTCTTGCTTACTTGGTTGTGACTAGTGACTAATTCCCACTATGGCTAGTGGTTAAGTGTAAAAGTAGCCGTTACAGAAAAGCTGAAGAACCCCTGTTGTTCATTGTTGTTCACTACAGAGGCACTTCCTGAGGTTCCCAGGCT
>NW_008825218.1:233867-239677 GCF_000699105.1 Pygoscelis adeliae | reverse complement strand
AGGGAAATTCCTTGTTTAAGGAATTATCTCACACTGGAGGGTTCATAGAACAGTCATTAGTAAAATATATTCAGCTTGAATAGATAGGATGGCTTTACAGATTGCATGATGCTGCTGAGTAACTGTCAGAAGACTGGAAAGTGGCAAATGGAACAAAAAAGCGGGTTCCCTGCTCAGAGAACACAAAGAACCATTTCCTACAGCGCGTAACTCTGCAGTGGCATTTGCTGCTGTGGGAGGGTGAGAAAACTGGGCATCCACAAATGGACTAGCCAAATTCATAGAGAAAAGTTGCTGACCATTGAACAAACTGGGTTCATACAATCTTCAGTTCAATATATACCAAACTGATTTTAGGTATCTGTCTTAAATACCCACTGGATTAAAGGGATCTTTGGTCTGACTCTGGGTAGCAAAGCACATAAGGATATTTAAGGTGTGTACTGGTGTGTATATGTATATAGGTCTGCCATGGGTTGCCGTTCATAGAGTGAAGGGATAGTCAGGACCAGGGGTCTCTTGATATATTCAAAAGGTCAGACTGGGCACTGGATAGATTTTGCCAAAATCACACATATTTATGTATGTATACATATGATTAAATTCAGCTACCTTCAGCAGCAATAATTCAATTCGCATTTGCAATTATAGTGATTTTGCATGTAAATTTAGATACCTGCTCTGCACATACACTCACACACCTATTTTTTTCCTTGTGATTGACAGAAAGTGGGGGCCTCCTTTCAGAAGCAGGTTAGAGGAGGAAAATGCCAAAAGTAAAACCTCTTAAAAGCCTTTTATTTGGTTGCCTTCCAAGCCACAACAGCTGCAGAGGGTGATTAGCTTCATGTGGTGTCAGTTGCATTTTTATCCAGCTTAATTCTGTGTTTGTTTTCTCTTTCAGACATTTGTCCTTGCTGAGACTATAGCCATGTGGACCCACCACTACAGACATTTCCCCTGGAGGGAAAGAAGTCAGCCACCCAGGAAGGGTAAGCTCTCTGCCCTTCCATGCCTCATGATGTCTGTAACCTTCTCCACTGTGAGCTCACTGAGCTTTGCTCTGGTACTGGAACAATTAAATGCTGACATCTCCGCCTCACTCTCTTCAGGTGAGACCTCTCTGGAAATGTATTTGGTGGCCCATGGAAACAGATGGCAAGGCAAACACCGTGTCTCTTGGGGTAGGAGAGAGGAACACTGTGGCACTTGTGACCTCACTGCAGTCAAAGGATTCAAGGGTACAGGTGTCATTCGGCCCAGGCCCTGAGCTGCATCTTAGCTATTTGTACCACAAGACAAAAGGTGATGCTATCACCTTGGAGAAGAGGTTAGAGCAGTTCCCTTTTTATTACAAGTACTGGCTCATTTTCTAGCCTGGGTTTCTTACCCGACATCTATTCCTTTCTTCAGGCCAATATCCTTTTCTGTAGTTCTTGCAGAACTATGATGTTCCATGGTTACAGTCATAATCTCCCTAAAAAAGAGCTTAAAAAAGCTCCAGGGGGCTGTATGGGACTGGGCGCCCAAAGACCTGGTCTGGTTCTGGGCTGGGAAGAGCACTTAACTCGTTAACAGCTTTCTACCTCTGAAAAGGAAACAAAACACAGATCCTTGCCCAGACTGTTTTAAGCACTTTGGAAGCTATGAGAATATTTGTGCTACACTGCCAGACTGAAGCAGATAAAGCAGCACTGGTCCCACAGTGCCATCAGGTCCCAGACATGACAGCAGTGTCATGTCCCCATCACCAAAGTCCCCTGTATGTGCCTAACAGCTCTCAAAGATAAAACTATGCCCTGCTTTTTGTACCCAGTTGGTGTTCCCTGTTGCAACTTCCACTATGCCTGGGTAGGGATATGGAAGTGGTAGGTGAACTGTGTCAAAATGACTGTGTATATGCACAGTTACCCAATTTGCTCATGGATTGATGGAGCTTGCAAAGTTTGATGTCCAAACAGTACAGCAGTTGTATAGAAGCAAGCTTGTCAATCAAGTCCTGTATTTTTTTACTAGGGTAACTCTTTGACTCTTTCAAATTGCTGTGCTTTTCAGTTCATTCTGCATTAAATGAAGTGACAGGCTGCTGCTTTAAAAAGTGGTATAATATTCTAATTTATTCTCCTACCCCAATCTGTCTTTCATAGCCACACCATGACTTTGTTCACCCCATCCTTTTTCTTTGTGACTATGAAATCCTGTCACTGCAGAAGAGAGAGCAGGGCCCTATTCTCCACAGCAAGTGCATATTTGAAAACATGGCTATTTAATGACACCTTCATCACTGAACAAAAATTTTTATTTCAACTCTTGGTTCAGTTCAGAAAGCTTCACATTTTTACAGTTCTTCTGTCAACTGCACTCCTCAGCACAACCCCCGCTGCACTTATACTTACATTCACCCACTACTCTATTAACATCTCATTAAACTGCACCCCAACAGTGGCTTTCTCCTTACTGTTGTAAGGACAAACGTTTGGAGAATAGTAACTTATATTTGCATAACTCCACTCATACAGACATCTTAGATAAGAACTGTTCAGAACAAACAGTAACATCTACCCAATCCAGCTGAGGTGGCAGGAGAAAATCAGGTGGGCATGATTCAAGACACAGGGATGGTCAGAGACTGACTCAGAGCCTGATGCTAATAATTACTCTGCTGGAAAAAAATGCCACTATAAGGTTTCTAAGGGCATCTTGCTACACGTATATCAACTCCTTTCCTTCCACATCTCAACTTCACTTATCCTTACTTACTGATCTAAAAAATGTTTACTGGATTTCCTTTAAATGCCCTAATGTTTCAGGCAATTAATAAACAGCAAATGTTTGCCCTGGCACTGCCAACTTCTCCCATGCTTCCATGACTGCCATGCACACAAGTCTGGGGCAAAGCGTCAATCAAGAAGCACAGCAGTACCAGCCTGTGGCAAAGAAAGCAAGAACTACCAAAGCCCTGTAGGGACAAATATGTTCTACAGTCCTGTCTTGCTATGGACAGACAAGACAAGAAAATATCTTCTCTCATGCACACCTGCCTTTCCCATTTTTTTCTGCTCATGAGCAGAACTGCCATACCTGTGAGCGTGAACTCTGGATAGTTCACAGTGGCCACTATCCAGGAACACCACAGATTCTGGTGCCCAGCAGGGGCCATAGGTTTAATTGGGGGTTTGGGGAGTATTCTTCTTTTATGTGAGGACCTTTAGGAGTTTTACTTAGCTTTCTCTAGCTCCTCCACCTTTTTACAGTAGACCAAACTGTTACAGCAGAGTACCTGCCAAACCAAGGAGGACTGTAAAACTGGTTAAGGCCATCCAATGGCCTTACAACTGATAGATGGCAATATCATGCCAGGCAGTACTGGTATCACTGACAACACCAACCTGTATTTAACTTGGCTTTGCCCTGGCATGAGTTGAGCACAGTGTTTTGTGAGTATGCAAAACACACTAGTGCTTTCAGTGGCATTTCAGTGCTTTCAGTTTCATGTCCTACAAGACTGTCCTACTAGGTCAGACTGTGGAACCCATTCAAGGATACTGGTGCTGTTTGGCTGATTATAAGCAAATGATTACACAGAAATTAAAACCCTTGTACAAAACTTTTAGTCTTTTCATTTTTTTTGAGTTTCCTATTCCTAAGTCAGTGACTGCCTATTAGGCATTATGGTTTGAAAGACATGCATGGTGTGAAGGCCTCGTTGGGTGATCCTCCAAACACTAAATTAATCTACACACAGGAAGATTTCTGTAGAAATCAACCCCTGGGAAGCATTTCCTTTGCTAACTCCTATGTAAAGGGCCACTGCTTCTACTGTAAAAGTTACAGGATTTACATTCAAAGCTTTCTCTTCTGCTGCCCGCCTTCTAAGCTGTTCTGGCATTGCTTCCAGCTCTCTCCATCTTGCATCTGTAATGCTTAAGCTTTCCTAATTCTTTCCTCTGTTATTCTGGCCTTCCCTGCAGCACTCTCATCTGCATGGGAGTGAAGCTGCCTCAAAGCCTCAGGACTCATAAAAAGCAGGCAATCCCTTAAAAGAGCATGCTTTCCTAAGGAGTCAATTTCATTGCTATCAGACATGAATGAGAGGTTGCCTTCCTCACTTGTTACCTCTGAAATCACCACAGACAAATGTGATCAAAAAGCCAAAAGAACAGAAAAAAAAAGGAAGCACCAAAATATGTTGACTATAACTGTCAGTGGTCAGAGTATGTGGGATTACCGTGACACAGTGCCTCCAGGAGACAAGATTTTCTACCGTGGAAGGTGGGTCAATATTTGTTTTCTTCTTCAGCTTGCCATTTACTAATACTGATTAGGTCTTTGTCATTTGCTCCTTTTCCTCAGTCACTTCTAACTGCTGAAAGTACTGGAGAAGGAAAAAAGCTACAAAAAATGGGATTTCCCATTCCATCTCACATGATTTTCAAATGCTTCAACTTCGACTCTTGCAGTAACAATAGTTTGTAATTATGGAGTTATTTCAACCAAATACATTAGTGTGCGTTAAATTGTCCAATCTCTTATAGGCCCTTAGGGGATGCCACAGACAAGGTATTTCACGGATGGGTAAACTGAAGCTGTGGAGAAGGAAGGCAAGCTGTACAGCTGAGATTATAATGCCAGTATTTTAGGTTCCTGGTCCTTTCTGGGACTTTAATTCCTTTACAGAGCATGAAGATTGAAGTGGAAAAAGCCTTGCCTTTCACACTTTTAGAGGTAGTTTGTACTTGTAATACTAAAGACCACAAACAATAGGGCAATGCGGGGCAAAATGCAGTGAGAAGCAAAGGCACAGGACATTGACTTAAAAATCTACCTCAGCACCAGAAAGCAGAAGAATATTTCCCTGCTGTTTCATTTTGACTTGATTTGACAACCTCATTTCATCCTAACGTCACAGGAAATCACAGTCCAATTTTTCTATGGCATAGTGTTAGATATAAAGAGCCCTATATATGTTTTGCATGTTTTGCTTCAGAATAGAACAGAGTAAACATTTCTAGGCTTTGCCTAGCAGGGGCTGCCTAGAGCACCAAAGCTGTCTGTTAAGTCCCCTCCCAATTAAAACAAAAATGGGTAGGTTTTACTATTCCTGTGTTCTTTTGCCTTTTCACTTGACTGAGCATTACTGGATGCTGTCTCTCTGTCAGTCACATTTCGTCTTATCCTTTTGCCTCTAGCCCTTTTGGTCTAGAATTGATTTTCTCACCACTTCAAGCAGAAACTGAGAGATCTGTATATTGGCGCATTTCTTAGAGCTTTATGCAGTAGTGGCAGTGGGCTGCATCCTACATGCAGCTGCTGAATATCTTCATTCCCCTCTTGAAGGCGACGGAAGTTACAGACACTCAATAATTTCAGCGGATGTTCAGAATTTTGCATAATCAAATCCATTTTTGACGCTTCTAGCAAATGCTTCCATGAATGTGTACGCATATGTATGTATAAATACATATAAATTTGTGCAGGCTTGTGTGCATCTGCATGTATATATGCACATGTTTTCCGACTGGAAAATTTTGCTTTATAAATAAGTTTGTCTCTCAGCCATGGGAAAAATATTAAAAGCTCTCAGTCCTTTAAACAAAACTTAACAAAACCGCATTCCAATCATATTCTGTCAGTTTATTTTCAAAATAACTAAAATAACCTCTGATTTAATTTGTGATGTGAATAGAATAACTAATTTCTACACCATCCTTCATGTGAGTAGCTCAAAGCCCCTGTATTGCAGTTGCTAGTTTGCTCAGGCAAACCGTCCCTTAGACAAGGGACACATAGGATGCTTCACTTCCGGCTGA
>NW_008825218.1:233095-233847 GCF_000699105.1 Pygoscelis adeliae | reverse complement strand
AGACAACCAGGGATCACAGTGTTGTTATGGCTTCCCTTTGATATGTTAGAGAAGCTGTGGGATTTTAGGTGGTTTCAACACCCTGAAGGGAAGTAGAAGACAGAGGCTAAAGGGCAGAAATGGACTAATATCCCTCCTTGGATTGAGTTAAATAGCCTAGGACACTACACCCTTACAGTTAGAGGGGGGCTGCATCCATCTCTACATGTAGATATAGGGATTTATTCACATAGAATCCTTTAAGGAAGTGGGTCCAAGATAGAGTGAGGATTTTGGGTTTATGTCCACTTCAAAACCATGGTGACTTACTCAAATATTTGAAGTCAAGGAAAAGGGAAAGCAGTTTTTTCTCTGTTTGAATGCCTACATTCTCACACCAGTATGTATAGGTCATATTAGTGCAGAGTACCATATATGACAGTGGTTCTGCAAGGAACCAATAAGGTAAATACAATCCAAAGGGGTCAGAGAAGGCAGCAACTCTGCAGCAACACAGAGAGCCTCGCTTGGACACGTGTTTCAGTAGGGCATTCCAAGGGAATAGCCTTTATGTGGAAGGTGCCCTTAGGATGATGTCCTGAGCTTTTGGCTTAGTAAATAAAGAGAAAAGATAGAAAACCAAGCAGGAATCATATCTTTCCATCATTACACGGCGCAAACTGGTGTGTCAAACACAAGGAATACTGAGAAAATAAGAGGCAAGAGGAATCTTTCTTTTTCTCCCATAATTTACAGTGATTTTTGCACTAACT
>NW_008825218.1:218643-233028 GCF_000699105.1 Pygoscelis adeliae | reverse complement strand
TCCTGCTGCCAGAAGCAGTAATAGCCCATTCCGGCTCAATGCGAATTTAGACCTTCTAGCTACAGCAATAGTTGCGGAAAGAACAGCTCCTGGCTAGAACCATGTGTGTATATATGAAATGGTGTCTGGGCATGTGTGTAAAACACAGACTGTGTGTGTGTGTGCGCGCACATAAATGCATATATAGTTTTAAAAATTCCACGTTTTGTGGAACTTGCAGACATGAGCAACAGAGCAGGCAGAAATATTTGCTGGTATGGTGGGCAGCTGATTTATCTGTGTCCTACTGTTTGACAGCACTCACCCAAGTTAGAACACTTTCCCATACACTTGTTCTAGATTCATCATTTTAACATGCAATAGCATCCTTTGAGTGGTATATGGACTATTCTTTCGTGAATGAGTGAAGATTTCTGTGGGCAGCTGGAGAGTCTGTGGGGGAGGATAATTTTTGTTTGTTGACTTCTCAGTGTGCAATAGCATCCTTTGAGTGGTATATGGACTATTCTTTCGTGAATGAGTGAAGATTTCTGTGGGCAGCTGGAGAGTCTGTGGGGGAGGATAATTTTTGTTTGGAAGGTTTGTTGAGCAAAATGTATTTCCCTCGACTTCATGTCCCTTTCTTCAGCTCTGCATCTAACTGTCTTCACTTATTTTGTTTACAGTTAATGCCACGGGGGGTTGGGCCTTACATTGATACTACTGTGTAAACTTGATCACTCTAATGACATCTCGATACTGTACATTAATTTCAAGGATCTCTTTAGACAGTGCAGCAGAGCAAACTGTCCTTTCCCAGTTAAGATGAGTAGCAATAGGATTTTTCTAGAATCAAGTATGTTCACTGCAGTGAATATTATCTCATAATCATCATTTCTAGATGCAATTATTCTGCTTACAGAAATCTTATACAAATGATCTGAAGATAGGAGGGAAATATTTGAGAATAAAATCTCTGATAAACAACAATAAAATTTAAAGATTGCAGTTGAGAATGTTTATATGCTTCTAGTAAGTGTTTCTGTGGGTTAATCTCATTAAAAATGCATTTTCTGAAGAAAACTGTAACATTGATACATATATTTTCCCTTTCACTACAAACATGTACTTTCTACTCTAACAGCTTATTGTTTGGCTGGACACGAAATGCCCAGGTAGATCATCGTTAGTCCTGAAGAACGTTTAAAACATTCTTCCCCACTCGTAACTATGTAAGGTTAAAGTCAGAATGCATTTTGGTTTCTGAGGGATGGTATTGTCTTATGCAGTGTAAATATTTTTAAATATTTATTAAATAGATTTGTAAATATTGTAATAGACCAGGAGCTTTTGTTCTATAGTACATTTAAGAAAACTAAAATTCCTCATATCTTAGCAACACAGAAAAATCTTCAGAGTTTAGTTGCAGCATGTCTTGCAGTTGCTTACAACCATACAGCCATGGCTTCTTCCATTTCAGGAAAGAACTGCTGTAAGACAAATGCTCCCTAACCTTTTTTTTTTGTCCCCCCCACCTGAAAATTCATCTCATGCAATTGAGGCGACTTCCCTTTTTTGCAGCGAGGTTTATCTCTTTTGGTACTGGTCTAACTATTGCTTCAACAGCCCATACTGTTATCTACCATCAGCACAGCTTGACTTGGCACCAGTTGTGCTATTAGGTCAAGTCACAATTGACCTCTTTCATTTACTGAAAGAAATTCATTAATAAATCCTCTCAGCCAGATTGAGTAAGATTTGTCTCACTTAATGTTACAATATAAATGTTTCTATATCAGATTGTCAACGAGGCTTTCTTTGCAAGGAATAAATGGTCTTCTTCAGGGCAGGTTTTCATTGGACCTATTTTAGACGTGAATCAGGATGACATGAATTGGCTCCTAGACTTTATTAGACTAGACTAGGTTTCCACTGACTCTAAAAGGATCCTGGGCGATTCTTCACATGGAGATTCCTACATTTAGTCAGATCAATGGCCTCATTTGTCTCAGAAGTAGCATCTTGCATTCTCTTTGCTGCATGTATGAATGAGAAATGCCTTTGGTCTGGATGAAGTAAAAACTGAGCTTCCATGACAGATACATTGTTTCTCCTAGGGTTAGTTGTTTCGTATGTATTTCTTATGATCCCCAGATGGTATGAAACTAATAAACAAACAAAAAGCCCCACAAAAAACACTAAAGCACCATTGAGTCACAGAGTAATAACCTAACACCTTTAGTACCTAACACCTTTAGTATTTTTACTGATGAAACCTGCCTATGCAATTGCCATGGCTGCTGCCAGTTAGTGTACAGCCTGCTCTCACAGAACATAGGTCACTTAATCCAAAATCCTGCCCTCTGTAACTCTGCATTTCATGGGTTTGTTCAGAGTCTGAATTTGTTCATGAGAACCTTTTATGGAAGAGGAGAAAATTGTACTCAAAAATAGGAACCGTAAGAATGATTGTTTCATGCCATGAGAAACAGCCTTGCCCCAGGCAGCATCCATTCTATTATCTCTGACCCCATACAAAGTTCAGTATATATTACAGCATCTCTAAAACTTAAAATACTCCAGACTCACTAGCAGTTCAATTAAAGTTCATCTTGTGGCAACTTGAACAATATACTGTAAGATAAGAAATAGCTCCCATCACAGTTTACAGTCCTTAAGGAACATTAGGATTTAAGCACCAGCTTCAGAAACAAATTTTTAAAATATCCTTTTTCCTTTAGCTGATTCTCTGATGGAACTTTCATTAGAACTGTTTCCTGTATCCTCCTTTATCTCCCACGGAAAATACCATTTTTCACTGCCTATCCCTAAGTAATTGTCAAGCCAGCAAACACAATGTTCCCAAATTAGAAAGGTGAGAGGGTTTTTAGATTTTTGTTGTACATTAATGTAAGGTAGCATTTAAATTTTCATCTGAATTAAGTAATACATTTACTGCACTTTTTTCCTAAGCCATGCAGAGAAAGAAGCGAGACACTATTCCCTATGCCGAGACACTTCAGGCCTTAATGGCCCTGTCCAGCTTCACCTGAAGCCTTCACCCGCATCCTCTGCCCATGGGCCTAGGAGCTCCATGACATGGCACTTAGGGACATGGTTTACTGGTAGACTTGGCAGTGTTAGGTTAATGATTAGACTCGATGATCTTAAGGGTTTTTTCCAACCTAAATGATTCTATGATTCTATGATTCTATTTAAGCTCAGCTTAAGCATAGGAGCTGTAGCTTGTAGGAGTATGGATTCCCAGCTCAGTCACAGTCATGCCTATGCCAGGCAATGAACATGTTGATCTTCACTTGTTAAGCTCACTTCCTAGCTCGATCTCAGACCCGTCTCATCACCATGAACTTACCTGATTATCTGGTCTCTTGGTTGACTGGCTGCCATCTCCAGGTCTGCCCTGCTTGTCTCACTTGGGTACTGTGGGGCTGGGCCCTGGTTGGTAAGGCCCCTGCCCTGCTGGCTGTGTTATCCAGGTGGGCTCCCAGCACTTTGGGAGCAGCTGGACCTTGCTGTGCACTGATGCTCTGAATGTTGAGTGTTGTCTCTCTGTAACAACAGAAAGAGACAGATAAGAGCTATACAGAAAACTTTCTAGTAGAAGCTCTACTAAGACAAACAAACAAAAAATCTTTTGGGTGAAACTATGTGATGGTAGGTAGTTTCAGCTTAATGCATATGTGATTGGAAGCAACATGTATAAAATGTTATTTTTTAGTTCCCTCTCTTAGAGGTATCAGTGTGTTCCACAACAGGATAAGCTAGAAAATCCAGCAAATATTGTGAGTAATGTTGCCATTGCAGATACCTCTGGTGCGTCCAGGTCAGCTCAAGACCACTGAGAAGAAGCCTCTGGTGACCATGCTCTGTGTGCCTTTGCTGTAGACCAGGTCTAAACAGGGAACCTCAGTATTTGAATTGGTTTGATCACGTATAAACATATGGGCTTACTGAAAGAAAAGGTTTCTCCCAGTGATAACAAGGAGTGTGGTGGACGTATTCACCTGCCTGCAGTTAGAGCTCACTGTCCCTCCGTATTTGAGCATGAGATCCCTGTGCCTGAAGGAAGGCAGCAGCTCTGCTTGAGGAGAAGCAGCTCCCTAGCCTTTCTGCAGCACAGGGATGTGCAGGATGCTTGCTGACGTCTCTGATATCTCAAAAACATTCAGTGTAAGTCTATGGAGTGCATGTACGCTGACTGGTGCTGCCTCGGTTTGTTTTGCTGCCTGGAAGATCATCATCAGTTACTGTGAAGGAGGTTACTGGCAGGTAGAAAGAAATGGGAGTTTGAAGGATGACGAGAGGAAACTTGTTGGGAAGGATGAAGTTCCGTTTCACATTGGAAGTCTATTACTGACTCCTCAGATTCCTCTGTCCAGCTTGAAAACTTCTCACATCTTTTAGCTTATTGCAAATTTAATAGATTTTTCCAAAAGTTTGACCACCTATGATGGTTTTCTACCTTCCCTCCCTTTAATGTACAATGCTTATATTAACCTCTGTGGGATTTCTGTATTGTGCCATACCTAACAGTTTTCCACTATTTGATTTCTCAGAACCTATAAAAAAGGGGAACAAACCCAGATCTATTTGAAGTATTTGAGGGTGGGGGTTGTTTGGTTTGTTTCCACT
Organism: Pygoscelis adeliae; assembly: GCF_000699105.1. NCBI lineage: Eukaryota > Metazoa > Chordata > Aves > Sphenisciformes > Spheniscidae > Pygoscelis > Pygoscelis adeliae. The sequence continues at coordinate 228,396 of NW_008825218.1, read as the reverse complement.
GGAAAAGAAATTAAACAGGAGAAAGGGATGGAGTTAATAAAGGAGAGAGAGGCAAGGGAAAATAAAGGAAAAGAGCCACCTGAAAGAGTACCATACCGAATCTGAAACTGCTGCTAAGCCTCGCAGAGCCATTTCAGTTTTCTATAAAGAAAGCTAGTTTGATGAGAAAGAATTATTTTGTTGTGTTTGATAGATATGAGCTGGTGTGTATCAGTAATTCACATGCATCCACCTATTCCAGGAATACAGTTTAAAGCCACAACGACACACAGTGTAGACAGCTCTCCAGATCCTGTACTGGGGGCAGGCAGCCTTCCGACGCAAACAAGGAGCTTTAAGTAGTAGTGATTAATTCATCAAGCCAACAAACTGGAAAGCTGGATCTCACTGAATGGCTCATTAACCTAAGCCATATTAAGCTGCTAACACTAGTTAAAGTCACATATAATAGTGACTGACACTAAAGAGAACGCCAACTGGCACATTCACCCCTTATTCACTCCCTAAATACTTGTACCTGAACAATCTGATGAAGCATCTGAGAGGGGTACATAGGCTAGCTTGGAGAGGCCCCCTCAGGAATGCGTAGAAACTAAAGTTCAAGCTTTCATCTCTGCAAAGCAGAGCAACATCAGATGTGCTGTGAATAGTGGTATCAAATGCACATATAATTCCTAGGAGATCAAAAAACCCCACATGCCAATCAAGCACGTCTCTACCCCTGATACACAACCGTGTTTGAATTAGGGCTTGAATTAGAAACCTGCGAGACTTACGGCATTTCTGCGCTTCCCTTAACTGTGGCCAGAACAGCAAGGAAGCGCTGGTTAGCTGCATTTAATAGTGATTATTCCAGTTGCTATCCATGTCTGTGTTCTAGCAGATATAAGCCATTGCTCAGGGCAGAATGCCGGTTCTTCTGCAATTATTTCTTTACCACTCCTGTTTGCAGCTGAGTTGATACAAGAGTTGACAAGTGGTATATACTTTGGGTACATAATTGAACTGAAATGCAGTTTAAAATAAATTCTTCTAGAACACCTCTTGCAACAGCTTCTGAAGTTGTTTTGTGTACTAGATTTGCCATAGACCTGCCTGTTTGGGACAATGAATTTTCTTTATTTAAACTGAGAATCCTGTACTTTTGTCTTCTGTCCCTTTGGATAAATATTGTTTCTGTGTCATGGGGGAAGTTTAAAAACATTCTATTTGCCTTTTTTTACTTTTGTTTTACTTCAGCTTTTTTTTTTTTTAATTCCTACTGGGAAAACCTAATTACAAATACTATTTCTTTCTTCAACTGTACTGGTTCAGCATGTGCAGAATTAGACATGAGAGTCCCATTAATGCTAATGGAAAATTTACACCTTAGCGTCCTTTCCCATCAAGCTGCAATTTGTTCTGTCCTTTTGAATCTTCCTGTCCACAAACTCTTTGCTTTACTACTTAGCATTCCAAAACCCAGCTATCTGAAGCTTAGTAGCTTACTCACCATAGTTAAATTGAATTTGAAACTACATATTCTTGTAGTTAGCTGAACCACAGGCTTGCACACAGAATTCTGCTATCTTCTTTTGACATAATATGCTGCTTACATTAGCAAAATCCCTGCTGTCATATCATCAGTCATTCTTTCTAATACTGCTTATTGCCCCCCTCCCACCTTTTTTTATCTCCTACTCTTTCTTCTGAATAAAGCAATGTTTGCCCACCAGCAGACTTCATTTAAATGGGTAGGATATCAGGTTTGTTCACATTTTCAGCTACCACTTAAAATAAATACAAACAGTTAAGTTATTGCCTGACTGTAAATGATTGCAATTAGTTCTGCACTGTGTTCTGGTTATCAAGACTTCCGCTCACCACCTTTTAATTGAGTGCAGCAGTCCCTCCACAGCTAGGCTCTTTGGGTAACCACTTGTGAGCAGTATTCGGCTAAATCCAACACCATTTCTCTAATTTAGCAGCCAGTGGTGGAAGTGGCTTGAAGATACCCTTCTGTTTTACAGATTAGGCACTGATCTAGCACCTGCTGACTTGCACCAACTGTGTGGTTTTCTTTTCTTGCCAGCAATTTCAAGGCAGTACAAATTTCCAGTAATATGATTCTCAAGATAAATCTGTGGAGGTTCTCAATGTTGTTCTCTAACTAGAATTCTTTGGCCTTTGAGCAGGTGAAGGTGAACAAAGGAGCTTTCCGTACATTACACCTCATGTTGGGGGTTGTGGGGAAAGAAATTGCAGATTCACTTTGGATAATGGCTGATAAAATATGAACTTCCCTTTGTCAGTCATCAAAATACATTGAGCAAGACTAAAAGGCAAATGCATAAACAAAAACAACATCTGTATCTAATTACTCTATGAAAGCAAGAAGAGTTAAAAAAACAAAAAAACAAACTGCACGGGAACAGCAGATCTGTTGGCAGGATGATGCTTTTCTGTCCCTGTTTGCCCTGCAAAGAGACAGTTTCCTGGCAATTTAAGTCACTGTGGGATTGATACTGCTTGTCAACAGTGAATGGAAAATGCAAACATCACTTTCAGTCAAGATGTATTTTTGCTTGGTCGTATGGGTGACTTACAGCAGTTTCATGTAACAAAGTCCCCTTCATCATGAAGAATTTAGGGGTATTTTTGGCAGGTTGTCCTACAACAGTGCTTTGTTCTCTGCTAACTCCAGATGTGTTTCTGTAAACTTGGTATGCAATGCAGAGAAGGAAAGTGTGTGATTTGGAGGGATTTATTTTTCCCTCTTACTCCCCATCTGCTGTCTTTCTTTCAGTACTGAGGATAATGCAAGATGCTATTCTGCATCACAGAACTCCCACATCCCAAGTGTATTCCCTGGGGAATACAATTTACCAATAATATTCTATGCAAGCACACTCTGAGGGTCAACATGACACCCCTGGTAAAGCAACCTGAGGCCATAACTGTGTGATGGCTGGAATAAAACCTGCGAATCGCCTGTACCTTGTAGCAAGGTATGTTCAGGTTTAAGGAGAAGGGTGAATGATCACTGTGCAAGGATTTGGGAAGGAAATGTCATCAAGCAACATTCACAAGCAAAATACAAAGTAAAAAAAAAAAAAAGGACTACTGAGCACTGCTGATGGCAGATGCTGGTTGAGCGGGATGCAAATTGCAATCAACCCTTTACAAAAATAACTGGAACAGACTTTGTCTTCTATTTGGAGAATTATCCTTTTGCATTTGCTGCGATCTCCCTCCCCTTCCTAGGATTTTTTTTCCAATTTATTTTCTTATCAGTACTTCAGGATGATCCATGCTTTCACAGGTCAATCAATAGGCAAATGTAGGTAAAAATCTTCTATAAAATTCTGAGGAGAAGTGCAAGCAGGGTGACTTTGTTTTTTTTACTCTTTCTATTCACTATAGAGTGAAAGAACCAAACCCACTTTCTTTCAGCACCAAATCCCACTGACCCAATAAGTTCAGAAGAACTGAACAAGAGTCAACAAATACTCAACCGGAGGACATGAAAAGTGTAATGCTTCCAACAGAAAAGGCAGAATTTGAAGCTAATGTCTCATTACTTTAATTTTAAAAAAGAAAAGGAATTTTTAGATGTTTTAAACTCATATTTTTACATATAGAAAAGAAATGTCTGCAGCTTGCTGACTTTCTAATTGCAGCTTGTTTCTTTCTCCCAAAGTATTAATTCAGAAGATTAACAGGCTAGTTAGACTTCTGATTTCAACTATTTAAAAGATAATGATCTAGTGCTAAAGCATCCTCCAAAGTCACATTGCCAGTAAACCTTCTACAGGCCCCAGGTTGGAGTTTATTTGCAGGGAAATTACGACTACTTTAGGAGCCTATAAAAAAGAATGCAAACAGGGTCTTTCAGACACAACCCTTGGTAGAACACATCAGGTCTTAGCCAGCTGCCAATCAAGTAGCTTCATTTAATTTGTCTCATGCATGTTCTAGACAAGGAAGAGAACTTTACAGGCTAAAGTACAAAGTAAATTTGGGATGATGTCATGTGGCAGTTGAGAAAGGGGCCGAGTTGAGGTCAGCACTCAAGATAGCTCCAAGCAGAACGGTGGAGGGAATTCGACTGCTGAGCTTCCCACTGAACTAGCTGTTACAGATCTAGCTTTCAGGCAGATGGTGTTCTCTGGAATAGATATACTTGCCTCTGCCTAAGTTCCTCATCATCCCTAGGAGCAGTTCTGCTCTAGCTGTGACCTTACCACATCTGGCAGAGTACAAGAACTATGGAGAGGCAAGACATTTTAAATAGATCATCTGCTCATTAGTGTTTTGCTCATTCTAAAGCTACTTGTAAATTTTGCATAAAATGTGGCAAGTAGATTATTTTTTCTTCCACGGGTTAGAACAACTGAATTCTGGCAAAGTCATAATGTTTGATTTTGACCTTTTTTTTTCAAAAGGTTTCAATTAGAAGCTTTAGTTAGATTTGTAAAGGGTGCTTAAAAAGCAAACAAAATGACCTGCTCAGATCTAAAAAAAAATAAAAATAGTTTGACCTAAACCAGACTTCCTTTACTGAGTAGTGCAGGTATGTGGCTCAGAAATGACTTACAGGCTCTGTAAGCAGATAAGAGCTCTTCACATTCACAACACTTTATATAGCACCTGCTTTATACAGCACCTTTATATAGTACCATTTTGGAAGACACTAAATCCTTTTTATTAAAAGCATCGGTGATGTAAATCAGCAACCAATAGCAAATTATGCTGAGTGAAAGCAACTGTCTAGCACGGGGGCAGAGGGGGACAACAAAGCAAAGGGAACCTGAAAATCAAATTCCCTCCCCAACTCCTGTCACACTGTGTCTTCCTGCCAGCTCCTGAACTCTCCATACTACTATATACTGTACTTTTTTGTATTCTATTTCTTTCTTCTTTCTTGCATTACATTGCTTTAGATGGTGGTTCCTTATTGAGTAGATGTTTTTGTAAGTATCCATGATGTTAAGAGCACAGATTGCATTTGCTTTAAATAGGAACTGCGTCCCTAAACTTCTTGGGTTTTCTAGGAAAACTTCCTACAATATAACTTCTAAATTGGCACAAAAATGTAAGAGTTTTGTATTACCTCCTAATGAAATGTGCAGTTAGCTTGGAACTTGAACATGACAGCTGGTTATGAATGCACCACAAGTAATGACAGGTTTATATTTATACAAAGCTTTCTATCTGATCTTGGCATCTTCTGGAGTATCTCGGTCTCTCAGCATGTTTGATAGGTAGCTGTATGGATTACCTTCATGTTCTATACAGCTAAACTAGCAAAAAGCTAAGTGACTTGAGTAGCAATTTGTGACAACTGGAAATAGGATATGGAACTCAAAAGATTAAATCCTGCGAACTTTATTTATGTGAGTAACTCTAACTGGTCTGGATCCTAATTTCATGCCTTACTGCCTTAATCACAAAATGAGCCTTTCTCTGGGCAACAAAGCAGCTCCACAGAGAAAAGAGAAACATAAAGCCTATCTTACAGAAGTCATAACTTGCATACTGACAGCCCTCCAAGGGAGAGGGCTTTTAGCCTTACTTTCTTAAGCAGCCATTTTGGGACCATAGTCAGTATTCACTCAGACAGCTACTTCAGTCTTCCAGCAGGGACTGTTTTATCTTTTGGCTGTTGGTTTTGCTGTGATTGTGCACAGTTTGTTTTCAAATGAAGTTCACAACGTGAAATTAAAATACAGTGTGTTCCGAATGTAGGACAGAATGGTAATTTAAAGGCAAGAAAAGGTCTGGAAAGCCTGTAAGGGATATCAGAGAGGAGAAGTGGTTTCCATGACAACAAATCCACCAAAATCTTTGCATTCATATTGATTCTAGTGATGGATGAGCCAATTTGGGGGCAGGGAAGAAAAAAAGGAGAAAAATATTTAACCCTGATGAAGAATGCATTTTTTTCCTTGAGGAAAAAAACATTACAGAAGTCTTTCTTCCTGAAGTCCTTAACTCAGATCCCAGCTACAAGAGACTTAATGCAAATGGCTAGCGTGGCTTATTTCCCTGTAGTCTGGTTCAGTTTGTAAGGTGTTTTGTTAATTGTCCCCCCAGCTGAGCTAGGCAGGGGAGAATGATACTGCACAAAAAGGGACTGAAACTGCCTGAATAAAATTATAGGGGGCGAGGGGGATACGTCTCCTCTGAGTGTGACAGAACTCAACACTGTGTGGCTCCTCTGAGCAGCGAGTACTGGTGCAGGCAAGGAGCAGGGCAGGAATGAGCTGTTTGTGCTGCAGTGGAGCAGCCTTAAGACAGCTCTCTGCTGTGCTCTATTGTTCATAGAAGACTTTCTTCCTTTTTCATCGTATCTTAGCTGGTTTTGCCGCTCATGCCAAGCAGTGAGTGACACACTTCCCCCTATGCCAATGTGAGCATTTATGTGGCTTTCGTGGTGAGACAGGTAGTCAGAAGTGCTTTAGGAGCACAGACTCAGCTGCTTTTCCATTCTTGAGCCATAATGTCATTGGAAATGAGCCCCTTGTAGACTATTAGATACTTCAGTGCTTTTAAAAATCTTCACTGCACACGCTTTTTAAAAAGTGTGCTGCCATAGGTCTTAGTTGTGTATATGAGGAGAATGAAACAAAGAAAAATGGACCAACGGGTCTCAAGCCTTCAATAAGAAATTTACCAAGGGACAGAAGAAATATTTTGTGCTGTATTATCTCATGTGGATACCATATGCACTTCAGCTAACACATGCTTCTTGCAGTCACTGACACAAAACAACCTGTTTCATTAACCTGCAGGACTACAGTTATGCAGTACATCTGTAAACAACTTCTAAAAGAATCCTTTAATTATGATCATTTACTCTTCAACATTTTACGTTCTGTGCATGCCTCAAACACCATTGCTCTTTTAAAGAAACAGCCACATTATCTTTTCAAAGTATTAAATGCTGTTGCAACAGGACTGAAACCTTCTTGCCATCAGTTGAGCTTTAGGGAAGACTGCCTGGCTTATTTCCACCCCATGTGGAAAAGCAAGAAGAGGTTTCTTCTGCTGTAGTACTGAAAGCAAAAGCAGGAAAGCAGAAAATAGTGCTACTATTGCTCCAGGGATCCAGCAAAAGCCCAGTGCAGATCATGCAGCAGTTCATTGATGAGATCTCTCACATCCCCTAGAGCAACACTTTCCAGAAATCAATGCCCGGATACTGATCTCACTCTGCACGCTAACCTCCATTTCTAATAATTGCCCTGTAACAAGGTGATATATATACAGATTAAGGGAACTAACTTGTGGCTACGGGCTGCTGTGTCAAGCAAGAAAAGGCAACAGTATAAACACAAATGCAGATGCACAAAGCTGCTACTCAGTGAAGTGTTGGACTGCAAGGAAGCAGGCTTTCTGGAAGGATCTTAGGGTTTAAAACACTCACCAGATTTCTCGAGGGTGAGAGTAAGGGAGAGACATAAGAGCTTCTGCCAAGAAGCAATTTGCTGAAGACTGGATTACCAGGAGTTGAGCAGCTAGCAGTTGTAGGGACAGAAGAGGCTTTGTTTTCAGAGAGGCATGGGTTCTGAAAGATCTGGTGACCCAGGCCCATTTTGCTTGCAAGGTGGTTAATTCATAAATCCTATTGTCTTGAGGTTTTTAACTTCCAGGCTGAATTAATTTCAGTTCATAAACAGAAAATGAGCTGAGACACCAATACGGCTTATTTTAAAGTTATTGCTTCTAGATGCTGTTGAAAAAAATATGGGGACATGAAAGGACTTTAATGTAGCATTTGTCATTTTTGTTGCCATAACATATGTTGCCATGTTTGTTATCAAGACTGAAACTGTAGAAAGAACCTCTTCAGTCCAATAATCACCATGGAATGGCCTGTGGAAGTACATGGTGGGACTGCAGCATGTGCAGCATGCTAGCATTGCTAGCATGTGCTAGCAGCAGCACAAATGCACCAATGATGCATCATATGAGACTGCTTCCTCATGCAATATTCTGGCTCACTCAGACGCAGGCTAGATTAATCTTGGTTGGCGTCTAATGGAAACACAAGGGACACTGTTAGCAAGCAGCTCTTCAAGTTCTTACATTCTTGCCCTCACTGTTCACTGTCTGCTTAGGTTTTGAAGCTTAATCTGATTCTCACCATATGCGCATCTCTAGCTTGAGCTAAGAAGTGACTTAAAAATAAAGCTAGTTTGCCCATGCAAGTCATGATGAAACTTATGCTATTAACGTAGCCAATAACAACTAACAAGAAGGTTGACAATGATGGTGAAAAATACGGTTTGGCTTCCATGCAAGAACAAATCATAGACTAGGACTTGGAAAGTCTTGGAAAAAAGACAAAAGAGAAGTATGATATATCAATAAAATCACAGATGGTGTGGAGATCAACTGAGACAACAAATAAGCATTCCCATAATGTAAGCAAGGGGCAACCAAAGAAAATAGCAGAAAGTAGATTCAAAAGCTACCAAAAAGAATACCTTTTTGTTACAGTTCTTAATTAGACTTTGAAATGTCTTGCTAGTGCAAGGTCAAAAAATATAGATAGCCTTAAAAACAGGAGGACACCTACTTTCTTCTCTGTTCCTAGCGAGTGCTTATAGCTGTGGTAGGAAAGCAAGGCCTGAAGCGACCGTGTCGTACAGGAAGCCCTAATTCCCTTGGCTGGCTGGGCAACTCTTGCCTCTAGGCTAGGTAGTAGCATCTTGGTCCTATTAAGCTAACTGCCAAACCTGTCCTGTTCCCTTTGTCCTCCAACCCATTTCAGGCACAGCTGCTTAGGGGTAGAAAAAGCACTGCACCCTGTTGAGAATCAATGGATGGAAACATTACTATTCTGTGAAAGTGTTAACTTTCCATTTTCATTTACATATTTTGGAGGTCACATGGGCTTGCAGTCTTACCACTTACACAGTAAATGAAGCTTCAGTTGCATCTATAAAGAAACCAGCCATCAAGTCTCCGATTTTAAATTCATATAAGCTTTATTCCCATGGTGGACTTGGATAAATTTGTGATTTAAATGAAAATGTGTCTTATTTAACTTTTAGGTCCTTCTGAAACCAACTGAAAGAGCTGAACATAGCATTACGTAAACAGCTAGCATTACATCTACTCTTCATAGTACAGCAACAGTTAATCAACATTATTTAGATTTAAGCACAGAATGTGTTTTAAGTAGCTGTTTGCAATATTCTTCCTGTATTCCTGCAATATTCTTTCAAAACTCTAGACAGTCTCTGTGGATTAACTAACAGAGTTTCACATCATCTCCTCTCATAATAATGGAAAGGAAACAAAGCAGGTAGATGAGGGGCCTTGTTGAATACCCCAGTGACAAGTCAATGTCAGTGCCCTGCTTGCACCATTTGGTTAATTTTTAGGAGGAAAAGTCTTCCCCTTCGAACAGGGAGAGAGAGCTGGACGAGCAATTTGGTCCTAGGTACAAGAGAAAAATTCAATACCTGGACATCCAGTGTCTAAGTAAAGTTGTGGATAGGCTTTTTACTGTCTCTCTGCGTACAGAGATGTTCACCTTTAAGTAACAATTTCTCAGAAAGTTTCTGATTAAACAGAGCAGAGAGCTCATCTGCTGGAACTTGACACAGTTTCCTTGAAGTCAGTGGATTTAACTAGGGAAGAATCTAAATCATGGTAGTTAGCACTGCTTTGAAATTCACAAATTATGCTCTTGAAATGGATATAAAAAACACAGTTATCCCTCATGAGAATAAACAAGGGTTCTCAAAACTCAGCAGGCAT
>NW_008825218.1:214107-218402 GCF_000699105.1 Pygoscelis adeliae | reverse complement strand
CACTGACTCAGAGTCATTCTTCATTAGGAGCTCTAGAAAAAAATTATGGCAGAGGTTTGTCTCAGAGATAACTGGGGCAGGCTGTTTAGCAGGTTGGTTTGCACCAGCATAGTAACCTGATAGTGTTAGTGGAGCTGACTCTAAAAAGTGATCATTGTCTTAATTCCCACTTACAAGAATTAATACTTCGTAGCACACCTTACATCTAAAAGCACTCCCAGAAACTGAGGAATCCTCTAACTTCCCTGTGAGGCAGGTGAACAAGTATTAAATCTCCATTTCACAACTCTGAAAACTGGGTCACAACCATACTGACTGGTTTGTTGAAGCCTCTCAGTTGACTAATGCCAGAACCCCTGCAGAACCGAGAGCAGCTGCTGACCGCTGGCCCCACACGCAACACATGGCCATGATTCCTCACACTGTGGGAACTCTAGTCCTCACTTGTTTAGGGTCCATAGTGGGAATGAGTTTTCCATTAGTACCCAAGCATATGGTCTCTATCATCCCAATTTTACTTATTCTTTACTAAAACATACTTCTGCAGACAGAAACAGTATATTCTGTTCATTTATTTGTCTGCAAATTAGACATATTATAGGAAGCCTAAAGATAAGACTTTGCCTTAATAGTCAATGTGGGAAAGATTTGGCCCTAGGGAATTCTCTGTCCTCATAAAGACAATACAGCTGTCCTTCACCAGCTGCTGTGTGGGAAACAGCATCTGAGGGAGAGGAGTTGGGGGGTAAGGTAAAATAAGAAGAAAATGTAAACAGAATAATTTGAGACAGCCTTAAACTAGTGAAAAACAGACATCAGAATCAGGAGCTGGAAGTCCGACACCCTTCGCTAGTCCTGGAATTAAGCAAGGGATGCCTGTAAATTGTTGTCTCTCTTTAGGGACAATCATGTATGAGACAGGAGGGCCGGTCTCAGGCTCTCAGGTGTGTGCTCTTATCTTTCCTTGGCAAATCATTGACTCCAGTGAAAATATTCTCATCAGTAGCTGTTGCAGGAACACTAAGGAGAGCCTGGCGGTCACACACACCTTCAAAAACTTCCAAGTATGATGAAAACATGTATGCAAAATACCTAAATGAAGGTACAGCTATGTCAGAAACATGCCATTAAGAGTACCATTTTTATATCTATATATATAATGCTGACTGATCATGTGATACTAACGGTAAAATCTTAGATATTAAGCCAATTATTAAATTACATTTCAAAAGCTAAAAGAATTGACCCTGAAGAACTTTGTGGGTTTATAATTTAATGTAGATACAGTGTTCTTAACAGACATATTTGAGCTGATATTTAATAATTTTTACTTTTCTGTTCAAAATGCGACAATATAAAAAGCAACCCCTTGGACGCTGTGCAAGTATCTCCCGCAGTAAATCCGAAACGTAAACACAATGGCAAGTCCAACCAAATTAAAGCAAATCAGGTAATAAAACACTTTTTTTAAGCTAAGTGCTAGTGGATTTTGGAGTTTTGCTAGTGGATAACACTAAATGGATTTTAGTCCACTATGCTTACTGTTTGTTATTTCAATATAGAAACATCTGGCTAAGCCAGGCATTAGTGAGATATGCCCTGTGCATATGAGTGTCCCTGCTGCATGTGTGCATGTTAAATACAGTGTACTGGGATTTTTTTCCAAATAGTCAGTCCTGATGCCAGCATATAGCTTAGGGAATCCTACCAGTGTTACAAAAAAAATAGGAGGAAGAAGTCTGAACATACTGTATTACCAAAAGGAAAGTAATGCACGTAAGTAATATAATTTTGATATATAAAACAGTATTTAAAAGTTTGAAATCTACAAAACAAAGCCCTGGATATTAGTAGTGATAATGAGAGGTTGTCAGATGATACTACTTTGAATCAGTATTTATAAATACTTTGCATTTCCTTTAAAAAGTGGGGTTGTTTTTTTTTTTTGCATGTTACCATTGGTATATTCCAGAATCACTCAGCAGTTAACGTGTTGTGTTGACTATTTATTTATGATTTCCATTAAACTATTTGGAGCAAAGTGCGTATGTCAATATACATGTTGATTGGATTAGCATAGAGGATAATGGATTTATGAGAAGAGTAACCAGGATTTGTGCTATTTTAAAGTGTATCTAAATTGCTTAAAGTAAATGAAAAGGGAATAGTAAGTCATGAAATTTCAGGGAGCGCTGAAATCAGAATATAATAACAATATCAGTGCTGATAGCTTTCAGGAAACGGCTGTTAAGCAGTGTGCTTTGCAGCCTTCTGCAATAACAATGTCTAAAACCCCCAGGCAATAAGCACCCTGTGAGGGTATGTAATTGCTACCTTCTGTGGTCCCTGAGGTTTTGATATCAGTTGAGCAGTCATGTGTGTGCCTCAGCCTATTGCCAGGGACTCAAAATTACATTACAGACTCAGAAATGTGCAGCACTTTGAGTAAATCCACACCCAAACCCAGGAAGACTATTTGAGTGTAAAGGCATTCCAGATGGGAATTTAAATACTAAATTTCATGTCATATTATTTAGCAGGTTAGTTTATCCCTCATTTGTTTGCCATCTGTCATTATTTCAGAAAAAATGCTTGTAATTCATCAGCCTACAAAACCAGAAAAGATTGCTACCTCAAACCAAAGATGATCACTAGAAGATGCAATTTCAGAATAATTACAAGTTATAATGACATGATTAGGGAAAATTCTGCTTTGCAGTTATTGTTTTAGTTAGTAAAGTCAGGACCACTACTCCAGCCTTGAGTTTTTTGTTGTTGTTTTGTTAGGGGTTTTTTGTTTGTTTGTGCACGCACAACGGATTAGATGTGAGAGTGGGTACATCTGTCTGGCAAACCTGTGTTGTGAACAGATCATAACCAATAGGCACAAAAATGGACTGAGACTACAATATATTCACCCTGTTGGCAAAGAGTCTTTTCAACCGCATTTATGGTTTAATTTCTGTCACCACCAATTTGGGAGTGAAATTCTGTACATAAAACCTTAGCATATTTGAAAAAAGGGCAGCTATTTATCTGCCAAAGAATAATGAACTGCTCTTTGCTCACCTGAATTTCATTAGGGAGGGAAAATATGGTGACTTTTCCAAACAGAAAAAGAATGGCAAAAGCCTAAAAACCAATATAAAAGAAATGCAATGAAACATCATATAGTTTCTATTTATAGGTATTCCTCTACTAACAAAAAAGAAATATGGTAAAGCTCAGAAGTTACTACCTATTTTGAAAATTTAGTTAAATAAAATAAGCATTCCTTTACTCTCCCTGTTTTCCTATGGAATAGGCATGGAAGAGCATAGTTTCTTAGACACCGAGGTCAGTACGTCTTTTTACATCTTTCATTCCACCAATCAAATGTGAGAATCCTGCTGCATTGAATTATGTTCTTGTCATTGGTCAGAAAATTCTATTAAATTTATAGGACCAGAGGGACCATTATGATAATCTCATACGCAATTTTAAATTTCATGAGTTGATTCTTATTATGTCATGGTCTGCTAGATTAAAAAAAATTTCTTCTCAAATAGGCCGTGGTCAAACTGCCAGCATCACTGTTGTAGTCACATGGTATCACCTGTGCTTCCTGATGCAACACATGAAAATGTTTGGGTATAATTTTTTTTTTTTGCAGTCACTTGTGCCTGTTTACAGTGAGTAAGTATCAAAGCTACCAGGAGTAATATTTGATAGCAGTAGAGGAGAGGATGGATTTAGCATAAAATAAAGCTGCCTCTTGAAACCTCTGAGAGATTTTGGAAGTACATGCGCTTTAGTAAAGCCTTTGACACAGCATTCTCCTGGAGAAACTGGCTGCTCATGGCTTGGGCGGGCGTACGCTTTGCTAGGAAAAAACTGGCTGGCTGGCCAGGCCCAGAGGGTTTTGGTGAATTGAGTTAAATCCAGCTGGTGGCCGGTCACAAGTGGTGTTCCCCAGGGCTCGGTATTTGGGCCAGTTCTGTTTAATATCTTTATCAATGATCTGGACAAGGGGATCGAGTGCACCCTCAGTAAGTTTGCAGATGACACCAAGTTGGGCGGGAGTGTTGCTCTGCTCAAGGGTAGGAAGGCTCTACAGAGGGACCTGGACAGGCTGGATCGATGGGCCAAGGCCAACTGTATGAGATTCAACAAGGCCAAGTGCCGGGTCCTGCACTTCGGCCACAACAACCCCATGCAGCGCTACAGGCTTGGGGAAGAGTGGCTGGAAAGCTGCCTGGCGGAAAAGGACCTGGGGGTGTTGGTCGACAGCCGGCTGAACATGAGCCGGCAGTGTG